>NC_080841.1:38071719-38374109 GCF_030435755.1 Ochotona princeps
TAGCTGAGGGTAGGTAGCCTCGGTGTTCCCACCCAGAGCCCCACGTAACACAGGCTTTTGACCTCTGTCTGTGACGCGCTTTCCGTTTGTGACTGAGCCCAACGTGGGGCGTAAGACACGGGCAGATTTGATAGCTCTTCCACTGGTGAACTTTGGGACGAGTCCAGCTTGCGAATTTAATGAGTGGAGCGGCTGCTGCAGAATGGTGAAGTTCGCGCGGGCCACTGCAGGAAGCCATGCTTCATTACACCCTTCAGGGCAGCTGGCACAGGCACCCCGTGCCCAACCTTAGTTACCCCCGGGCCAGCTGCTGAGAAAAAAGCCGGCAGGTAGGTTCCCAGCGCCAGGAGACGTCCCCCAGCCCCCGCACCCCGAGGAGGGCCCTCCCGCCCCTCGTTCCCAGAGACCCTCTCCCGGACGCCTGCACCCCCGCCACCCCCAAGGCCTTAGTCTGCCGCGCACACGCGGCCCGCGCGGCCCGCACTGCAGAGGCCCAACGTCCGCGCCCCGCGTGCGCGTCCCCGCGCCCTCCCGTCGGCTCCCGTTGGGCCTCCCCGGGCCGCCGGCTTTAGTCGCCCCCGCCCTCGGCACACCGCGGCGGCGGCGGGGGCGGGTGGCGAGGGGGAAGGGGCCCGGGAGCTAGGCCTGGGCAGCCTGCCGGCCGCGGCGACGCGCACGCAGGCCTCTCCCCGGCCTCCTCCCTGACGCCGGCCGCAGGGCGGGCGCGCACGCCGAGTGACGCTTGGAGGAGGAAGCGCAGTGCCCGTCCCCTCCCTCGCCGCCCCGGCCCAGCGGGAGCCCCCCCAGTGCGCCTGTGCGGAGGCCTACTTGATTATGTGTGCCCTCTCGGGGCGCCAGCGTTAGCGGCCGGGTGGAGGTGGGGAGGGACGACGACCAGGAGGAGGAGGAGGAGGTGGTGGAGGAGGAGGCGGAGGCGGAGGAGGCGGTGGAGGGGAGGTGGGGGGAGTCAGCAAGGACATGGCTCCTGACTCCTGTGCGGAACGTGAGTGACTGAGCGGCAAAGCCTGAGTGAGCGAGCGGCCGAGCGGCGGGCGGGGGAAGAGGGGAGTCGGGGAGGGATGGGGGTGTGCGGGGGCTCTGCGGGGTGGGGGAACTCGCTGATGGGCTTGCATGTGTTTTTAATGGTCCCCCCCAACTCCCTCTTAGATGGTCTCTAGCGACCGGCCCGTGTCACTGGAGGACGAGGTCTCCCATAGTATGAAGGAGATGATTGGAGGCTGTTGCGTTTGCTCAGACGAGAGAGGCTGGGCCGAGAACCCGCTGGTTTATTGCGACGGGCACGGCTGCAGCGTCGCGGTGCATCAAGGTAAACACCCAACCGCCCGCCGGGCCGAACCTGCCCCTCCAACCGTCACTGCCGCCCCCTCCCGCCCTGGCAGCAACTGCCAGCCTCGCCCCTCCCCCGTGCCGCGGCTGCGGGAGGGACTCGCAGGGTCGGCCGCGGGCCGTGCCTGTGGGAGAAAGTGCGTGTGGCCTGGCCTGTCACGTGACGGTGCTCTCACTCTCTCAAGTGTCATTGGGCCGCCGCCCGCGCAGGGGTCGGAGTCGGGGGGCGGCGGTGCGGGGCCTCGGGGTGGTGGGGCGTGCTCCCCGCGTGTTGCGGTCGTGCCGGCTGTGGCTCGGGAACGTGGAGAGCCCTCCCGCGGCAGGGCCTTGTGCTGTCTGCCGCAGTGAGCGTGGAGACTTCCTGGGGTCCGGCCACAGGCTCGGGAGGCTGGAGCAGGCGGGCAGGCTGGCAGCCGGCCTTGGCTCTGTCGTGGGGAGGGGAGGCGGTGTGTGCTGCACCACACACTTTCTGCCCTGCCAACCAGGAGCTTCCCGCGGGGAGTGGACAGGGGCGCAGGCCGCTCTGGGCACTGCTGATCTGGGCCGGCCAAGCAGGCTGGGGAGTGGCAGAACCAGGCCACTTCCTCTGCTGTGGGATCTAAGAGGAGGAGGTGGTGTTGCCAAGAGACGTGGGAACCTCTTAGTTTATTTGTGGGTGTTTCTATTTGGTGAGTGTGCTGCATCTAGGGACAGGCGGAAGACTCTAGTAAGATACTTTTTTTTTTTGACCCTTGGAATCGCTGCTATTCCATTTATTGTGGTACCAGAGTTGTGGGCCAATCCAGGTATACCTTTGGTGGTTCCCTGGTCCTTCACCATCCCAGCTGCTTCCCATTGCTCAGGCTGCCATTGAGTGGTGCAGATGCTGGGTCGTCCTGCCCTGGACACTGCCAAAGGAGAGAGTACAATCGCACCATGAAGTGTTCAGGTGCATTCTTTAAAGCCTGGAATACTGGGAAGGGAGACTAAGAGGCACCTGGAATTAACTTCTGCTGAGAACGGATGCAATTATTCCTAGTTTCTCTTCAGGAACAGTGAAGTTGCATTTCTTCCCTTTTTAAAGACTGAAACAATTATGTGTTAAGACTACTTGCTGATTTTAACGTGTCAGGACTGGTAGATCAACATTCCTGGTACAGTGTTCATTGGCATTAATGGAGGTGTTTCTTACATATTGGTTGATAAATTGCAAACTTTTGATCAGTAGCCACTGTCTTTTCAATATAGGAAATGTTCATTTAAATCTTAAAATTTCTCTTTAACAGTGCTCCTAAATAAAAATAAGTCTGTGGACATCGATGCTGTATTTCTTGGCTGGTCATATGTTTTGTTCTGACACTCATAAATGTTTAAGATATTAGATGGGCAAGCACTGTAGCACAGCAAGTTAAGTTGTTGCCTGCGACTCCAGCATCTCATGAGCATCAGTTCTAGTCCAGACAGAACCACTTTCCATCTAGCCCCTTACTAATGCGCCTAAGAAGGCAGTAGACAGTGCCTGGGCCCTTGTCACCTGCATGGGAGACTGGAGGGAGTTCTGGGCTCCTGGCTTCAGCTGGGATATTGCTGCCATTTGGGGAGTGACTTGGCAGATAGAAGAGGAGGCGCATCTTCCATTTACTGGTTTACTCCCCCACTGGCTGCAATGATCTGGAGTTGAGATGATCCAAGACCAGGAGCCAGGAGCATCCCCTGGGTCTCTGATATGGGTGTAGGGACCCTAGGGCTTGCACCGTCCTCTACTGCCTTCCCAGTCTGTAAGCAGGGAACTGGTGCCAAGTGTAGCAGCCAGGACGCAAATTGGCACCTATATTGGATACTGGTACTAGCAGGCAGAAGATTATCCTGTTGAGCTTTTGCACTTGTCCCAAATATTGATTTTTTACAAAGTTTAGGAGTTCAGGGCTTAGCATTGTAGGCCTGGGAAAAGCAGTAGACAATGGTCCAAGTTCCTGGCCCTCTGCACCCATGTGAGAGACTGGAGGAGGCTCTGGGCTCCTGGTTAAGGGCTGGCCCAGCTCTCATCATTCCCTCTATTGGAGGTGGGTGAACCAGTGTATGGAAGATGTGTGTTCCCTCTCTCTGTAACTCTGCCTTTGAAAATTAAAAAATGGTCTGGTGTGGTAGCCTAGTGGCTAATGTCTTCACATTGCATGCGTCAGGATACGTATGGGCACTGGTTCTAATCCCGGCCACATTGCTTCCCATCCAGCTCCCTACTTGTGGCATGGGAAGCAATCAAGGATGGCCCAAAGCCTTGGAACCCTGTACACCTGTGAGACCTGGAAGAGACTCCAAGCTCCTGGCTTTGGATTGGTGCAGCTCTGGCTGTTGCGGCTGCCTGGGAAGTGATTCAATAGATGGAAGATCTTTCTTTCAGTCTCTCCTCTCTGTATCCCTCCTCATCTCTGTGTGTCTGCCTTTCCAATAATAATAAAAATAAATAAAAAAGGAATATAAAAACAAATTATTTTTTAAAATTTGGAAGTTCAGGTTTTGGAATGTTAGAAAGTTTATTCAGTTTTTTTGAGGCAGAGACAGAGCAGACGCTCACCTATTGTTGTGTTCCCCAAGTGGACAGAATGGCTTCAGACTGTGGCTGGATCGGGGCCTGAAGCCGGGAGCAGTGAACTCAATCCAGGTCTCACAGTGGCTGACAGTGATGAAAGTGATAGAACCTGCATCTCTTACAGTCTGCACTAGCAGGTGGCTGAGTTAGGCGCCAGAACTGGGAATTGAACCCAGGTAGCATCTTTTTTGGATTGGAGTTAGCCACTAGAGTGAATTTTATCTCCTGATTTTATAGTTAACAAGTTCATTTATGATCAGCTGAATATTTTCAGGTTTATATATATATATTTTTCTTTTAGATTTACTTATTTTCATTGGAAAGGCAGATATACAGAGGAGGAGAGACAGAGAGGAAGATGTTCCGCCTGATTGTTCGCTCCCCAAGTGGCTGTAACAGCTGGAGCTGAGCCCATCCAAAGCCAGGAGCCAGGAGCCTGTTCCGGATCTCCCACGCAGGTGCAGGGTCCCAAAGCTTTGAGCCGTCCTCGACTGCTTTTCCAGGCCACAAGCAGGGAGCTGGATGGGAAGTGGGGCTTCTGGGATTAGAACCGGCGCCCATATGGGATACTGGTGTGTTCAAGGCAAGGACTATTACCTCTACACTATTGCACTGTTCCCAGGTTTATATATTTTTCTAAAGATTGTTATTTTTATTGGAAAAGCAGATACACAGAGAGGAGGAGGGACAGAGAGGAAAATCTTTAATCTGATGGTACGTTACCCAAGCGACTGCAACGGCTGGAGCTGAGCCAATCCGAAGCCAAGAGCTAGGAGCTTCATCTGGGTCTCCCATGCAGGTGCGGGTTCCCAAGGCCATCCTCGACTGCTTTCTCAGGTCACAAGCAGGGAGTTGGATGTGAAGTGGAGCTGCCGGGACTAGAACTGGCGCCCATTTGGGACCCCAGCGGCATGTTCAAGGAGAGGACTTTATCTGCTAGGCCATCATGCGCTGGGCCCAGCAGCCAGAAACTCATATCTCTATCAGGAACGTAAGCACTTGAGCCATTCATTTTACTGGATCAAAACAGTAGTAGGTTCCCAAAATATGGGTGTTCCGAGTAACAGCAACGGTAACAGCAGCAGCCTGGCTTGCTGTGCTACAACACCATCCCACATATTTTGTTTCAGTTATTGTTTATTTGCATCTACTTGAATAGTAGGATGAGGGGGCGGAAGGGTGGGAAGAGAGAAGCAGGTACCTCACATCTACTGGTTTACTCATGCCTGTGGCCCCCAGAACTGGGACCAACCAAAGACAGGAATCTAGAGCTGCATCCAGGTCTCCATGATGGTGGCAGGATCTGAGCAGCTGAGCTTTCTTCTGCTGTATCCGACATTAGCATCAATAGGAAACTAGATCAGAAGTAGGGTCCCTGCGCGGTGGCCTAGCGGCTAAAGTCCTCTCCTTGAACGTGCCGCTGGGGTCCCATATGGGCACCGGTTCTAATCCTGGCTGCACCGCTTTCCATCCAACTCCCTGCTTGTGGCTTGGGAAGGCAGTTAAGGATGGCCCAAAGCCTTGCGATGCTGCACCTGTGTGGGAGACATGGAGGAAATTCCTGGCTACTACTAGCTTCAGATTGACTCAGCTCCGTCCGTTGCGGTCACTTGGGGAGTGAAGAGTTGGATGAAAGATTTTCCTCTCTGTGTATTTGACTTTGTAATGGAAATAAGTAAGTCTCTGAAAAAAAAAGTAAGTGGAACAACTTTTTTTTTTAAAGATTTATTTATTTTTATTGAGAAGGCAGATTTACAGAGAGGAGAGACAAAGATCTTTGCTGGTTTACTTCCCAAGTGACCACAACAGCTAGAGCTAAGCTGAACTTTCTCCGAGTCTACTGCTCGGATGCAGGGTCCCAAGGCTTTAGGCCATCCTTGACTGCTTTCCCAGGCCACAAGCAGGGAGCTGGATGGGAAGCAGAGTAGCTAGGACACGAACTGGCACCCACATGAGATCCCAGAGCATGCCAGGTGAGGACGTTGTCACTAGACTACCATGCCTGGCCCGAGTAGCTGGAACTTAAACTCAGGTAAGAGTTTCAGGTGTCAAGCACCACAAGCTCTCTGATCTAGGAGTTTGGGCATCACAGGTAGTGGCTTATGCCATTCCACCTCAAAGTCAGACTCTCATGTACATTTTTTTGTTAAAGATTATTTTATTGGAAAGATCTACAGAGAGAAGAAGAGACAAACATATCTTTCATTTTCTGGTTCACTACCCAGATGATGGCAAAAGCTGGAGCTGAGCTCGTCTGGAGCCAGGAGCCTTTTCTATTTGTTCTATACCAGTACAGGATCCCAAGGCTTTTGACCATCCTCTACTTTGCCAGGCCATAAGCAGGTAGCTGGACTAGAAGTGGAACAGCTGGGACGCGAAGGAGCATCCGTATGGGATCCTGATGCCTTTATAACGGGAGGATTAGCCAATATCCCACACCATGTACATTTTTGAAGTAACAGTTTTATTGATATCATTGAAAATTCATTTAAAGTGTAAAATTCAGTGTCTTAGTATATTCACAGTGTCTGAAACCATTACCATGAGCAATTGTATATCCTTTTCATAACTCTGAAACCTTGGACATTTATTTATTTTTAAAGAATTGTTTGGGACCTGGTGCAGTAGCCTAGTGATTAAAGTCTTCGCTTTGCACATGTTAGAATCCCATATGGGCATCGGTTTGTCTCCTGGCTGCTCCACTTCCAATCCAGCTCCCTACTTGTGGTCTGGGAAAGCAGTCAAGGACAGCCCAAAGCCTTGGGGCCCTGTGCCTGCATGGGAGACCCAGAAGAAGCTTCTGGCTCCTGACTTTGGATAAACTCATTTCTGGCCATTGCAGGGGTTTGGGGAGTGAGCCAGCGATTGGAAGATCTTTCTCTTTGTATCTTGTTTATAAAATCTGACTTTCCAATGATGATGATAATAATATTTGATTGAGTTAAAACAAAAGGGAGGGAGGTAGAGAGGGAGAGGTGACACAGGGGACTGGGAGTGAAAGAGAGAGAAACAGAAAGATCTCTTCCATTTACTGCTTCATGTTCCAGACGGCTGTAACAACCTGTATTGAGCCAGGCTAAAGCCAGGAGCTCTATCTGGGTCTCCCATGTGGGCTGGCAGTGGGAACCCAGGAACTCTACCTGAGTCTCCCGTGTGGGCTGGCAGTGGGCCATATCCTTGGGCCAGCTTCCCTGGTCTCCCACGTGGGTGCAGGTTCCCAAAGCTTTGGGCCATCCTCGACTGCTTTCCCAGGCCACACAAGTAGGGAGCTGGATGGGAAGCAGGCCCACTGGGATCAGAACCGGCAATCATATGGGATCCTGGGTGCAAGCAAGGCGAGGACTTCAACTGCTAGACTACCCCACAGGGCCCAGGTTAAATCAGTTCAAGCTGTCATTGTTGTGGCCGTTTGGGGAGTGAGCCATCAGATGGAGGATCTTTGTAAATCTGATCTGCCATTCCAATAAAAAGATATAAATCTTAAAAGAAAAAAAAAAGTGGGGCCTCGCACCATGGTCTACGGCTAAAGTCCTCACCTTAAATGCCTTGAACGCACTGAGATTCCATATGGGCGATGGTTCTAATCCCGGCCATCCTGCTTCCTATCTGGCTCCCTGCTTATGGCCTGGGAAAGCAGTCGAAGACAGCCCGAAACCTTGGGACCCTGCACCCACGTGGGAGATCCGGAAGAAGCTCCTGACTCCTGGCTCCTAGCTTCAGATTGGCTCAACTCCGGCCGTTGTGGTCACTTTGGGAGTGAATCATTGTTTGGAAGCTCTTCCTCTCTATATCTGTGTTAGCAATAAAGATAAATACATTAAAAAAAAGTGGAGTGTCCAGGACACAAACTGTTACCCATATGGAATACCTGCACCACTGGTAAAAGATTAGCCTGCTCTGCCATGTGGCTGGCCACTCAGTTTTTATTGTTTTTTGAAAGGCAGATTGTTTAGAGAAATGACAGACTAGTGGTCTTTCATACCCTGGTTCACCCAAGTGGCTGTAATGACTGACACTGAGCTCACCCAAAGCCAGTAGTTTCCTCCAGGCCTCCCACATGGGTGCAGGGTCCCACAGCTTTGAGCCATCCTCTGTTGCTTTCCCAGGCCAGTAACAGGGAGTTGGATGGCAGTGGAGCAGCTGGGAAATGAATTGGCACTCATAGTATCCCAGCGCATGCAAGTTGAGCGCTTAAGGATTTTATATATTGAAAGAGTTACACAGGAGGAGGAAGAGTTTTTTTTTCTTTTTAAAGATTTATTTATTGGAAAGACAGATTTACACAGTTGGAGAGAGTGAGAGAGAAGGATTTTCCTTCTGCTGACCACTCCCCAAGTGGCAGCAATGGCCAGAGCTGAGCTGATCTGAAGTCAGGAGCCAGGAGCTTCTGGGTTTCCCGTGCAGGCACACAATCCCAAGGCTTTGGGCCGTCCTCAGCTGCTTTCCCAAGCCACGAGCAGGGAGCTGGATGGGAAGGGAAGGGAAGTAGAGCAGCCAGGACAGGAACTTTCGCCCATATGGGATTCTGGTGTGTGCAAGTTGAGGATTTGGCCACTAGGCAATTGCGTGGGACCCTACAGATCTTTTCTATCTGCTGGTTCACTCCACAGATGGCTGGGACCATCTGAGCCTGGCCTGTCCGAAGCCAGGATCCAGGAGTTTCTTGCCAGTCCCCCATGTAGGTGAAGGAGCCCAAGCACCTGGTGATGCTCTGCTGCTTTCCCAGGTCCTAAGCAGAGAGCTGGATTGGAAGTGAGAGTTGTGTAGCTGGAGGCAGTGTCCCTGTGGGATGCTGGTGCTGCAGGCAGTAGATTGTGTTTACTGGCCACACCACAGTGCCTGCTCCATACCTTTTATCTCTGAATTTGCCGGCTCTGGATGTTTTCTGTAAATAGAAGCATCTTCCTTTTAGAGATCCTTTTTTTTTTCTCTACTTCCCTTTGTTTACTTTGAAAGGTGATTTGAGAATCTGTTTACTAGAGCTATCTAAAATGCTTGCTGTTTCTAAATTGCTGTGTGTAGAAGGTAGTGAATTTCTGAAAATGCTTTAGCAAAAGTCTTTTGAATTTTAAATAATGTTCCTATCAAAAGAAAAAATAAAATTTAGACTTATGTAGACAAAATAGCAATTTCATTAAAAATCTAAAGTCCATATAATAATGATTTTTAATGATTTATGTATTTCTCTTCTTGAATGGCCGATCTACTGAGAGGAAGAGAGGCAGGCAGAGAGAGGGTGGCGGGGGTGTCTTTATCTGCTGGTCCACTCTCCCAATGAAATAACTGGAGCTGGGCTGGTCCAGAACTGGGAGCTTCTGGGTCTCCCATTTGGGTGCAGGGGCCTAGGGACTGAGTCATCTTTCTGTCCTTTCCCAGGTAAGGTTCTGGATTGGAAGTGGAGCAACCAGGACATGAGCCAGTGCCCATATTTTGTGCAGACACTGCAGGCTGCAGCTTACCCTGCTGCACCGAAGCACTGGATCTGGTTTATTATTTTTCAAAGCTTTATTTATTTGCAGGGCAGTGTGACAGAGTTAGAGGTGTCTTCCTTTTTTAGATATCTACATCAGCCAGAGTTTGTTCAGGTCAAAACCACAAATCTGAAACTTCATCTGGGTTTCCTACATGGGTGACAGTGATGCAGTAACATTATCTGCTGTCTTCCCAGGAGTATTAGCAGGTATCTAGATGGAAAGTAGAAGTGCCAGGTCCCAAATTAGCACTTCAGTATGGGACGAAGACAGCCCAAGCAATGGTCTCACCCCTGTATGATGACACTTGCCCTCCTTATGATTTTTTTTTAAAGATTTATTTATTTTTATTGCAAAGTCAGATATACAGCGAGGAGGAGAGACAGGAAGATCCTCCGTCCGATGATTCACTCCCCAGGTGAGCGCAATGGCCGGTGCTGCGCCAATCTGAAGCTGGGAACCAGGAACTTCCTCCAGGTCTCCCACATGGGTGCAGGGTCCCAAGGCTTTGGGCTGTCCTCCACTGCTCCCTCAGGCCACAAGCAGGGAGCTGGATGGGAAGTGGAGCTGCCGGGATTAGAACTGGTGCCCATGGGATCCCGGTGCGTTCAAGGCGAGGACTTTAGCCGCCAGGCCATGCCGCCGGGCTCCCTCCTTATGATTTTAAGTTAAAAGCACTGTTTTATTTTATTTTATTTTATTTTGAGAAGTAGTGAGAAGAAAGAATTTGCTTCATGAGCCAGTGCCAGGTGTAAAACCCAGGTACTCCACCATGGGATGCAGATCCTCACCACTAGACCAAATGCCTAGGCCAAGTATCATACCATGTGAATTAAATGACTTTACCTGTGGTAAGTTGAATGTAAAATATTTTTCTGTAAGGCAGATGGTTGACTAGAGAACAGTTTGAGAGGTAAATAAGACTGTAACAGGATGTTTGATTTTTCCACAATTCTACTCATCTTAATACCTTTTCACATTTCGTTTTTAATAGCTTGCTATGGCATTGTTCAAGTACCCACTGGACCATGGTTTTGCAGAAAATGTGAATCCCAGGAGAGAGCAGCAAGAGTGGTAAGGACTGTTTATCAAAAGCATTAAAGTACTTCAGATGCTACACTATTGCTGTTTGGAGGGCTGTCAGCCTTTTGTTCATAATAGTGTAACTTAAGAGAGAATTTGAATCAAATATTAATTTGGAGTTTTAAGCAAACTTGTAAAATTTGAAAGAAAAGCAGAACCAAATAAGTAAATGTTAATGGAAACCTGGTAAGCATTCATATAAAGTCTTACTTGGGCTTTATTAACTAGTTACAGGAATGATGAAGTGGTTTGCAGATTTTCGTTGGGTAGCTGTGGAGTATAACAGTAGAAATCTAAGGAAGTTAAATTGATTGTTCTGCTAGATATTGTTTAATGGGACAAAAGAAAAAAAAGCTTCAGTGAATATCATACTTTTTTTTTTTTTTTTTGCCACATCTGCCTGTTTAACTTGGAATACGTACCATTTTCAAACATTTATTCCTTTTCACAAGACAAGATTTTTTTTTCCTTTTTCATTTGGCTGGCCACCTTCTTAATACTTTGTTAATATTCATAAGAATGAGGGAAGTATATATATTGTTTGTGGCCAAAACATTTTTCTGGTTGAACTTGTGGTAGTATTGGGAAGGATGGATTTAATCTTTATTAATCATACAAAGCTATTACTGTTTGCAGAGTATAGCTTCTTTCTTTTGGTGTTGATCAAAGAATTTGGAAAGTAAGAAAGCCGCATTTGAACTTCTCCTCATGGGTGTAGTGAAAGAAGAAAGTTTAATTCTTGCCTGGGAAGTTTTTGATCAGTAGAAATAATGTGTGTGAGAATGCACTGTAGCAGAATAACAGCTGTTTTTCTTGAGTTAGAATAGTGAGACTTTAGCAAAGGGAAGATGAACTCAGTCATTAAAAATCTAGGGCTTAATGAAGTTGTGTGTAATGTTACTCTTTTTGCCCTTTTAGCTTGTTACAGAAATATATAGGAGTTTTATGCTTTAATTTATTTACATTAATGAGGTGAGGTGAGGCTTCTCGGGGGGGGTGGGTGGGGTTATAGTCAATTTAAGGCCAAAAAAGGTAAGGACATATGAAGGTGGGTGGGTGCCAGGAGGAGGATAGATGAGTGGGGCGTGGGAGATGCCAGCATCATTTGTGTCAAATGCCATTGTTGCTTGTTTTTATTCCCTTATATTTTCTGTGACTAGAGTCACAGCAATATAAATAGTTTTCTTTAAAGGTATTTTGGGGAATACATTTTATTTAATCTTCATCTGGTGGGATATGTAGACCATTAAAAGATATAAAGAGACACAGCCTCGTAAATTCCTGTGGTGTGTGTAATTCGGAAAGGTAGGCCCTTTATGAGAAGCAAAGTCTGATTTTAATCCTGTTTTAGTGAGGAAAAGGGATTATATTTTTTATTTTAAATTTTTTTTAAAGATTTATTCAGTTTATTACAAAGTCAGATATACAGAGAGGAGGAGAGACAGAGAGGAAGATCTTCCATCCGATGTTTTACTCCCCAAGTGAGCCGCAATGGCCGGTACGTGCCGATCTGAAGCCGGGATCCAGGAATCTCTTCCGGGTCTCCCACGCGGGTGCAGGGTCCCAAAGCTTTGGGCTATCCTCAACTGCTTTCCCAGGCCACAAACTGGATGGGAAGTGGAGCTGTCGGGATTAGAACCGGCGCCCATATGGGATCCCGGGGCGTTCAAGGCGAGGACTTTAGCCGCTAGGCCACGCTGCCGGGCCCGAGAGGAACATTTTTCTGTCTGATGGTTCACTCCCCAAACGGCGGCCGCAATGGCTGGAGCTGAGCCAGTCTGAAACGAGGAGCCCGGACACAGTGCAGGTGCAGGGTCCCAAGGCTTAGGGCCGTCCTTGACTGCTTTCCCAGGCCACAAGCAGGGAGCTGGATAGGAAATGGGGCCACCGGCATTAAAACTGGTGCCCATATGAGATTCCAATGTGTTCAATGTGAGGACTTTAGCTACTGGGCTATCACACCGGGCCTGAAAAGGCATGTTAAAAAGATGTTTTTTATTTTGATTTTAAAGGCAGAGAATTACAGAGAGGAGAGAGAGATGTTCCATCTGCTGTTTCATATCCCAAGTAGCTGCAATGGCTGGAGCTGAGCCGATCCCAAGCCAGGAGCCAGGAGCTTCTTTCCAGCTCCCACATGGGTGCAGGGTTCCAAGGCTTTGAGCTAACCTTCACTGCTTCCTCAGGCCTTTAGCAATGAGCTGAATTGGAAATGGAGCAGCTGAGACTTGAACTGGCATCCATATGGGATGCTCGTACCACAGGTATGGGCTTAGCGTGCTATGCTATAGTGCCAGCCCCCAAAAAAGCATTTTAAGAGATACAGGAGTGAGGAATCCTGACATGGAGATTTGATCATGACCAAGAAAGGGAACTGAATTAGTAATATTATTTCTGCCTTTGTTTGTGTGCCTCCATTTTTATTTCTTTCTATACATTTTCTATGCTGTTTATTCTAATAATTTACTATGTGCCAGATACATGCTAAATGTTTATGTATCGGTTACCTCACTGATCAAGACTGATTGAATCTGTCAGAAGTATGAGGTAATAATTCTTATTTTATGGGTATGACACAATTGTTCTAACAGGAATACACACAATTATCTCTTCTGGGCTATTATTAAGCCCTCAAGCACCGTGTCACGTACATTTTATGTGTTCCATGTTCTATTGTAAAAGATACTCAACTCATACTGTTTTCTGTCTCCTCTGCAAACAGATATTTCTTTGTGAAGGTGCCTAGTTCTGGACTGTTTAGCTGTGGCTGGACAAAAGATGACACATTGCGCCAGACATAGTGACGGGGAACTCTTTGGTTTGCAGGAAGATTGTCTCACAGAGAGAGAGGAATTGAGGCTGGCAGTAAATTCCATGACAACAAGTATTGGACAATAAAGATCTATAAAGATACAGCAGAATTTTTAGAAAAGTAGATTAGGGGTCTGCTGCGATAGCCTATTGGCTAAATGCTTGCATGCGCCAGGATTCCATATGGGGCCTAGTTCTGGCAGCTCCACTTCCCATCCAGCTCCCTGCTTGTGGCCTGGGAAACGGGTAGAGGATGGTCCAAATTCTTAGGACCCTGTGTCCGGATGGAAGACCTGGAAGGGACTTCTGGCTCCTGGCTTTGGTTGGCTCAGCTCTGGCTTTTGTAGCTGCTTGGGGAGTGAGCCATCAGAGAGAAGATCTTTCTCTCTGTTACTCCTCTCTGTATATCTGACTTTGCAATAAAAATAAATAAATCTAAAACAAAAACAAAACCCTTGCCAGGAAGTCCTCTCCTCAGCTGGTAGTAAAAGTACAAAGTATAAAGCCAGCAGCTAAACTTACCCTCTGCCCTGAATAGTTTCCTTGATCCAGAAATGCAATGGAAGAGGGCATCCTTGCTGTGGAAGTAATTTGGAAGTGTGCAGAATTTTCAACAGGTACTGTACTTACACTTACTACCTACGAAGGACCAGGCATTTGGCAGACAGGTCACCGTTTGGATTGTCCATGACCCCTATCCAGGTGCCTCGCTCTGTGCTGGCTGTGTTTCCGATTTCAGCTCCGCACCAGTGTGCACCCTGGCGGGAGGCAGGTGATGACTCAATTCCTGCCACCCGTGTAGTGACCCACTTGGAGTTCCAAGTTTCTGGGTTCGCCCTGCGCCTGCCCCAGCTATTGCAGGATTTGGGGAGTGAAATGATGGATGGAAAAACCTATTATGCCTCTGTCTCTGACCGTCCACATAAACATTAATGTAGAAATTTCTTTTTAAAAAAATCAACATTGCCCAAAATAGTTGTCTTTACTCATCATCAGCTGTCCTCTATTTGTACTTTTTCATTTTTAAAAAGATTTATTTATTTATTTATTTTAGATTTATTTATTTTTATCGGAAAGGCAGATGTACAGAAGAGGAGAGAAAGAGAGGAAGATCTTCGTCCAGTGATTCACTCCCCATGTGGCCGCAACAGCCGGTGCTGCGCCGATCTGGAGCCAGGAGCCAGGAATCTCCTGGGTCTCCCACACGGGTGCAGGGTCCCAAGGCTTTCGGCCGTCCTTGACTGCTTTCCCAGGCCACAAGCAGGGAGCTGGATGGAAAGTGGAGCTGCCGGGATTAGAACCGGCACCCGTATGGGACCCCAGCGGCACGTTCAAGGCGAGGACCTTAACCATTACGCTATCGTGCTGGGCCCTTTTTTAAGATTTATTTTTCTTGGAAAGTCAGATTTACAGAGAGAATGAGAGGCAGAACAATCTTTGTCTGCTGGTTCTCTCCCCAAGTTGTCACAATGGCAGGAACTTAGCCAGTCCAAACCCAGGAACCAGGAGCTTCTTTTGACTCTCCCAAGGCTTTTGGCTGCCCTTGACTGCTTTCCCAGGCAACAAGAAGGTTGCTGGATGGGAAGCGGGGCCACCAGGATTAGAACTGGCACCAATATGGGATCCCGATGTGCTCAAGGCAAGGGCTTTAGCCAATAGGCCACTGTGCCGGGCCTGGGAAGGGGTCTTTCGATTGACAAGACAAGGGGTCTTTCGATTACTTTGGGCAAGGGAGATAATGTCTTCCAATTCATGACTGAAGATGGCTACATGCCTATCCCGTTTCATTCTGCTGCCAAAGACTTCTCTTCTGACTCTTAATTTTAAGAGTTGCAGAAGGATGTAGATTCATATATACTTCCTGCTGACCAGGGATGCAGGCCTTGCATTTCCTGGGTTTGGAAATCTCTACCTCATTGAATGGGTCTATCACGTGAGCCAGAGAAATTTCAGTCAGTGCCAGTGACTGTGTTCACCACATTGTCACTGCTACTTTGAGAATTTGTCAATTACCATGGGCCAAATTGGAAATAAAGTGCTGTCTAGAAAAGGAAGACTGTATCTGTTGATTCCTGATACTGGATAAAGATAGACTGCTCCCATGCAGATTGGAAAAACCATCCATTTCAAGTGAGAAGACGACTTAATGTTCTGTAGAGTCAGCACACTGTTGTCACAACAGAGGTGACAGACTCCATACCACACAGGTCCTTCCCGCTGCACAAGTCAGCAGGCCTTCAGACCTAGATTCATATGTCACATCAGTACTCTGCAGTTTAATCTTGGTGGAGCTCACTGAGGAGTTCTCCCACTTCCAGTGGCCTCCAGAGGACTGAGAGGAGAGGCAGGAACAAATGCATCTGGCCTGTAGTGCAGTAGCTTTGATGTGGTGAAAGCAGAGGCCCTACGTATCTTTTTTTGTCTTTAAAGAGACTGCTGAGGCTCTTGACTGAGTCACAGGAGCAGGCTGGTTAATCATGCATGCACACCTGGGCAAGCTCCTCTCACCTACCACAGCACTCATCACAGGAGGCAGCTCAGCATGCACTGTGTGCTCTGATGCTGGGACACCCCTCCGCCCCCAGCTCTGGTGCCTGAGATTGATATGAAGACCCAGGCTGCTTGGAGACATTAAAGCCTGTCAGTGGGGCTCCCCAGTCTCTCCAGCGACTCAGGTCAGAGGCTCCTGGTCTGGGAAAGTGGGGTGCTGCAAGTCCAGGGCTGTGTAAGGACCCCTGATCTCAGATCCCCCAGGACTGCCTGCTCCTACTCCTGTGTGGTGTTGGACCATTCCGTACTTCTTGGTTGGAGTAATCCATTTGCATATCTGCCCTGTCTCAGCAACCTCATTGAATAGCTTTAAAGAGCTTAATATCACTCGCGTTCTGGGCACACTCCCAAAACATTGATTTTGTAGATCAGGGACCATGTTTCTGCTGTGTTGGCGGGGCTCCCTGAGGTGAGTGATGTTAGGCCTTGAGGGCTAAGTGTGACTTCCTCCCCTGAAGGCTTCAGTGATGTCACGACCCATTGTGTACCTAACAAGACAACTCATAGCCATGCCAGCTGCAGGAGGTGCCATCTGGACCGTTAGACATGGCCGTTGAGGTACAGGAGCAGGAGAAAGCACAAACGGTAGGGCACTGCCTATGTCTGCTCCTGACCTGCCGGTGCTGGCCTTGGGTAGCTCTCATCTGGCTTCTCAGGGCTGGCTGTAGGGACCTTGTAAGGCATGTGGCTTTGCATTTTTTTTTTTTAATTGCAAAGTCAGATATGTAGAGAGGAGGAGAGACAGAGGAAGATCTTCCGTTCGATGATTCACTCCCCAAGTGACTGCAACAGTTGGAGCTGCACCGGTTCGGAGCCAGGAGCTCGGAGCTCGTCTGGGTCTCCCGTATGGGTGCTGGGTCCCAAGGTCCCATCCCATTCTCGACTGCCTTCCCAGGCCACAAGTAGGGAACTGGATGGGAAACAGGGTTGCTGGGATTAGAACCCCTGATTTTTGTTGGTGATATGTGTCTCCTGTAGGCAACAAATAGATGGGTTTTGTGTTTTAATCCAGTCTACTAATGTATGATGTTTAATTGAGCTTAAGCCATTTACATCCAGGGTTAATGTGCATGGGTGGTAATTTGGTCCGGTCATTTTAGCAATGGGTTGGTCATTGATTTAGTCTACTGTTGTCATTTTACTGGGATGTTCCTCACATTTGCCTTTGGTTTTGGTGGGTGCTATTCCTCTTCTTTGTCAAGAGAACATGTTGAAGTATCCTTTGTAGGGCAGGTTTGGAAGAGGCAAATTCTTTCAACTTTTCTTTACTGTGGAAGAATTTGATTACATTTTCAAAGATGAAAGAAAACTTTGCTGGCTACATTTTCCTGGGCCGACAATTTTTTGCTTTTAACATCTGGAATATGTTCTTCCATTCTCTTCTTGCCTGTAGAGTTTCCTGTGAGAGCTCTCTTGTGAGTTTAATTCACATTCCTTTATATGTCAGTTGATTTTTTTCACGTGCGCATATAAGGATCTTTTACTTGTGTTCGATTGAAGAGAGCTTGATGATCATGTGTCTTGGTGAAGATCGCTTTTGATCAAGCCTGTTGGGGGTTCTATGCCCCTCCTGGATCTTGTTTCTTAATTCTCTAGATTAGGAAAATTTTCCCTTATTATTTCATTAAATACATTTGCAAACTCAGCTTCTCTTTCTGCCCCTTCTGGGACTTCCATAACTCTTATGTTTGGCTTTTTAATAGTGTCTTTCAATTCTTGAATACTTTTTTTGGCCTGATCCAGCTCTGCTTCCAGCTTTTTGTTTGTTTCCTCCTGGTGACAGGAAATATCTTCCAATTCTGAGATTCTTTCTTCTGCTTGCTTCATTCTATTTTGGAGACTCTCCATTGTATTTGTAATTTGCTCCACTGTGTTCTTCATTTCTAATGTATCAGCTTTCATTTGATTCATTTCGTGTGTGACACATTCCTTAAATTCCTTGAACACCTGCTTTATGTGCTTCTTACTGTTGATCAGAAGTTTTACAACAAGTGTTTTGAATTCTTTATCCCCCATTTTCTCAATGTCTTCCTCTGTGACCTCTGAGGTAGGGTAAGGTTTTTACTCCTTTGCAGGGGAGTCTTCAGTAATATTCATTGTGCCTTTGTCTCTTCTTTTGCTCTTGGTCATTGCACTTCTGGTTAGCAGAATCTTCTCCTTGGGGTAGGTTTCTAAGCTCTGTCACCCACAGGTCTACAGTTTGATTTTACTTATTGCAGTTGGTACATGGCTATTTGTTTGCAGTAAGTTATGCCACTCCCTCCAGCGAGTTCCAGGTCTGGGTTCTTATGTTAGATTTCCACCATGGTCTCTGTAGCCCCAGCTCCTGGCTCACCAGTCTCCACCTCCTGTGACACTGTGCTGAGGCTGTGCCGTTTTCTCTACAGCCTTTCTCCCACTTCGGATTGGAAAAGGTCCTAGGAGACACCAGGTGTCCTATATAGCTAGGTGGTTTTTGTCTGGGTTCACTTCTGGAACTCCTGATAAATGTCCCTGCCCACCTGGTTGCTGGTGGAGTTCTGGCTGCTGGTGCAGTTCAGATGGCCGTTTGTTGAATGCCGCTTGGGTATCAGTCACTGCAACACCCCACCATTGTTTTCACTGTTTTCCTGTGTCTGTCAGACTCCGGGTACTCCTCTACTGTTGTTCTGTCCTCTCCTGTTTTCTTGGAATGTGCCCTCTCTGCTTCACAGTGGCTAGGGTTTCCATCTGCTTAAATGTGTCCTTACCCTATTCCTCCATCTTGATTCTCCTCAGTATGTTTTTAATAAACAAATCATCTTTTGTATATCTGTATCTATTGCATATCTCTGTATGTCTGACTTTCCAATAAAAAATAAAAAATTAATCTTAAAAAGCGTATGGTGGCCCGGCACAGTGGCCTGGTGGCTAAAGTCCTCGCCTTGATTATGCCAGGATCCCATGTGTTCGCTGGTTCTAATCCTGGTGTCCCGCTTCCCATTCAGCTCCCTGCTTGTGGCCTGGGAATGCAGTTGAGGATGGCCCAAATCCTTGGGACCCTGCACCCGCACACAGGAGACCCGGAAGAGCTCCAGGTTCCTGTCTTCGGATTGGTGTAGCTCCAGCTATTGCAGCCGCTTTGGGAGTGAATCATCAGATGGAAGATCTTTCTCTCTTTTTCTCCTTCTCTCTGTATGTCTGGCTTTGCAACAAAAATAAATAAATCTTAAAAAGCATATGGTACTAAGTAGCAGAGGTTTCTAGGATTAGATAGTGTATTCAACCTTAAAGGAAAACACACGCAATTTGGTGGGTTCAAGGGGAAGTATTTTTTTTTTAAAGATTTATTCATTTTTATTACAGCCAGATATACACAGAGGAGGAGAGACAGAGAGGAAGATCTTCCATCCGATGATTCACTCCCCAAGTGAGCCGCAACGGGCCGATGCGCGCCGATCCGAAGCCGGGATCTAGGAACCTCTTCCGGGTCTCCCACGCGGGTGCAGGATCCCAAAGCTTTGGGCCATCCTCGACTGCTTTCCCAGGCCACAGGCAGGGAGCTGGATGGGAAGTGGAGCTGCCAGGATTAGAACCGGCGCCCATATGGGATCCCGGGGCGTTGAAGGCGAGGACTTTAGCCGCTAGGCCACGCCGCCGGGCCCAAGGGGAAGTATTTTTTTTAGATAGGTACTTGTCATTCAGAATAAGCTTGAATTGTTTTATTTTTGTTGCAATTTTCAAATTAGGCAGACTATTTTTTTTAATTGAAAAGGTAGATATACAGAAAAATGGAGAGACAGGAATTTATCCACTGTATTACTCCCCAGGGGGCAGCAATGGCTGGTGCTGAGCCATTCCAGAGCCAGGAGCCAGGATGTTCTTCTAGGTCTCCCATAGAGGTGCAGGGTCCCAAGGCTTTGGGCCATCCTGAACTGCTTTCCCAGGCCCAAGCAGGGACCTGGATGGGAAGCAGAGTAACCAGTATACAAACTGGCTCTCATATGGGATCCAGGTGAGTGCAGGGCAAGGATTTAACTGCTAGGCTATCATGCTGACCCAGATAAGCTATTAAAAGGCTTTTAAATTTTTATTGGAAAGGTGGATTTGCAGAAAAGGAGATGCAGAGAGACATCTACTGTGAATTGATTCAGTTCCCAAACAACTGCAGTGGCTGCAGCTCAGCTGATCTGAAGTCTGGAGCTTATTCTGGATCTGCAAAGGGGGTTTATTGTTCTAAGGCTTGGGACATCCTCTACTGTTTTCTCAGGCCATAAGCAGGAAGTTGTATTGGAAGTGGAGTAGCTTGAACATGTACTGTACCCATATTAGATGTTAGGGCTTGCAGGCGGAGGATCAGCCAGTTGAGCTCTTGTAGCAGCCCCCACGCTGCTTTTTAAATAAGTAAATATATCCTTAAACTAGATGAATATAAATGAGTAAATGATTAAAATTGGGCAAAATAGGACTCATTTGCAACTTACATTTAATGTTATTGTTCATCCCACCTTTTTTTCCTTTGTTGCTTTATGGGTTTTCGCCTTTGTTTTGCAAGGTTTTGGTTTCAGAGTTTGTGACTAGTAAGCCGTAAGAAAGTTTTTCTAAGGACCATCAGTTGCGGTGCAGGGTTTAGGTGGCCAGGCATTAAGCTGCAGTTTGTTATATGGTCATCTCATTGGAATGCTAATTCAAGATCTGGCTGCTGCAGATCTTGCATTGTTCTACTTCTGCCGCAGCCCTGCACTGTGCCTGAGAAGGTTGCAGACAATGGCCTAGGTGGTTGGGTTCCTTCTAACCTATATAGGATATCCCTGATGTAGTTTCTGGCCCTTCGCTTCGTCCTGTACCAGCCGTGTTCATTGGAGCCATCAAGGTACTGAACCGTGGATTCCAGTTCATTTCTCTTTTTTTAAAAGATTTATTTTTATTGCAAAGTTAGATATACAGAGAGGCAGTGAGACAGAGAGAAAGGAAGGTCTTCCATCCATGATTCACTCCCCAAGTGACCGCAACAGCTGGAGCCAGGAGCCAGGAACTTCCTCTAGGTCTCCCACATGGGTGTAGGGTCCCAAAGCTTTGAGCTGTCCTCCACTGCTTTTCCAGGCCACAGGCAGGGAGCTGGACTGGGAATGGAGCAGCCAGGATATGAACCAGTGCCCATATGGGATCTTGGGTGTGCACGGTGACGACTAGCAACTAGGCTTACCATGTCAGGCCTGCCCCTGGTTCATTCTTTTTTTTTTTAAAGATGTGTTTATTTTTATTAGAAAGGCTGATATACAGAGAGGAGGAGAGACAGAGAGGAAAATCTTCTGTCCGTTGATTCACTCCCCAAGTGGCCACAACGGCCAATCTGAAGCCAGGAGCCTCTTCCGGGTCTCCCTCACAGGTGCATTGTACCAAGGCTGTTTGGGCTGTCCTCGACTCCTTTCCCAGGACACAAGCAGGGAGCTGGATGGGAAGCAGGGCAACTGGAATTAGAACCAGTGCCTATATGGGATCTTGATGTATGCAAGGTAAGGACTTTAGCCACTAGGCTACTGCACCAGTTTGCCCTGGTTCATTCCTTTTTTTTTTTTAAATTACATTGCATTGTGTGACACAGTTTTATAGGTACTGGGATTCCCCCACCCTTCCCCAAACCCTCCCCCCCATGGTGGATTCCTCCACCTTGTTGCATAACCACAGTTCAAGTTCAGTTGAGATTCTTTCATTGCAAGCATATACGAAGCATAGAGTCCAGCGTCTTATTGTCCAGATAAGTTCAGCGGCTTGTTGCGGAGACCATCTCTGGTCTGAAGGTAGAGCGGGAGAGTATCATCCCGATCAATTAAAAGCCCCGACATAACATCAGCAACGATTTATAACGTTATGGAATTAATTAACATAGTATTGAGTAACGAATATGTTAAAAAAAAAAATGCAAGTTCTTAACCACATCCTGTGACTACTTCATTGACATTTCAATTTTAGTTTATATACAACTGGGTTCTATACATCTTAAATGGCTATAGATTACTGTGCAGCTGTCTCGTGTCTATTTTCATTATAATATTTAGCATTTTATAGCATTGAAGCATGATTTTGCTGAATCAGGCTGTTTTTCGGGTAGTCTAGACTGGCTTATAACTAACAAGACATATGTCAACTGTCAACAATTTAGGTGCAGAACAGTTTTAGGAGGGGTGTGCAGAGAAATCCTTAATACCCTAGTGAGGGGTAACTAATCTTTGTGTCCCACCTAGTAAGGTGTAAGTGAATCCACGCTGACCGTTTCCTGTCTGATTCTAAGCTTTCCTTGTTGTTCTCTGTGTATCCTAGATTTTTTGTTTGTTTGGTTATTTGTTTTGAGGGGTTTCTGGAGCGCTGCTGATGGTCATTACGAGAGAGGGTGGGGACCCCAAGTTGGAACCAAGCGAGGACCAGAGAGAGCTCCCCTCCCTAGTCCCGAAGGAAGTTTACTGTTCTTCTGTTTCTGCGGACTGCTCAGGGCTCCTGGCTGTTGTTCTGATGCCCTGGATCCTTTGAGGAAGGATTTGGACTTCTTCCATCCCATGTGGGAGATCCAAGTGGGAGTGTATGACCTCAGAGTTCTTGGCCTCCGAAGGCACTCCAATTCCCTGTGGTTTCCTTGGCAGTTGGGATTTTGTCCTTGGTGCTCGTAACTGATAGTCCTTGGTGAGGATTGCCCTGGTTCATTCTTTTTTTTTTTTTTAAAGATTTATTCATTTTATTACAGCCAGATATACAGAGAGGAGGAGAGACAGAGGAAGATCTTCCATGCGATGACTCACTCCCCAAGTGAGCTGCAACGGGCCGGTGCGCGCCGATCCGAAGCCGGGAACCTGGAACCTCTTCTGGGTCTCCCATGTAGGTGCAGTGTCCCAATGCATTGGACCGTCCTCAACTGCTTTCCCAGGCCACAAGCAGGGAGCTGGATGGGAAGTGGAGCTGCCGGGATTAGAACCGGCACCCATATGGGATCCCGGGGCGTTGAAGGCGAGGACTTTAGCCACTAGGCCATGCCGCTGGGGCCCCCTGGTTCATTCTTAAAGGGCTAGGGCTGGGCGGTGACAAGGACTTGGGTATTTGAGCCATCAACTGCTGCTTCTGTGGCTTATGATTAGACAACTGGTTTTGAGGCGGAGCAGCCAGTGCTGCAGCTAGTATAGGGATGCAGCTGCAGAAGTCCCAGGTGATGTCCTAACCAGTGCACCACAAGGCCAGCCGTGAAAGTTTCCATTGCGAAACTTGGACTGTTTTTTTCTTCCTGAGGACTTAGTTGTTCTTTCATTTTGCAATGTTATTTAGTATATATCCTTAAATATTTGACTCCTCATGATACTGTCTGATTTTCATAACTGTTAGCATAGGTATATGTTTGAGATTTCTTTCCATTCATTTTTTGTCTTCTGTATTTCATATCTTATTTCTGTTTTTTGGAAGATAATCTTCGAAGCTCAGTCTTGAGATTTATGCTTATTAATTTATGCTTATTAGATTTATGCTTATTAAAGGAAGTAAACTTTTTTGCCAAGAATTAAACCATATCTAGAGTTTGCTTTTTATTTTTCAAATTCCCTTTTTTTCATGATATCTTGTTGCTTTAAGGATTATACTTCCTTCCTTTATTTGAACATTTCAGCATACTTACATTTTCCCAGAACTTTAAAAATTTTGTTTACTGGGCCCGGCAGCGTGGCCTAACAGCTTAAGTCCTCGCCTTGAATGCCCCGGGATCCCATATGGGCGCCGGTTCTAATCCCTGCAGCTCCACTTCCCATCCAGCTCCCTGCTTGTGGCCTGGGAAAGCAGTCGAGGAAGGCCCAAAGCTTTGGGATCCTGCACCCGCGTGGGAGACCCGGAAGAGGTTCCTGGTTCCTGGCAATGGATCGGCGCGCATCGGCCCGTTGCGGCTCACTTGGGGAGTGAATCATCGGATGGAAGATCTTCCTCTCTGTCTCTCCTCCTCTGTGTATATCTGACTTTGTAATACAATAAATAAATCTTTAAAAAAATTTTTTTGCTTACTTTGGTGGTAGACATCTTCATGTTGTTTGTAGTCTTTCTTATTTATTTATTTATTTATTGGAAAGGCAGATTTATAGAGAGAAGGAGAGACAAAGATCTTCCATCCGCTGGATGGCAATGGCTGGAACTGAGCCTATGCAATACCAGGAGCTTCTTTCAGGACTCCCACATGGATGCAGGGGCCTGAGGCTTTGGGCCGTCCTGTGCTGCTCTCGCAGAACACAGGCAGGGAGCTGAATGGGAAGTGGAGGGATCCTGGCGCGTGCAAGGCGAGGATTTTAGTCACTGAGCTATTGTACCAGGCCCTGTACTCTTTTTTTTAAAAGATTTGTTTATTTAAAAGGATTATGAGGTGGAGGGGAAGTGGGGAGAGAGAGAGAGAGAGAATATGAATGAGGCACAACAGAAAGAGCTAGGCCAGTCCTCAGCCAGGAGCCGGGAACTCCTGTCTGCATCTCTCTGAAGGGTGGCAAGGTTGGCACCCTGCACGGATGCAGCAGGAAGCTTGATTTGATGTAGAGTAGTTGGGACTTGAACCAGCACTCTGATACAGTGTGTAGGCTGGAAATGCATTTTAAAGTGTTTGTGACCGCCGTGACATCATTAAGGATTAGACTTTTTCTGTGGTTTTATCATATCCTATTTAGCATGTCCCCTCCACTCCCAGCAATGTCCCATGGTCACAGCACCACAGCCAGGTCTGCTGGCTTTGTGACTGTAGAGAAGTTCCCAGGCAGGAAATGGGGAGGCTAAGATGCAGTGTGTAAAGCTTAGTTAAACTCTTCAGCATGTTCTCCTGCAAACCTCACTAGAGACCTTAGGCTTAATTTTCATAATACTGTTTGTTACTTGTTAGGGAGACTAAAAATATGTTATTAATGTTGGATCCATTGATGGATTGAGTGATAAACAAGATCAGAATTATTTTTTTTTTTCAGCATAAGGGAAGAGTGACAATGGCTTGGGATTGGAATGAGCATTAGTTTGCCTTATGGGGTCCTGGCGGATGCAAGGCAAGGATCTAGCCACTAGGCTATCATTGCTGGGCCTTGTTTTTCTTTAACATTTATTTTAATTGGGGCTGGTGCCATGGTTCAACTGTCTAATCCTGCATCTTCAAGTACTGGCATCTCATATGGGCAGCAGTTTGTGTCCCAGCTGCTCATCTCCCCATCCAGCTCCCTGCTTGTGGCCTGGGAAAGCAGTCAAGGACAGCCCAAGGGCTTGGGTCTCTAAACCCATGTGGAAGACCTGGCAGAGGTTACTGGCTCCCAGCTTTGGATTGGTTCTTCTGTGGCAGTGGTAATCTCTTTCGGAGTGAACCAGTGGATGGAAGATCTTTGTCTCTCCTCTTTCTGTAAATCTGCCTTTTTCAGTACTGCTGGGTTCAGTGGCTGGAGTTGTGCTGATCTGAAGCCAGGAGCAAGGAGTTCCAGTTGAGTCTCTCCTGTTGGCGTTGTTCCGTATTCCACTGCTTTCTGGGGCACATTAGCAGACAGCTGGCTGGGTTGTGAAGCAGCTGGGGCTTGAGTTGGTGCCCATATGGGAAGGTAGCATTGCACTGCAGCACCAACACTTGTTTTCAAGTATATTTTACCTATGATTTCTAATTGCCAAGAAACCAGGACAGTGTCTGAGTTTTCAATTTAAACTAATTAGGAAGTCGTGTTGTGGTTTAGAGGTTTAAAACTTCGATTTGCAACTCGAATTCCAAACGAGTGGTGGTTTGAATCCCAATTGCTCTAATTTTTTTTTTATTGTTCTTGTTATATGGTTTTATTTATTTATTTTAAAGTTAGAGTTATAGAGAGATGGAGGGTGGGAGAGACAGAGTGCAGGTGAGCCAGGAGCAGGTGAGACTGGGACAGAGATCTTCCATCAGCTGGTTCACTTCCCAAGTGGCTTTAGTTAGGCTATTTTCTGCTGCTTTTCCAGGATCATTAGCAGGGCCAGCTGCTTCACTTCTGGTTCAGCTCCCTGCTCATAAACCTGGGAAAGCAGCAGCAGATGGACCATGTTACTGGGCCCCTGCCATCCATGTTGGAGACCAGGATGGAGTTGCAGGATCCTGGCTCCTGGCTTTTTAATAAGTTCAGCTTTGGCCTTTGTGGCCACTTGGGAAGTGAAACAGTGGATGAAAGATCTTTCTCCTTTCTTTTCTGTAAATCTGTTTTTCCAATAAAAATAAATAAATCTTTAAAGCCACACATACACATAAACCACTGTGCCCTTTAAATGGATAAATCTTAAAATAAAAAAAAAAAATTGGCATATATAGCTTTCTTGGACAAGTGTATGATGACAGAATTGGTTAAACCATGTTTTGGGAAGCTCACAACCCATATTGGAGTGCTAGGTTCAAGTCCTGGCTAGTTCACTGTAGCTTTAGCTTTCTGCTGCTTTCCCAGGCCACAAGCAGGGAGCTGGAATGGGAAGTGGAGCTGCCGGGATTAGAACTGGCTCCCATATGGGATCCTGGCACGTTCAAGGCGAGGACTGTAGCCACTAGGCCACCGCACTGGGCCCAGATACTCAGTTATATTAGATGTTGTCTCCAGCATATTGATACCACGTTTTGATTTAATTAGTAGAACTCATTAATGTTTATTGCCATGATGGCTATTTAATGTTGTTTATTTATGTTTAAAGATTATTTATGTGACACTATTGTTAAGTCACTGCTTATGTTGCTGGTATCTCACCTGATTATTAGTGTGAATCCTGGCTGTCCCCCCTTGGATCTGGCTCCCTGGTGACCTGCCTGGAATGGCTGCTGAAGATGGCCCAAGTGCTTGGGTAGAGTGCCAGGCCTCCCGCTTAGGCTTGGACCAGCCCTGCTATCCTAGCCATTAGGCAAGTGAGTCCATGGAAGGTGATTTTCTTCCTGTCTCTTTGTCACTCTGTCTTTCAAATAAATGAATAAATGAGTAACTTATTTTAAAGGAAGAATGATGGAGCAGATGTATTTTTTTGTAAGATTTATTTTTATTAGAGAGAAGGAGATACAAACATCTACCATCTGCTGGTTCACTCTCCAAGTGGCCTCAGTGGTTGGAGCTGAGCCAATCTGAAGCCAGGAGCTTCTTCTGGGTCTTGGGTGTGGGTGTAGGGTCCCAAAGCCTTGCGCCGTCCTCCACTGCCTTCGCAGGCCACAAGCAGGGAGCTGAATGGGAAGTGGAGCAGCTGGGAGATGACCTGGTGCCCATATGGGATGTTGGAACTTGCAGATGGAGGATTAACCAGTTGAGAAATGCTGGTCCCAGAGTTATGGGTTTCTTAACCAGTTAGTTTAAGTGCCTACTTCTAGAGGAAATCGTTTGTAAGTAGAATTTACTATCTGTGCTTCTGAGGAAGTTTCCCCCGCCCCGGTTTTCTTCCACAAATGTTTCTTTTAAAGGTTTATTTATTTGAAAAGCAATGACAGATCATCCATCTGCTGATTGACTTCCTAATTGGCTATCACAGCTGGAACTTGATCAGGCGCTCCATTCGGGTTGCCATGGGCAGCAAGGTCCAAGCACTTGAGCTATCTATCATCTGCTTTCTGGGCACGGGATCAGGCAGAGTAGCAGGGACTCTCACTGGCACTCTGATGTGGGATATAGACATCCCTTGTTGTGGCTTAACCTGCTTATTGCAATGTCTGGCTTCCTCCCAAGGCGTTATTTTCTATTTTCAGTCTGTTGTTTTGACTTGATTTTTCCCATTCTGCTCCCAGACATTTTTGAATCTTCATTTGGATTCTGCTACCTTTATATTTTCATCCTTTTTCCTTTTCCTCTTTCCTAGCAAACATCTTAGAAGAATAAAACCACAGTTAATATCTCCACTTTTCCGGCTACCTTTTGTATTCTAGTCACTCAGTTATGCTTCATGATTGAGATAGCGCTTAGCTGTCATTGTAACAAATAATATGTGAAATCGGCATTCGCTGTAGTGCTTTCATCATGGACATTGTCCATCTTGTTTTGTGTGCCTTAGCACACAGATCTGTGTTCAAGAAGTTTTTTTTTTTTTTTAGATCATTTTGGATCAGGAAAATTATCTCCCTTGAGAATTTCTGGTATGTTTCTTCCTTTTTTTATATATTGATGAAACACATTCTGGTTTTTTTTTTCTTGGCTACCAGGTAGCCCAGATAATCTGGGCGTAAGTAACTGCAGCTGTATAAATCTTGCCACTAGTGTATTTGTTTCCTCATCCTCCTCCTGCTGAGTTTAGGACCTCACCTCTTATCTCTGTTTCTCTGCGTGTTGATTTCATTCTCTCATACTACAGACTCTCTGCTCCATGAGGCTGGAACCATGACTACGGGCAGCTCTTGACTCTCCTCTTCCCAGACCCTTCTACCAGAAGAAGGGTTGTCTTGAAGAATCCTGGGAAAGACTCTGATTGGCCTGTCTTGGATCATGTACCCATCATCCCTGTGGCTGGAGTGGGGAGGGTATGAATGGCAACCTTCACTAGAACTACATAGTTGGAGTCAGGGGTAAGAGCAGTTTCCCTAATGCAGGGGGGTGGGTGCTTTTTACGAAGAAGGGGCCTGCTTATGAAGCAGGTGACCAATGGATATCTATGTTTATGTTCTATTTTGAATTTTTATAATGCAGGTCCTTTATTGTAAGTTGCCTCAATTTCTTTTAGAAAAATTTTAATGGTGTGGGTGTTGTGTGGTATAGCAAGTTAAGCTGCTGCTTACAAAGTGTTGCATATTGGAGTGTCTGGGTTTTTGTTTTCCTCCATTTCTGTGCACTTTGGGCTTTGGGAGTTACTGGATGATGGCTCACATGCTTAGATCCCTGCTACTCACGTGGGAGCTCTTGGTTTCGGCATGATCCTGCCTATTGTAAGCATTTCTGGAGAAAATTAGCAGGTAGAACATTTCCTACTTTGTCTTCCCCTCCCCTCCCTTCCTAGATTTATTGAGAAGGAGAAGGAGAAGGAGAAAGATTTATTTATTTTTATTTGAAAGGCAGATTTACAGAGCAGGAGAGACAGATCTTCCTTCTGTTAATTCCCTCTACAAATGGCTGCAGTGGCTAAAGCTAAGCTGATCCTGAGCCAGGAACTTCTTATAAATAAAAATGAACAAATATAAAAAGAAAAGCAACTGCTAAAATAAAAAAGGTAATAGTAGGGCCTGGCGCTGTAGCCTCGTGGCTAAAGTCCTTGCCTTGTATTCCCTGGGGTCCCATATGATTGCCAGTTGGTGTCCTGGCTGTTCTACTTCCCATCCAGCTCCCTGCTTGTGGCCTGGGAAAGCAGTGGAGGATGGCCCAAAGCCTTGGGATACTGCGCTTATATGGGAGACTAGGAAGGGGCTCCTGACACCTGGCTAGGATCAGCTCGGCTCTGGCCTTCACAGCCACTTGGGGAGTGAACTAGTGGATGGAAGATCTTCCTCTCTGTCTCTCCTTCTCTGTATAACTGCCTTTTCAATAAACAAACAGAAAACTTTTAAAAAAAGGCAGTAGTATATTCACTTCTGGGGAAAGCTGGATTGAATTCCTCTCTCAAAGAAATATTGATTTTCATTTGAAAGGCAGATTTTGCAGAGAGAGAGAGGGGTCTTGAACCAGTACCCACGTGGGATGCTGTGCTGGCAGAGTGTCTGTTTGCTTCACCACTGTACCTGCTTTACCACAGTGCCAGGCACCAGCCTTTACACTTTAGGTGTGGTGCTGTCTTGTGGTGGTTTTACCTGACAGTTCCTGAATTGTAGCTGGTGGTGAGATCATTTTTGTGGATTTATGTAGATCATCAGGTTTTTCATACTTGTAACGTGTAATGGCTTCTGCTTGTTTGTGGTTTATCTTTTGCTTTAATGGTTTTAATGAAAACTAGTTAAATATAGGCAGTTTTCCATTTTTTCTTTTTAGTATTTTGTTTGAATTGTTAAAATTTGAAATTTTATATATTTTTATACTAACATAAAATCATTTTTTTCTGTCTTACATATAGATGTGTAAACCACATGGGTTTATTTTGTATATAGAGTGGAATGGGTAAACGTGTGTATATACATTTTAAAATAGAAAAATCTTAATTTTAATTTATTTTTTATTTTTAATTTTGTTTACATAATTGAGAGGGACTGCATGCCCCTGTGGGCCTCCAGTTAGTGTGGGGAGGGTCAAGGTATGGAGGAAGGTGGGTGGGACAAATGTTCCAATTTTTTCTCCTGTGTCTGCAGGAGAGAGGGAAGGAGGGGAAGGGAGGCTACTCCTTGCTGTCAAACTGTATCAGTAACTGGGGATGGGGGACAGTCATTTGATGTTCTCTTAAGTGACCCCCAGTGTGGGGAAACGTATTCTGATGGTTTTACTTGAATGTTTTTTTTTTTTTTTAAAGATTTTTTTTAATTTTTATTACAAAGTCAGATATACTGAGAGGAGGAGAGATAGAGAGGAAGTGGAGCTGCTGGGATTAGAACCAGCGGCCACATGGGTTCAAGGCGAGGACCTTAGCCACCAGGCCACGCTGCCGAGCCCTACTTGAATGGTTTTGATAGTTCTGAGAGACTGTTGGCTTTGTAGCACCAGGGTTGAGAAAAATTTCTGAGGTTTATTGGCTGACAAAGTCCACCTTAGCGCATCCCCAGGCCTAGTTTAGCCTAGGATAGCCCAGCCCAGCCCAGTCTGCCACAGGTGGGTCTTGACACACACTAGCAAGTACTATGGCCTAATGGGGGTGAGCCTGAATAATTCCCTTGAGGCCTGTACCTTGCCCCAGTTTTTGCATGTTCTGGCATGTACTGTGGCCTAGTTGGATTTGTCTTGCATCCCATCTTGCTGTCCTGCCACACCTATGGGTGCTGGAGCTTAGCTCAGTCTGACTCGCCCCTAGACTAGGCCCACACTACGCCAGTGGGTGCTGCTGCCAGACCAGCCTGGCCCACCCACATCTCTGGTTCTCTTGCTCACCAGTAGGAGCTATAGACTAGCAGGAGAGTGCCCTTGGTTCCCCTACCAGGCCCACCCACAGTTCCTGATCTTGTGTGGGATTGGTTTGGGTTGTGGCCCAGCCTGACATGGTCTGTCCCCAGTCCTGGAACTCACTGGTGGCTATTGTGGTCTAGCCTGACTGTCCTGTACCCATCCTGGCTCTTGTCAGTGGATGTTACATGCTAGCCCATCCTGGCCCACCCCCAGACCCAGCTCTCATGTGACCTGGTGGGTGCTTTGTACTAGCCTGGCCTGTCACACTCCTTCTGGCTCTTACAGCTCCACTGTGTGCTGGGGCCTAGCCCCAAACCCAGCCCACAAGCATTCAGGTGGTTGCTGCAGCCTTTCCTGACCTGATCTGCCCCCAGCTCTGGTTGTTGCACTCATGTGGGAGCTGCAATCTAGCAGTGGAGTCCTCAGTGTTTCCCTGCCAAGTTTGTTCCCAGGTCTGGATCTTACATGTGCTGTCAATATCATAATTTAAAAATACTTAGGGCCCAGCACAGTATCATAGTGGCTAAAGTTCTCGCCGTAATCACGTATGGGCACCAGTTTGTGTCCTGGCAACCCCACTTCCCATTCAACTCCTTGCTTGTGGCCTGGGAAAGCATTTAAGGATGGCCCAATGCCTTGGGACCTTGTACCTGTGTGGGAGACCCAGAAGAGGCTCCTGGCTTTGGATCAGCGCAGCTTCAGCCATTGTGGACACTTGGGGAGTGAATCATCAGACGGAAGATCTTCCTCTCTGTCTCTCCTCCTCTCCGTATATCTGCTTTTCCAATACAAATACATAAATCTTTAAAAAATACTTAAATTTTATAACTGTAGATATGAAATATCTCATAGAATTAGCCCTTCCATCTTTTAAAATTTTTAGGTGCTTTGTCCCCAGCTGTTTGTATTTGAGAACCATTTAGAATCATGCTGGTCTATAAAAATATCCTATTTTGTTTGGCTTTGCATTAATTGTATACATTTGGCAGGAATGGATATCTTTATAGTTTTTTTTTTTAGAAGGAGGTGATTTTTTTTTTTAACATTTATTTTTATTACAAAATCAGATATACAGAGAGGAGGAGAGACAGAGAGGAAGATCTTCCATCCAATGATTCACCCCCCAAGTGAGCCGCAACGGGCCAGTGCGCCGGTCCGATGCCGGGAACCAGGAACCTCTTCCGGGTCTCCCACGCGGGTGCAGGATCCCAATGCTTTGGGCCTTCCTCGACTGCTTTCCCAGGCCACAAGCAGGGAGCTGGATGGGAAGTGGAGCTGCAGGGATTAGAACCGGTGCCCATATGGGATCCTGGGGTGTTCAAGGCGAGGACTTTAGCCACTAGGCCATGCCGCCGGGCCCGATCTCTTTATAGTTTTAAATCTTCCAGTCTGGGGCCAGCGCAATGGCTCAGTTAGCTACGCTGCTTGTAAGAGTTGGAAACCCAAATGGGTACTGGTTTATGTTCCGGCTGCTCCACTTCCCATCCAGCTCTCTGCTTCTGATCTTGGAAAGCAGTGGAAAATGGCCCAAAGCTGTGACACCCTTTGCCTGTGTGGAAGACCTGGAGGTGGTTTATGACTCTTAGTTTTGGATCAGCTGAGCTCTGGCCATGGCTGCCATCTAGGTAGTGAGGCCATGGAAGATCTTTCTGTCTCCTCTGTAGATCTGCCTTTCCAATAAAAATGCATAAATTTAAAAAACTTTTTCCATTATATGAATATGATGGTAATTTCTATAATTTTAGATTTATTAGATTTTCCTTCTTTATTATGGTAAAATAAATATGAAATTTGTCATTTTAAACATTTTTAGGTTTCAATTTAATGACATTAAGTACTTTTGCAATATTTTGTAACCACCATCACTAGTTTCTTACTAAAAGTTTGTCATCATCCCATATAGAAATTCTGTATCCTTGGTGTAATAATTCTCAATTTTACCCTCTTCTCACTCTCTGGTAATGTCTATTTTCCATCCCTAGAATTTGCCTATTTTAAAGAACTCATACGTGGAATTGTTCCTGTTTGTAGCTTATTTCACATGACAGTGTTTTAATCCAGGGATCTGCCTCTGATGTAGAGGTTAGGGGCTGCTTCTGATAGCCGTATCCCATATCCAGGGACCTGAGTTTGAATCTTGACTCTGATTCTGGTTGCAGCTTCCTGTTAATGTCACCACGGGAAGTAACAGGTGATGGCTCAAGTATTTGGGCCCCTGACACCCAGGTGTGAGACCTAGGTTGGTTGTAGGCTCTTAACATCACCCTGGTCTTGCCCCAGCTGTTTTGGGCATTTGAAGTGAGTGAAGAGGAATGGAAAATGTGTTTCCCTCTCTCTTTGTCTCTCTGTCTTTCAACAATATGTAAATAAACATTTCTAAAGGTTGGGTCATGTCTTATTTTTTTCCTCTTTATAACTGCAGTGTATTCCATTAGATGTATACCCCTCATCTTGCTTACCTGTTTGTGGATGGAAGCTTGGACTGTTGGGTGTTTCAGCGTTATAGAGAGGGAGCGAGGGAGCAGCAGATACAGTGAGAGACAGAGAAAGATCTTAATCCACTTGTTCATTCCCCAAATAGTGGCCAGAGCTGGGCTGATTGAAAGCTGGGTCCAGCAACTTATTCCAGATCTCCCATGTGGGTGCAGAGAGCATTGTTTGCTGCTTTCGCAGGCCATTATTAGGGAGCTGGGTCGGAAGTGGAGCAGCCACAACGTCCACCACTATTTTCTGTTTTTATTTTTTGATAATAACCATGTTGCTTGGATTAAGTGTTGTCTCATTCGGATTTACATTTTCTTACTGATTGGTGATACTGAATCTTTTCATCTGCTTGTTGATTTATTGTTGGTGAAATGTCTGTTGAAGTCCTTTGTTGATTTTGTATATATACGTGTTTTGATCTTTTTGTTTGAGAGTTCTTCATCTAGTACTAGGTAGTAGATTCTAGACCTTTATTAGATACATGTTTGTAAATATCTTCAAGTCTGTGGAATAGTTTTTTCACTTCATTAACTGCGCTAGAGTTCTTTAATGCAGAAGGGCTTTAATTTTGAAATGAATTGTGAAATCTATTTCTGTGTTGACTCCACTTTTGATACCATATCTAAGGAATCATTGCTTAACTCAATGCAGCAAAGATTCTCCCCTTTGTTTTCTTCTGTTTTACAATTTTGGTTTATGTCTTTGCTGTGTTTTGAGTCCATTTTTGTGTATGGCACAAGGTAAATGTTAAAGTTGATTGTTTTGGGGATTGTTGTGGTACAAATGGTTAAGCTCTGCCTGTGACTCTGGTATCCATATAGGTATTCCATGTAGGTGCTGGTTTGAGTATTCAGCTTCTTGCTAATGCACCTGGGAAAGCAGTGGAAGATGGTCCAAGTTCATGGGCGCCTGTATCCATGTGGAGACCCAGATGGAGTTCTAGGCCCCTGTCTTCAGCATTGTACAGCTCCATCTGTTGCAGTCACTTGAGAGTAAAGCAGTGGATGGATGAGCTCTCTGTGTCTGCCCTTCCCTCATTTTCCAATAAATAAATCTTTCCAACTTAATTTCCTTTTTTTGCATGTGGATGACATTTTTATAAATTCAGTTATTGAAAAACCAATTTTGGCTGTTGACACCCTTTTCAAAAATCATGTGCTCATGTAAGTGATTGATTCTGGGCTATCTGTTCTGTTTCATTGTCCTTCATGTTTTTAAATCAGTACTCTTCTGTTGTGGTTACTGTAGCTTTGTAATGTTTTGGAACTAGGATGTGAATCTTCCAAGTTTCTCTCTCTCTCTCTGTTTAAGATTCTTTGACAATTTTGGGTTTGTTCAGATTCCAAATGAATTTTAAAACCGATTTTTATGTTTTTCCCTAAAAGGAATATTTATTAATTTATTTGTTTGCTTGCTTGTTTCCTTTACTATGTGGCCACAGTGATAAAGGCTGAGGCAGGACAAAACTTGAAGCCAGGAGCTTTGTTCAGGTTTCTGACTTGTATGGCAGGAGGTATAGCAGATTAAGTAGCTGCCTATCATGCTGACATCCTGTATGAGTCCCGCTTTGAGTCCTGGCGGCTGCTCCGCTTCTGCGCCTGCTTTCTGCTAATGTGTCTGGCCCACATAACTTTGGCTCCTGCAACCCATGTCATGTGGGAGATGTAGATGCAATTCCCAGATTCAGCCTGGCCTAGCCTCTGCTGTTCAGATTGTTGGGAAATCTTTCAGCAAATGGAAGATATCTTTTTCTCTGTAATTTTGCCTTTCAACTAAATCAATAAATCAAAAGAGAATCTGTTTAAGTCAAACCTAGATTCTTGTGCAGGTTTTAGAAATGTTACAGAGCTATGTAATATATACTCTTTTCTCACTGCTAAAAATTTGAAGAATTATAACTCAGTAATACTATCAGGATATTGATATTAATATAGTTAACATTCAGGATAATTTGTTCTCCATAGTGATCTTTGTTGACTTAACATAATAAATATTTGTTTATTTGTTCCAAAAAAGTCTGGACTGGAATACCTGTTAATGTATGAGCTGCCCCCCCTGCCCCCCCCCCAATAGCATGTGAATGAAACATTTCATGAAATGAAAGGCATGAATTGTAGCCTGTCACTGTATTCTCACCTTGAATAAATTCTTACTCTGGGCCATAGCTTCTGTGTTGATGAAGTCAAGAGGATTGAATTGGATGTTTCTTCACTTTCTGAATATCCACGTGTATTGATCTCTGTCAGAAGATTCTTAGTGGGAAAATCTCTTCATGTGGTTTCTTAGACTGGACTTTATACAATGCCTTTATGTGCAGAACATGCTTACCTTTCTGTGGGACGTGGGGAACTTCTCATGCATATTTACTGCTCTTTTTTTTTTTCTTCATGTCAGTTCCAGTTACCATATACAGCAGTTTTGTTATAGCTGGTAGGACTTCACTGTATTTCTTCCAGGGTAGGCTTAGTTCTTTTTTTTTTTTTTAAAGATTTATTCATTTTTATTGGAAAGCCGGATATACAGAGAGGAGGAGAGACAGAGAGGAAGATCTTCCAAACAATGATTCACTCCCCAAGTGAGCCGCAACGGCCAGTGCGCGCTGATCCGAAGCCAGGAACCAGGAACCTCTTCCAGGTCTCCCACACGGGTGCAGGATCCCAAAGCTTTGGGCTTTCCTCGACTGCTTTCCCAGGCCACAAGCAGGGAGCTGGATGGGAAGTGGAGCTGCCGGGATTAGAACCGGTGCCCATATGGGATCCTGGGGTGTTCAAAGTGAGGACTTTAGCTGCTAGGCCATGCTGCCGGGCCCGGTAGGCTTAGTTCTTACAACCTTGTTCAACTTTTCCCTGGTGGTGTTAATTCCTCCTTTGCTTTTGAAGGGTTGTTTGGCTGAATGTAGATTATTGTTGACAGTTCTTTAGGCATGCAGGCTGTGTTAACCTGCTTCTAGCCTATAAGTTTCTTTCTTCCCAATATTAAATATCTCATTGTATGTTGTTGTCAGTATAAGTAAAAAATATATTTACCCTTGTGAAATACAAGTTCATGAAAATTCAGAGGAAGAGAGATGTCAAGGACTGACAAAAGTAGAAGATCTAATATAATGTGTGAAAGGGAAGCTTCAATTTTGGTACACGCTTCAAATTTAGCTCTCTTGAATATTCACCGGTTCATGCAAAACTGTTTTGGAAGTGAAAGATTTGACTACAAAATAACTACAAATTCTGAGTAGGTTTGGATTTGAAGATACTCCAGTTGGATTCATGTTGAGTGTTTTGCAAATAGCACTGACCTGGGAGCCTAGTGGTGATGCTGGAAGAAGGTGACGAGGTGGATACCAGAGCTGGGTGAACTCATTGGTTTAGGGGCAGGGGTAGTGTGGTGAGTTCACATGGCCAGATGACCAGGTTGCAGTTCTGAATTTTGTGTCTGAAGTTTCACTTTTTAAAAAATTCGTTAGATTTCATGATATATAATTTCCACTGTCCTAGCTTTTTTGTTTTTTTTTTAAATATTTATTTATTTTTATTGGAAACACGCATATACAGAGAGGAGACAGAGAGGAAGATCTTCCATCTGATGATTCACTCCCCAAGTGGCTGCAACGGCTGGAGCTGTGCCAATCCGAAGCCAGGAGCCAGGAACTCTTCCGGGTCTCCCACATGGGTGCGGGGTCCCAAGGCTTTGGGTCATCCTCAACTGCTTTCCCAGGCCACAGGCAGGGAGCTGGATAGGAAGCAGGGCCGCCAGGATTAGAACTGGTGCCCATATGGGATCCTGGCGGGTGCAATGTGAGGACCTTAACCATTACGCTATCGCGCCGGGTCCTTTTATGCTTTTAAAGTAAATGGATTAGCCCCCTCTGTGCCATCATGTTGGTGGCACTTCTTTTTTTTTTTTTTTTTTTTTTTGAGGTGCGAACACTTTATTGAGGAGCCTGAAGGGGTGGTGGAACTCTGAAGTCGTGCTGAGACTGCAGGAAATCCAAAGTCCGCGGCCGGGACCTTGCTCCCGCCACGACCTGAAAAGCTGGTGGCACTTCTTACACTGTTATTTGTTCCCAACACCTGGAACTTTTTTTTTTTTTTTTTAAGGCTTATTTATTTGAAAGGCAGCGTCTCAGAGTGGAGGAAAGGCAGGTTTTTCATTCGCTGGTTCACTTGCCCAAATGGCCACAATGTCTGGTTCTGAGTGAATCTGCAGCCAGGAATTTCTTCTGATCTCTTACATGGGTCCAGGGACCCAAGGACTTTGCTTTTCCAAGGCATAAGCAGTGAGCTGGATCTGAAGTGGAGTGGCCAGGATATGAATTGGTACGCATATGGGATGTTGGCACTGTAGGTGGAGGCTTAACTTACTATGTCATAGTGTCAGCCCCATATGACTAGTTTTTAAGTAATTGTCAGAGTGGTTGTAGTGTTGCATATTGGTATCTGTGAGTTATCTAGGTCTGCTGTTGTAACTGCTTTTTCAATTTTGTGGTTATATTTTGCACATTTTGCAATTTTGTGGTTTTATCTCATTGTGATTTCAATTTCTTTGCATGAAGACTAAGAGATTGGCTTATTTATATCTGTATGTTCTTTGTTAATTATTTTCTAATTAGAGTTCTTTGAATTGTAGAGCTTGACTTTATTTATTTTCATTTTATTTGTTTATTTTTTATTTATTTTTCTTGGTAAGTCAGATTTACAGAGAGCAGGCAAGACAAAGAGAAAGATCTTCTGTCTTCTGGTTCATTCCGCGAATGGCCCAATGGCTGGTGCTGATCTGATCCGTAGCTAGTAGCCAAGAGCTTCTTCTGGGTCTCCATGTGGGTGCAGGGTCCTAAGGCTTTGGGCCATCCTGGACTGCTTTCCCAGGCCACAAGCAGGGAGCTGGATGGGAAGGAGAGCAGTTGGGATGCAAACTGGCGCCCATATGGATTTCTGGCACATGCAAGGCGAGGACTTTAGCTAGTAGGCTATGATGCTGTGACCATTTTCATTTATTTTGGAAGGCAGAGAGAGATAATGAGAAAGAGCTTCTATTTTCTGGTTCACTCTCAAAATACATACAATATGGGCTGTCGCAATGGCTTAGTGGGTTATGCTTCTTCCAGAAATGCCAGCAATCCCATACAGTCACTGGTTGGTGTTCTAGTTGCTTCACTCCTGCTAGTGTGCCTACAAAAGCAGTGTAGCGTGGCCAGGTACTTGAGCCCCCAGCACCCATGTAAGAGTGCCAGAGGAAGTTCCTTGCTCCTGACTCTAGTTTGTCCCAGCCATGGCTTATTGCTTCCATCTGGGGAGAATAGCTGGGATCTGACAGGCTGAAGCCAGGAGCCCAGGACTCTGTTGAAGATTCCCATAGAGGTGGCAGGGACTCAAGCACTTGAGCCCTTATTGCTGCTTCCAGGGTTGGATTAACAGAAGCTGGAATGGAAATAGTGTAGTTGATGACTTCACTGCTGTGCCAAGTGCTTGTACTTTCCATCAGCAGGGAACTAGATCCAGAGTAGACTCGCCAGAGCTTGAACCTTTGTTCTGATAAGGGACTCTGGTGTTGTGGGTTACAGCTAAACCCACTGTGCTACAATGTCGACTCTTGTATGTTATAGTGTTTACATATCTCATTAGCAGCATATGGAAATATGTACATCCTATTTTTTAAGATTTTTTTAAAAAGTCAGATTTATAGTGAAAAGGAGAGATGGAGAAAAAGATCTTGCGTTTACTGGTTCACTCCCCAAGTGGTTGTAGTGGGTGAAGCTGAGCTGATCTGAAGCCAGGGACCAGGAACAACTTCTGTGTTGGGCCACTGGTATTGTAACCCGTGCCCATTTGGGATCCTGGTGCATGAAAGGTGGGGACTTTAGTTGCTAGGCCACTACACTGGGCCCCACAGTTCAATTTAAGACAGTCACAGAGGTGTTCATTCGTAAGAGTTTTATGTGTTGGTGAGATGGAATAGTTTATGTTCAAAGAAGGATATCCATTTTGCTTGAACTATCAAACATATGCCTGGTTGTTCATAGCATTCCCTCACTGTCCTTTTGTTGTCTACACAATCTATTTTGGTACTTTTGTTTTATTCCATCTCCTGGTAATTTGTTTCCCCCCCTCTTTTTGACAGTGTTAGAGGTTTGTCATTTAAAAATAAGTTTTTTTTTTTTTAAATTTGAAAGAAGGATTTAGAGAAGCAGAGATGTACAGACAGAGATTGATCGATCTAGGTCACAGTGGCTGGAGCTGGGGCGTTTTTATATTGTGAACTAGGAGCATCTTTGCTGAGTCTTTCCCCATAGGTGCCGGGACCCAAGGACTTGGACAGTCTTCTGCCACACTCTGACAATGTTAGCAGGGAGCTGGATCTGAAGTAGCTGGAACTCAAACCCGTGCCCATATGGGATGATATAGGTATTTAGATGGTGGCTTAATTGAGTATGCCACATGCTGGCCCTGATATGTTGTGTTTTTATTTTGATTCAGTTCATCTCTTTTTATGTTTTCCTTGCTGTGATATTGCCTTTTTTTTCTTACCTTATTTATTTGAATGGCAGAGGGAGAGATAGGAAGTGCTCAAGAGAGAAAGGAGGAGGAATGGGAGGAGGAGAAGGGAGAGAGGAGAAGGATCAGTCTTGCAGTTGCTGTTTACTCCCCAAACTTCCATAGCAAATAGACGAACAGGCCTGGACCAGCCTGAAGCCAGGTGCTGGGAATTTCATCATTTCCCTCACGGTGTCAGAACCTACCTATTTAGACCATTATTTGCTTCCTTCCAGGCACATTAACAGGAAGCTGGCTTAGAAGTGGAGGCAGAATTCCATCTGAGACACTTTAATATGGGGTACAGGCTTCTTTAATAATATGGGGACTTAACCTGGTGTACCACAACACTAGCCCCTGCTGGCTTCATAGTTGCGGAGGAGTCTGTTCTCATTGATTGATTTTCCCTTATAAATACAGTGACATTTTTCTCTGGCTGCTTTCAAAGTATCTTTGTTGTCTTTAGTTTAATATGGCTATGTTTAGTTGTAATGTTCTTGGATTTATCCTTTTTGAGGTTTGTTTAGCTTTTTAAATATTTTTATTTCTTGCCCAGTATAGGAATTTTTCAGCTATTGTTTGAGTACTTTTTCAGTTTCACTTTTTCTTTATATATATACACATATGTATATATATATATTTTGAAATCTTACATAGTTGATTAGGGCACAAAGGGTCAAGGCTTACAGGAAAGTGGGTAAGACCATTGTTTCCACACTACCATTTTTTTTTTCTGTACCTGGGGTAAGGGGAGAAACAAAGGGAGAAGCCCCAACCAGCCTCCCATCCATCCCAGGTCCCCCAATGTGAGGCATGCTTCTAGGATCCTGCTCAAGCAGTTTTGATAGTTCAACAGTCCTGAATTGCTGCCAATCTCGCTGTTCCAACACAATGGACTCTATTCAGAATCCACTGGCTGACACAGTCCTTTCATGGTTGGGGTTCTGAGATCAGCAGTTCAGTTGGAGGAATCTCCAAAGAAACTTCGTCCGAGGTGATCCCCGACCTGATTCTTGTATGTGCTTGCCAGTACAGGGTCCGGCACAGTCCGTTGCCCCAGTTAGCTTATGCACATGTTGGTCATTGCAATTGCCGGGTCAGTTCTGTTTCCAGCCCTGTCTTCCACGTGAACCAGTGGGTGTTGCAGTCCAGCCTGATCCTACCCACTTCATACTCGGCCCTCGTGCAAACCACTGGGAGCTGCAGCCTAGTCAAGGCGACTCCCCATAACCCCCACCAGGCCTGCTCCCTACCCTGATTCCCATGCTTGCCAGTATGTACTGCAGACTTGTTCAGTGTCCCACATCCCATTTAGCTCATACATGTCAATGGGCATTGACTCTCCACTATCCACATTCACTCTCCACTATCCAGCCCACACACATTCTGGCTGGTGCCGTTCTTTCTAGCCACCCCTGCCCCAGTCCTCGTTTTCATGCTCTGCTGTGAGAGTGGTAGCCCAGGAGGGAGGCTATTTCCCTACTAGGCCACTCCCACTTCCGGATTATGCACTCTCCAGGAGTTTTACTTTTTCTTATATAATTTCTAGAACTTTGATAACATGACAATTAGATTTGATTTTTGTTAATATCCCAAGTCTTTAGATTTTATTCATTTTATCCCCCTTTTGCTGTTTTCTCTGTTTCATTGATTCATTTCTACTTTAAAAAAGATACTTGTTTGAAGTAGCAGGAGGAAGGGGAGACAGAGCTCATCCATGTGCTGTTTCACTCTCTGGGGCTGGACCAGGATGAATCCTTGTGCCATAAATCCTACTCAGGGGTGGGTGACAAGGCCCCAGTTGCTTGGACCATCTTGCACTGCTTTCCCAGGTCATTAGCGGTTAGCTGGATGGGAAGCAAAGTAGTCAGACCTTGAACAGGCACAACATTGCATATGGCTGCTTGTTACATTTTGTAATGCACTATTATTGTCCTATCTTGTTTTCATTCTGCTTTTGATCTATTCATTGAGCTCTTATTCATTGAACTTTTCACTAATAAAATTTTCCATTTAGTTCTTCATTACATCTTATTTGTTTTGCTGAGTCTTAATTTTTTTAGTCATTTATTCAACAATAAGTTAGCGACAAAGAGAGGAGGCAACAGAAATGGATGTTCCAATCTGCTGGCTTACTTCCCAAAAACTTGAAACAGCTAGGATTGGGTCAGGCCAAAGTCAGGAACATGTAACGCCACCTGGGTCTCCAGTGTGTGTGGCAGGGGCCAGGCACATGAGCAGGGAGCTGGAACACAGTGGACCAGCCAAGACTTGGATGCTACCCACACAGGGTGCTGACTTTGCAGGTGGCATGTTAATTGGCTGTGTCACAACACTGGCCCGTTTGCTTGAGTCTGCATTTTCATTTGTATTTGTAACTGCTTATTGAATACTTTTTATCAAGGCAACTAAAAAATCTTTTTTTAGTAATACATTTTGTTTTTGATAATGTTTACATAGCTGAGAGCAGTGTATATCTGTGTGGACTTAAAAATCTTTGTCAGTTAATTTTATCATCTGTTATGTTACAAATTAATGATAATCTGTGTTTGTATCGATTGTTGCTTTTATGTTTGAAATCTTTGTTGGTATCATGAATATTTTTCTGTTTTTATTGGAAAGATTTAAAGATTTGCTTATTTATTTGAAAGACAGGTTTGGGAGAGGGGTTGCATGGTGGCTTTTGAGGTTCTTCCACCTGCAGAACTGGCATTCTGTATGGACACTGCTCCGTTTCCAGTCCAGGTCCTTGCTGAGAAAGCCGCAGAGGATGGCTCAGGTCCTTGGTTCCCTGTACCTACGTGTGAGACTGGAAAGAAGCTTTCTGGTTTTGGATCAGCTCAGCTTTTGCTGTTGCCATTGTTTGGGTAGTGAACCAGTGGATGGAACATCTCTTTGCCTCTGCCTTTCCTTTCTCTGTAAATCTGCCTTTCAAATAAAAATGAATAAATAATTTTTTAAAGACTTGAAAACCACAGTTACAAAGAGGAAGAGGCAGAGTAAGGATTCTGCTGGTTCATCCCCCAGATTACTGCAGCAGCTGGGCTTGGACTAATTGAAGTTAGGAACTTGGAACTCCAGTCCAGTCTCCCATATGTATGGCAGTTCTCCAGCACTTGGGCCATCTTCTGCCTTCCCTGACACATAAGCAAGTTGCTGGTCCACAAGTGGGCTAGGCAGGACTGCTGGTCCTCATGGGATGTTGGTGTTGTAGGCAACTTTTTTTTTTTAAGATTTATTTTTTATTGGAAAGTCATATTTACAGAGAGAAGGAGAGACAGAGGAAGATCTTCCATCTGCTGGTTCACTCCCCATGTGGCCATAAACGGCTGGAGCTGAGCTGAATGGGAAGCCAGGATTAGAATCAGCGCCCATGTGGGATCTCGGTGCGTGCAAGGCAAGGACTTTAGCCGCTCGGTTACTGTTCTGGGCCCACAAGCTGCTACTTAAGCTGCTGTCCCTGCTTTGAAGAGTTTTTGCTCTCTAGTTTTAGGCAGTTTAATCATGTGTATCCTGGTTTACCTTCGTTCAAATTTCTAGTGATTCATGTTTGTTCAAAGAGTATGCTGTTAAACATGAAGTTTCCTCAAATGAGAAAAATTGCAAAATATTCAGATTTTTTTTTTTTTGCTGTATTTTCTTTGTAGTTCTGAAAACAAGTATATTTGATCTCTTTGGAAAAAAATGTTTATTTTATTTGAAAAGCTGAGAGATAGAGATCTTCCATCCTCTGATCCACTTCCCAGCTGCCCATAGTAGCCGGAGCTGGGTCGTGCTGACATCAGTGAGCTTGGAGCTCATCCTGAGTCTCACATGAGAGTGGCAGAAACCCAAGTTGGTGTTACCTGCAGCTTTCTAAGGTGCGTTAGCAGGGAACTAGAGTCTGAAGTGGCCCTCTGTCCCAGGCCCTCTGCTGTGGGAGGCAGGTGTCTGAAGTGGCCTCTTAAACTGTGTTCTAAATGTCCATCCTGTATTTGGTCTCTTGAAGTTATCTCAAAGCTAACCTTGGCATTTTCTTTTCTTTGGATAGAACTGAGCTTTTTTTTTTTTTTTTTTCTTCTTTTGAAGCAATTTCTTTCTTAGTGGTGTGAATTAGTAGTTTTTTCCTTTTACATATATATATTCTTTTGGAGTAGGTGGTGTTTACATCTCCTGTAAGTTCTGGGCTCTGTTACTGCTAATTCTTTTGGTGCTTCTGTCCCTGACCTTGGGCAGGCCTCTCACAGGCAAGTGCTGTGTTGTTGTTCAACCAAACATTGCCGGGTGAGCCTTTGTAGATCTCTTCATGTCTTTCTCTCTCTCCAGCTCTCTACTCAATGCTGGTCTCACTTGTGAGCTCTAGCCACCTTGGCTTCCTTGGACTCCCAGCTCCGTTTCCTCAACTTTGGGAGATCACAGGCTCTTCCTGGGTTCCTTCCCTGTCCCACGGCCTGGAAACTCTCAAGGCAGTAAGCTGGACACATGTGTGACTCATGTCATTTGTTTCTTGTCTCCCAGCGATCACTGTCTTGTTAACTTTTTGCCTTGTTCAGTATCTTCAGTGCTGTTATTTCATTCATTTTGTTAGGTTTTTATTATTTCATGCAAGAGAGTTAAATATTTTTCTCTTTATTCAGTCCATCTTGAGTGGAAGTGGTATCATTGTGGTTTTAATTTGCATTTTCATGATGTCCAGTGCTACCAAGCATGTGTAAATTTGTGTAGTGACTGTTTTCTCTTGTGAAGCATTTGTTCAAACCTTTAGCCCTTTCCTTTTTTTTCTGTCTCTTTTTGTAAACTTTTCTCCCTTTCACCTGTTTGAGTTGTAGGTTTTCATATATCCTGTATGCTGCTTCTTTGATAAATGTTTTGTAAACACTTTTCCACAGATCTGTGTTGTTTACCAGTTTTATTTATTGTGTCTTTTGAAGAGAGAAATATTTACTCTAATTTATCAGTGTTTTCTTTTATAGTTATTGCTTACTGTGAGCTAAGACACTTTTGCCTAACCCTGAAGTCATGAAGGTAATTTCCTTTATTTTATTTCAAGTTTTTTGTTTTTACCAATTTATATTCAGGTGTACAATGCATCTCAAATTAACTTTTATAGACTTCATATGTGTTTTTTTTTGCCTATGGATATCCGGTTTTTTAAGGATTTATTTTTTTTATTTGAGAAGCAGATTGAGAGTGAGTGAGGACAAGCAAGTGAAAGTCTTCTGTTCACTGATCACTCCATGAATGGCTGCAGCAGCCAGAATTGAGCTGATACTATGTCGGGAATCAGGGGCTTCTTTCAGGTGTCAGGAATCACGGACCTGAGCCATTCTCCCCTGCTCTCCTAGGCCGTAGACAGAGCTTGCTCGGAAATGGAGTTGGGACTTGAACTGGTTCCCATATGGAATGCTGGTTCTGCAGGTGCAGGATTAGCTTTCTGAGCCACGGAGCCAGTTCCTATCCAGTTGTTTCTGCATTATTTGTTGGAAAGTCTCCTTCCTGGATTGCTTTCTTTGGACATCACATGTTGCATCAGTAGGTTCTCTTTCAGGGAATCTTTTTTAATTTGTTGATTGTTTTCAAGATTTTTTTTTTTTGTTTGAAAGGCAGATTTTATAGAGAAAGGAGGAGAAACAAAGATTTGCCATCTGCTGCTTCGTTTCCTAAATGGCCTCAATGGCCAAAGCTGGGCAGGTTTGAGACTAGGAACCAGGAACTTCATCCAGGTTTCCCACATGAGTACAGCTCTTTAAAAAGGCTGGTGGAATTATGGTAACAGTTGTTTTGAATCTATAGATTAATTCGAGGAGTATTAACATCCTAATGACTAGGCTTGGTTATCCAATAACAGTGTACCTCTCATTTTATAGAGAAATATTTCCTAGCTTTCTATGCTTGATTTTTTTTTTGTTAAGGATTTATTTATTTTTTATTGGAAAGTCAGATTTAAAGAGAGAAGGAGAAACAGAAAGGTCTTCTGTCTGCTGGTTCACTCCCCAAGTAACCATTATGGCTGGAGCTGAGCCAGTTTGAAGCCAGGATGCAGGAGCTTCTTCTGGGTCTCCCACATAGGTGCAAGGTGTGAAGGCATTCAGCCGTCCTCTACTGCTTTCCCAGGCCACAAGCAGGAAGCTGGAAGGGAAGTGGGGCAGCCGGAATATGAACCAGTGCATGCAAGGCAAGGACTTTAGCCACTAGGTTACCATGCCGGGGTCTGTCTTTTGGGTTTTTAAAAAGGATTTGTTTTAGAGGACTGGTGTGGCGCAGTAGGTTAAGCTATGAGGCTGGTATCCTGTATTAGCATCAGTTTGAGTCCCGGCTGCTTTGCTTCTGATCGAGCTCCCTGCTAATGTGCCTTGGAAAGCGGTGAACGATAATTTAAGGACTTACTCCTTCCACCTACGTCAAGACTTGAATGGAAGTTCCTGGTTTCTTCCTGGCCCAGATGACCAATGCAGCCATTTGTGTAATGAAAAGGTGTGTGTGTGTGTGTGCGCGCACACACACACACACACACACACACTTTCTCCTCAAATGGTTGCAACAGCCTGCTGAAACCAGTTGCCTGGACTTCATCCAGGTTTCCCACAAAGTATATTTTATGTTCCAAATGCTTGGTGATTATTCCGTAGCAGTAGAAGTGGAACAGCATATAAAATACGAGAAATTAAGAAATCTCAGTACATAGATGCAGGGGTTCCCCAAAGACTTGGACCACCTTCGGCTCTGCTTTCCCAGGCACGTTAGCAGAGTGATTGATCAAAAGTGGAGTAGCTGGGACTGTCGGCACTGGTGCTGGATGCCAGTGTCACAAGTGACCACTTAACCTGTATACAATGTTGGCACTGACAATTCTGTTTTTTTCAGCTCTGGTTATACTCCGTATGATTACAGTTATTAATTCTATTGCTGTTTTGTGGCCTAGTTCATGGGCTTTCATAATGTGTGCCATGTTTACTTGGAAAGGTGTATAATGGTTATAACATTGCTTAGGTTATATCTTTTTTTTTTTAGTTTTTTTTTTGTTCATTATGGTGATAGGGATGCCAAAGTAACTTGCAGTGTTTAATGAGTTGTGTAGCCCTTTCCATATGTTAGGTTTTTTTCCATGTATTTTAAAACTTTGTGCATGCATTTATGATTTTGTATCTTTTTCTTTCTTGACTCTTACATTTTTTGTCATTAGTGTGTAGCTACTCACCATCTTAGGCTTCCATTGTTATCCATTTAATTTTGACTATTTGTGTTTTTATAAAAACATGTCTTTTATTGACATTGTATCATTGTGTTTTATTTTTATATTTTTGTTGTGTATTTAAAAGTTATTTTTTTTTTTTTGAGGAAAGTCAGAGCTTTATCTTATAATACAGAGGCCATAATGTGGCCTTCTACTCCACTTTTCACCCCATGATTTTAAAAATGTTTACCACTCTTGGAGACCCAGGAATCCTCATCATGACCTTTTGAAAACCATTGAGCTGGGCAATTGTACCATTCTTTTAAACAGACAGTGTTACTCAGAGTTCATTTTACAGAGAAAGCAAAAGAAATGTACTAAAATTTTCACTAAGCTAACTTTGTGTTTTCCCTGCTTCAGTTTCATTAACCTCTTTAACAGTTCCTGTGGTTCTCATTGCCTTACAATGTCTTTATCTTCGTGTTGTCTGCATGTCTCTCTCTTTTTTTTTTAAAGATTTATTCAGTTTATTACAAAGTCAGATATACAGAGAGGAGGAGAGACAGAGAGGAAGATCTTCCGTCTGATGATTCACTCCCCAAGTGAGCCACAACGGGCCGGTACGGGCCGGTGCGCGCCGATCCGAAGCCGGGAACCAGGAACCTCTTCCGGGTCTCCCACACGGGTGCAGGGTCCCAAAGCTTTGGGCCGTCCTCGACTGCTTTCCCAGGCCACAAGCAGGGAGCTGGATGGGAAGTGGAGCTGCCAGGATTAGAACTGGTGCCCATATGGGATCCCGGGGCGTTCAAGGCGAAGACTTTAGCCACTAGGCCACGCCGCCGGGCCCTTTACTTTAAATGTCTCTTTGCTCAGATTTACTCTTTAGAAAGTTTTCACCAGTCTTTCTGGATCCTAAAAACATTAAGTCTGCATTAAATAAACACTCATATGAAAGGCAAAGAGACAGGAAGTCTTACAGAGAGGTTTAGATGTGGATTCACTCCCTAAATGTGTCCAGCTGTTGAAGTCAGACCAGGCTGATCCCAGTGGCCTGGAACTCAGCCTGGTCCTTCCTGTGGGCGGCAGGGATTCAGGGAGATATCGCCTGCTGCCTCCCAGGATGCACATGACCAGGAAGCTTCAGGTGGAAGCAGAGCTGGGACTCCAACCTCAAGTCTATGGCTAACCCTGGACATTTAGTGTGCAAGGCAGACAGCTTTCCCCTCCAGCTAAGGGGAAAAGAAAACTCAATAAAATTGAATCATCTCAAATTCGGCAGTTAGTCTATGACAGTGATCGCCTGATTAAAAAATTACATCAGCAGTGGACACTAGCCCACATGTACCACTCCTGTCTGTGTCATACATTTCTAGGGGAGGGCTGTGTTAAAGATTGTTTTATTTTGAAAAATAGAGTGCCAGTGAGAGAGAAAGAGAGAGAGAGAGGATGAGAAATACCTTCTATCCACTGATCCAGTCCCCAAAAGCCCACAGCTGCCTGGGCTGGGCCAGGCTGAGGCTGGGACCCACAAACTCCAGGCAGGTCTTCTGTGAGTGGTAGGGACACAAGGCTGTGAGCTGTCTCCTGCTTCCCAGGTGCATTAGCAGAGTGGCTGGGATTCAGATCATCCTTCAGAGCAGCACTCTGAGATGAGATGAGGGTCCCAAGCAATGGCTTAACCTGCTGCTCAGTGTACACTTCTGCCATATTCCTTTAGTCAGGCTCTTAGGTCTAATATCTTAACATTTTATATAAGTGCATTGTTGTATTAAAGTCTGTCATTTTATTGAGTTTTTGAATCTCATTTAAAAATTTCATTTTTAGTATATTTTGCAGATATTTTACTGATATATAACTCATACACTGTAATTCAATCTTTCAATATATAAAATTTGGCAATTTTTAGCCAAATACTTCATTGTGCTACTGTTATCACAGTCAGCTTTTGAACATTTTGATTAGCTTCAGATTGGAGGTCTTGTCCGTGAACTCCCCATTTCCCTAAGCCTCCAGCTCCTGGAAGCCATCTGCTCTACTTTTACTTGCTTATAGATTTGTCTATTTTGAACTTTTTGTATGAATAAAATCATATGATGTGTTTTTTTAAAGTGGCTCTTCCCTTTAGTATAAAGATTATTTTTAAGATTTATTTTTATTTGAAGGGCAGTTGCACAGAGAGAAGCAGAGAGAGAGAGAGAACTTTGTCTGCTGGTTCACTCCTCATATGGTTGTAGTGGCAGGAGCTGAGCTGATCCAAAGCCACCTTCCTTCTGGTCTCCCACATGGTGCAGGGCCCCTAGGATTTAAGCCACTCTCCACTGCTTTCCCAGGCCAGAAGTAGGGAGCTGGACTCAGAAGTGGAGTAGCCAGGATGTGAACTGGTATCCATATGGGATGCTGACACTGCAGGCAGAAGCTAAGCCTACTCACCACAATTCAAGCGTCTTAAATTTTATTTGAAAGGCAAAGTTGCAGAGGAAGAGAGAGAGAAAGACAGGTGCATTAGTAGGAATCAAATCAGAAGTGGAACAGTTTGGATGTAAACTGATAGTCCTTCCCATAGGGAATTTGGGCAATAAAAAGCAACAGAGGGCCCGGCGTGATTTCATAGTGGTTAAGGTCCTCGCCTTATACACCCGGGATCCCATATGGGCGCTGGTTCTAATTCCGGCAGCCCTGCTTCCCATCCAGCTCCCTGCTTGTAGCTTGTGATTTGGGAAAGCAGTCGAGGACGGCTCAAAGCCTTGGGACCCCGTACCTGCACACAGGAGACCCGAAAGAAGCTCCTGGCTTCGGATTGGCTCAGCTCCAGCTGTTGCGGCCGCTTGGGGAGTGAATCAGTGGATGGAAGATCTTCCTCTTTGTCTCTCCTCCTCTCTGTGTATCTGACTTTCCAATAAAAATAACTGAATCTTTAAAAATCTTAAAAAGGCAACAGATAGTGCTTGGCTTAAGATATATTTGTTACATGATAACTTTAATCTTTTGAGATACTAACAAGTAGGCTGTAATGTTTTTACATTGATCCTCGCAGCATGTGAAGATTCTATGGTCCAGTGTTACTAAGCTACTGCTTGCAATACCGGCATCCCATGTGAGTGCCGGTTCTAGTTCTAGCTTTTCCATTTCCAATCCAACTCCCTGCTGATGAACCTCGGAAAAACAACAGAAGATGGTCCAAGTGCCTTGGGCCCTTGGCACCCATGTGGAAGACTGTAAGAAACTCCTGGCTTCTGGTTTCATCCTGGCTCAGCCTGGCCCAGCTTTTGCTGGCGTCATTTGAGGAGCAAACCAGCAAATGGAAGATCTGTCTGTTATCTGTTTGTGTTTTATCTCTCTGTCTCTTCCCATCTTTGATTTTCAAAATAAATATTTTAAAAAGTGCCAGGATTTGAGTCGGCTTCCAGTGCCAGCTTCGTGCTGTGGTATATATACACTGGGAGGTATCAGGTCATGGCTCAAGTGCCCTGCCACCAATTACAAAGACCTGGCTGGTGTCCTGGGCTCCTGATTTTGACCTGGCTCTGCCTTGGTGCTTGTAGGCATTTGAGGGGTGAACCAGTACATGGAAGACCTTCTTCTGTCTGTCTCTGATTCTTTCAAATAATGAAGAAATGAAGGAGATGACCTATGGATTTTCTTCTTAAAACAAGAAAGGGAGAGGAAGCATGGAAGTACTTGTGAAGCCAGCATCATGTCCAGGTGCCTGTTGGAGGCCCAGCTGCTCTACTTACTGCTAATATTCCTGCAGAGGCAATGGAAAATGGCCCCTGCACTTGGACCCCTGCCACCCACCCAAATGGGGGAACGGGCTGGAGTTCCTGGCTCATGGTTCCAGTTGGATACAGCTGTGGCTGTTGGAGCTTTGTGGAGTAAACCTGTGCACCAAACATTTTTATTTCATTCCTTTTTCCTCTCTCCCCCTCTCACTCTCTCCTCATTGACTGTGTCTCAAATAAGTAAATAGATAAATAAATCACTAAAACCAATCCTCCTTCTCTGTAAGACAGTTTCTTTGTACTCGGAACACCTTTTCTTATACTGACCATTTCTTGGATGTTAACTGTGATAGAATTTCTTTCTTTTTAAAAAACATTTATTTTTATTGGAAGGTAAGATTTACAGAGAGACAGAGAGATCGTCCATCTACTGATTACTCCCCAAGTGGCTGCTACGGCTGGAGCTGAGTTGATCTTAAGCCAGGAGCATCTTCTGGGACTCCCATGAGGGTGCAGCGTCCCAAGGCAGTTGGCCATTCTTGACTGCTTTCCCAGGCCACAAGCAGGGAGCTTGGTGGGAAGCGAGGCCACTGGGAGACGAACCAGTACCTATATGGGATCCCGGCACATGCAAGGCGAGGACTTTAGCCACTAAGGCTACTCAGTTCAGTTCTGACAGCATCTACTTGTAGTCTATATCAGGTCCCATACGTTAAAGGGCTCAGTTCCCCCAAATTATCCCATTCCCCCTCTGATGCCTTTTGCAATTGTGAACTTCCTGTATTTGCTGCCTATTAGATGGTAATCATACTCTCTTTGGTAATTGTGCAAGATTCACTGAGTTCTTGAAACATTTCGCTTATTTTTTATTGGATTAATACTGAGGAAATTGTGAAGAATTTAGCTGAATAAGCTAGATGAAGAAATTCATAGGATCAGGATAAAAAAAATTTCCAGAGCATAGAAGTTACTGTTTTCCTGGAGTTGGGGTTCAGTGTTCTCCCTGTATGTGAGTGCATTTACTAACCCAAAACCTGTTGAAATGTCATTGTTGAAGAGAGCTGGTAGTTTAATTTCCTAATCAGTGGGAGTGCCAGCCAAGTCAGTGGGCAGTCCTGGTAGTCTGACCATTTGGTCTGTTTGGTCACTGGCCACCTCCTGCCACTTTCTAGGCATCCCTCCCTAAGTGAGCACATCAGAGACAACAAGCAATACTGTAGGCGTCTCTTTGGCTCCCGAAGTAGCAAATTCAAGAGGCACAACTGTGAGGTGAAAAGTTTGAGCTAAAGAAAGTGTTGTTCTTGGGCTCATATCAGCTGTGCACACGATCAGAGTTCAGAGGAAATTTCAAACCAGTGGGATGATCTTCTGAGGCATATTATTGACAAGAGGAGATGAAACATGGCTTTACAGTATGATCCAGAAGGTAAAAGCACTTTTTAGTGTTAAAAAGCCTTCATTGACTTGGTTCGATTCACAGGGCTACCAAATGGAAGTGGTTCTGTCAAAGCAAAAATGGACAGGTCTAGAGCAAAGGTCGTGGCTTCAGATTTTGTTTGTTTTAATGTTCAAGGCATTTTGTTTGGTGACTTCCTATAGGATCATGAAACCAACATCTGTTATAAAGCCAGTGTTTTGAGAATATTGGCTAAGGGTTTAGCAGAAAAACGCTCAAATAATCTCTCAGAGTTCTTAGTATCATGATAAAGTTTGGTAAGCGTTTCTTTCATCAAGCAAGAGTGATTTCAGGAGGGCTTTGATGGGGTCATCCACCTTGCAGACTTGACTTGTCTCCTTCTGACTTCTTATTGTTTCATGATATTAAATCTTTAAGGGACACACGTTTTTCTTCAGCTAATAGTTTAAAAAAGCCTTCATTGACTTGGTTCGATTCACAGGCCTCTCAGTTCTTCTTGAGATTGAATAAACAATGTTATCACTTAGAGTATCTTGAACTTCATATCTTTACAACTAATATAACTTCATATCTTTATAACTAATCTTTCAGTTCTGTTTTTCCAGTATTTGAAATCTCATGAAGAATATCAGTCTTAAAATTTGAATTTATTCTTTGTGTTCTGTAAAACAATTGCATTTGTTATCTTGTTGCTTTTTACAATATAATAATATTCACAGCTTGGATACAGCTAACTGGATTATTGTGTCACAGCTTCCTAAGGTTCAATATTTCGGCAAATGTGATTACTGAAGTATACAGTGTTTAGTGAGTTTTATACCTTCACTAAAGATATAAAAGATCTAATAGAAGCTGATCTTGACATTATGAAGATAAATATTTGTCAGCATTCCTCCTGTATATGTGGTTTAGGAGAGAATACCAAGTGATAGATGCTGTGACATGGAGGTTTAAACTGCCGGGTGGAATGTCTACATTCTATATTGAAGTGGTTGGGATTGAGTCCCATCTTTGCCTTTTTGTTTGTTTAAGATTTTATTTATTTTTAATTAAAATGTGGAATGACACAAAGAAATAAAGAAACCTTTCATCCATTAGTTTACTCATCGAGCGACTACAATTGTAGTCCAGGAATTCCATCCAGGTCTCCCATGCTGATGGTGGGGACCATTTTCCACTGTTTTTCCAGGCACATTAGCAGGGAGGTGGATTGGAAATGGAGCAGCTGGGAATCAAACTGCCACCCATATGGAATTCCAGAGTTTCAGGCAGTGGCTTAACCTGGGCTTCAGGCTAGCCTCAACTGCTTTCTCCTTTTAATCTAGATTCTTGCTAATGTTCACCCACATTCTGAGAGGCAGAAGAAGTGACTTCTTAGTTTCTTGCCACTCACATGGGACATCCTTCTGGAGTTCCTTGCTCTTTGCTGCGGCCTGCCTCATGCCCTGATTGTAGGCATTTGTGGATTGAACCAGCAGGTGGAAGATCTCTGCCTCTTTATCTTTCTGTGTTGCAATTGCCTTCAAAATAAACATAAAAAGAAAAGTCTTGAACTAAGACAAAAGAGAACATGTTACACAATTTTTATTTTGGGCTTGGTGTGGTGGCCTAGTGGCTAAAATCTTTACCTTGTTCTCGCTGGGAACCCAAATAGGCGCCAGTTCATGTCCCAGCTGCTCCACTTCTCATGCAGCTCCTTGCTTGTGCCCTTGGAAAGCAGCAGAGGAAGTACCAAAGCCTTGTGACCTTGTCACTTGTGTGGGAGACTCGGAAGAGAGGTTCCTGGCTTCTGGCTTTGGATTGGCTCAACTCTGCTTGTTGTGACCATTTGGGGCATGAACCAGTGGATGGAATATGTTTCTGTCTCTTCTATATAAATTTTCCTTTCAGTACAAACAATTTTGAAAAAAAATATTTTCCTATTCCAGTTAGCATACTGTTTTTCCTTGGTATATTGTGAGGTTCAGTAGATACCCCTTGTGTCTTTGTTATCCGTGTTCCTTTTCTTGGCATCTATCTATAACCTTCAAACACTACTTCTCACTTACTAAAATAAAACAAGAATGAGTATAGTGGATTTTAGTAATTACTAAGTAAATTTGCAGAAAGCACTGTGAAACTTTTAACTTTGGATTGGTTAATTGTAGGATCTGAAGGCTCACAGCAGATTTCTTTTTCTAACTAACTTATTTCTCTTTTCTCATAATCATTTTTCCTTCTTAAGACTTATGTAGGCAATATTCTTAGCACTTTCAATGATATTTACTAATGTATTTCTACAATTGTAAATTATACACGAAACATTCTATTTCAAATAGAGGAAAATGTAATCTAAGCATAGTCCTGTTAACTGTATTTTATGTATTTTCTTTTAGTCTTGTATGTAGTTTTTAAACTTGGTTAAAATATTTGTGTATAGAGCATTAGTTACCTCAGTGCTACCAGATTTTTAATAAAATTTTTATTCTAAACAATCATACAAAATAGTTTTGCTTATATTTTTCATGTATTAGAGTCAAAGTATATAAATGGTAATGATGATCATTTTTAATCAGTGCTATATCCTAAAGAAAGTGTCATTTTTTTAAAGAAAAAGATTAATCATTTTTATTGGAAAGGCAATTATAGAGAGAGTGAGAGAAAGGGACAGACAACCTTACATCTGTGGTTCACTGCTCAGATGACCACAGTGGCCAGGGTGTGTCATGCCGAAGCCATGAGCTGGGAGTATCATCTGGATCTCCAATGTGGATGCAGGGGTTGAAGTTACAGTGGCAGGGAACTGGATTGGAAGTGGAGCAAGTGGGTCTCAAGCTAGCACCTATGTAGAATGCTGGTACTGCAGGCAGCGATTTAATGCCATAATGCTGGTCCTGTCATTTCTTTTTATATTTACAAGTAGAGTAATTGAATTCAGAATGCAGTTCTGATCTCCCACATAGGTAGCAGTGACACAGTCATTCGAGTTATCCGCTACCTCTCAGTGTTTGTCTGCATTGACGGGAAGCTGATATCAGGAGCTGGGTTAGGGAGTCCAGTATCGGCACTCTGCTGTAGAATGTGGCATCTTAGCTGCTAGGGCAAATTCTTGTCTGTGTGTGTGTGCGCTTTTTCTTAAAGATTTATTTACTTATTTATTAAAGATTTGTTTTCATTGCCAAGTCAGACAGACAGAGAGGAGGAGAGACAGAGAGGAAGATCTTCCATCAGTGATTCACTCCCCAAGTGACTGCAACGGCTGGTGCTGTGCTGATCAGAAGCCAGGAGCCAGGAAATTCCTCCAGGTCTCCCATACAGGTGCAGGGTCCCAAGGCTTTGGGCCATCCTTCACTGCTTTACTAGGCCACAAGTACGGAACTGGATGGGAAGTGGAGCAGTTGGGACATGAACTGGCATACATATGGCATACTTACACATGCAGACAGAGGATTGGTTTTCTATGCAGATACACTGGCCCTTGGGAGATGTTTTTTCTTTCTTTCTTTTTTTTTTTTTTTTCAATTTGAAACTCAGGTACGGTGAGAGAAGGGGAGGGGCAGAGGGACAGAACCCTTCCATCTGCTGCTTCACTCTGGGTCGTGAAGCCTGCCTTTTGAAGGTCTCCAGTGTAGAGGATGGCACAAGTTCTTGGGCCTCAGTGCCTGCATGGGAGATCTAGAAGGACTTTCTGGCTCCGGACTTTGGCCTGGGCCTCCCCTGGCCTTTGCTGCGTTTTAGGGAGTGAGCCAGCAGATGATGTATCTATCCTTGTCTCTGTGTGACATTGGCTTTCAAATTCAAAATTAAAAATTGAGGAAGAATGAGTATAGGAGAATGTGCAGTTGTTGAAGTAGTCTTTGTGAAGAAAGGTGATGTTGGCTTGCCCAACATGGTAGTAGAGGAGGAAGCAAATAGTGGAATTTCAGTAGTTTTTAGAAAGAAGAAAGGCAAAATGTGGTGATGGATTAAATGTGAGGTTAGGGAGGTAGGATGTGTAACTGTCAAAAAATTATGTTGAGGTATTTGGGAAGAGTAAGGAGTGATTCAACACATTATTATTAGAAGCATAGCAAGAATCACAAGAGGTTTCTGTCATCAATTTTGAATGTAGTTTAGAAATTTTATATGTTGATCTGAGGACACAGCTGAATGAATAGAAGATAAAAAGTAGTAGTTACTGGTATAGTTTTTTTACTTTAAATTTTTTTTTTTAAAGATTTATTCATTTTATTACAAAGTCAGATATACAGAGAGAGGAGGAGAGACAGAGAGGAAGATCTTCCGTCTGATGATTCACTCCCCAAGTGAGCCGCAACGGGCCGGTGCGCGCCAATCCGAAGCCGGGAACCAGGAACCTCTTCCAGGTCTCCCACGTGGGTGCAGGATCCCAAAGCACTGGGCCGTCCTCAACTGCTTTCCCAGGCCACAAGCAGGGAGCTGGATGGGAAGTGGAGCTGCCGGGATTAGAACCGGCGCCCATATGGGATCCCGGGGTGTTCAAGGCAAGGACTTTAGCCGCTAGGCCACGCCACCGGGCCCTTTACTTTAAATGTTAATGGGAATTTTGGACAATGAATGAGATTATATATACTGTTTATTGTTACATAAGATGATCAGAGAGGTACTTACAAATAGGTAGGAAGAATGTTACAAAAGAAAAATACTGTAAGTTAAGAAATACATAGGCCTTCATTGGCTTAGGTTTTCTGTATTCTGTTCATTATTCCCTTTAATTTCATACTATTACTTTACTTTCATAATTTATTTGTGTAATTTTAGTTATGTGCCCCCAAGCCCCTTGGGAACAAGGTGAGGTATAAATAATAAATATTCAGGTGTGATGTCTGGAAGCATCTTTTTCTTGGTAAAACAGTGCCATATAAACCTTTAAAACACTTTTTTTTGCCCTTGTACTGTTTTCTTGATAATAGTAAAAGGAAATAGTAGTGTTAATCTTTTTGTTTTCAGTATTAAATTTTTGAGGCAATAGGGAGAAGGATGTACAGTTACTTATGAATGTTGTATATCAATAATAATAGCAACTAAAATAGTTTGCCATTTATATAAATGTTCCAAAAATTTTTTTTATTTATGTATTTGCAGGACAGAGTGACAGAGAAAGAGAGAGAAAGAAAGAAAGAGAAAAAGAAAGACACCGAGATCTTCCTTCTGCTAGTTAACTTCCAAATGGCCATTAACAATGGGCTGGGTCAGGCTGAAGCCAGGGACCTTGAGCTCCATGTGGGAACTCCAAGCACTTTGGACATCTTCTGTGACTTTCCTAGGCACATTGGGTAGCTATGTCAGAGATGGAACAGCTGGGATTTGAGCTGGTACTCACATATGATATTGCATCACAAGTGGCAGCTTTAACCTACTGTGCCACAGTGCTGGTTACAAAATGTTAAATTCTTAGTTTGACTGTTCAGGAGAAACTAGAAGTACTTGTCTATATAGAGTAGAGTTAGGGGCAAAGAAATGTTGGAACCTTGCGTACTCTGATTTTGGGAGGCTTGGTTATTTTGTTTTTGTTAATATCAGATGTTTAAAAAAAATGTAATGGGGTACAGCGCTGTGGTGTAGTAGGCTAAGCAGCTTCATTTAGGTTCCTGGGGCTAATGTAGTAGGTTAAGCCTGCGATTGCAATGCCAGCATCTCATATAGGCACTGATTAGAGTCTTGGCTGCTCCATTTCCAGTTTAACTCACTGCTAATGTGCCTGGGAAACAGCAGAAGGGTGACCCAAGTTTTTGGCTCCTGCACCCATATTAGATACCTGGAGGAAGTTCTAGGCTGCCGACTGGCCCAGCTCTGGCCCTTGCGGGATTTGGCGAGTGAGACAGCGGGTGGAAGATTCTCCTTCCTGTTTCTCCTTTCTCTGTAACTCTGCCTTTCAAATAAAAACAAAGAAATCTTTTAAAAAATTGTGGCAGCAATCTAAATATAAAATTGTGTTGTTAAAAATGATAACTCTGGTGCTCTGAAAAAGATTGCACATTATTGAGAACAGTTGTTTTGGGAGGAAAGATCTATAATATTCATCATGGCAACTAATGCAAATTCTTGCTCCTACATTTTCTACATTTTGAAATTTTCAGGGAGATGTTACAATTTTTTAACCCATCTTCAAAGTCTCATTTCATTTGTATTTTTTTTTTTTCGTAGAGATGTGAACTATGTCCCCATAAGGATGGAGCTTTAAAAAGAACAGATAATGGGGGTAAGTGCAGAGATATCTTAAACAATTTTTATTGAAAACTGGAGTGGTACAGCATTTTCCAAGAATGATAGTTCAGAATATTTCAAATGAAATAGTGTTCATTAAAAATTTTGTTGGGCCCAGCGTGATGGCTCAGTGGCTAAATCCTTGCCTTGCACATGCCAGGATCCCATATGGGCACCTGGCTGCTTCACTTCCCATCCAGCTCCCTGCCTGTGGCATGGGAAAGCAGTACAGGGTGGCCCAAAGTCTTGGGACCCTGTACCAGCATGGGAGACCCGGAAGAAGCTCCTGGCTTTGGATTGGCTCAGCTCTGGCTGTTGCGACCACTTGGGGAGTGAACCAGTAGGTAGAAGATCTTTTTCTCTGTCTTTCCTTCTCTCTGTAAATTTGCCTTTGCAGTAAAAATCAATATGTTTAAATTCTTTAAATCAATATTTGTGTGTAACTTATGTATCCTTTGTACTGAAATACCTTTTTTTCTGCTGTGGGTGGAAAAAATTAAACATTGGCTAATTTATGCAGGAATTATCTGCATATTTCTGATTAAGTATTAACTTTAATGATTGTAACATCTTAATCTTAGAAACTACTTTTGAAAAATAAGTCACTTTTTTGGTAACATTTTTGTGGTAAATGTTCTTTTAGCATCCTGAGGCCCTTTATTGCTTTAATATGAAGAAATGCTGACACCTGTTTCTAAGTTTTGATGTGTTTTTTTTTTGAAGACTCTTATTTATTTATTTTATTTGAAAGGTGGGAATGACTGGGATGAACAAACAGAGGGAGTTCTTCCATCTTCCGCTGGAGTCCCCAGTTGGCTGCAGCTGCCTCAGCTGGGGCATGTCGAAGTCAGGAGGCAGCTGCGGTACTTTCCCAGGCACATTAACAGGGGGATAGAATAGAGTGGGGCAGCTGGAACTTGAGCCAGTGCCCAAAAAGGATGCCTGCGTTGTGTATTTTAACATTGCATGTTTAGACTGTGTAGTGCCTGCCAGTCATACTGTTTTCCCCCCAGCAAAGAAAAAAGGAAGTTAAAAACACTGCTTTTATTATTGCCTTTTCTGAGTTTTTCAACAACTTCTCTGCTACTAGTATAACTGTTACTTTCTTGCATATCCTAAGTATTTTTTGCATGTACAGATTATTAAGACCAAATTGGAGAGAGAGAGCTTCTGCCCACTACTTTACTCCCTAAATGAATGCAGCGTCCTGGGCTGGGCAAGCCTCTGGGAATTCCACCCCGCTGTGGATGGCAGGGGCCCAAGCTCTTGGTGCGTCTTCTGTTGCTTTCTCAGGCCCATTTGTAGAAGCTAGTTCGGAAGTGGAACTGCCCGCACTCAAAGGGTGCTGATATGGGACACTGGTGTCACATAGGCAGTGGCTTAGCCCACTGTGCCACAGTGCTGGTTTCTTCTTTTGTTTTGAAAGCTACAGGTGTGCTATATTATCAGTTACTTGTTGACAGACTTATAATCTGTTTTTATAAATAATGCTTTTTATATATCATTCTGATTTGTATATGTGTAAGAATATTGATCCCTAGATGTGAAATTGTTAGATTAAATTGTTAGATTATAAAAGATTTTGCATTTAATTTTAATAGGTATTCCTAAATTATTTTCCCTGTTGCTGCTCCAATAGCAATAAAGAAGTTGTTCCTGTCCCACCCCCCAGGTTTATTTATGTATTTATCTGAAAAGCAGCATTACAGAGAGAGAGAGAGGGAGATATCTTTCACTGACTCATTCTCTTCCCAGTGGCTGTAGCAGCCAGAGCTGGGCTAGTCTGAAGCCAGGAGCCCAGAGCTTTTCCCCTGTTTCCAGGTGTAGCTCACCAGGGACCTTGGTTATCTGCTGCTTTCCCAGGCACAGCAAGGAGCTGAATTGGAAGTAAAGTAGCCTGGACTGGAACCTGTGCCCATATGCAATGCTGGTGCCATGAGTGATAGCTTTACCTGCTGTATCACAGTCCTGACCCTGAAGAAGCTATTTTTTTTTTTTTAAGATTTATTTTTATTGGAAAGTCACATATGCAGAGAGGAAGATCTTCTGTCTGCTGATTGACTCCCAAAGTGGCCGCAACGGCTGGAACTGAATCAGTCCAAGCCAGGAGCCAGGATCTCCTTCTGGGTCTCCCATGTGGGTGCAGGGTCCCAAGGCTTTGGGCCATCCTCAAATGCTTTCCCAGATCATAAGCAGGAGCAGAAAGAGAGGCAGGGCAGCCGGGATTAGAACTGGCACCTATATGGGATTCCGGTGCGTGCAAGGCAAGGACTTTATCTGCTAGGTTACTGCACTAGACCCGAAGAAGCTATTTTTTATACCCTTTGAAGTCTATTAGGTGAAATACCTGATAACTTTAGAGCAGTAAGAGTGCATTTCTTTTGGTATGAATGAAGTTGAACATGTTTTCATATTTTGACGAGTAATTTGTTTTTTTCTCTATTGATTTGTTTGTTGGCCTCTGATTTTTGTTATGTGGAGCTTTTTTTTGGGAGCTTGCTTGTTATCATTTGGAAATAGAGTGTCTCCTCAAAGGCCCAGGGCTGGGAGGTTGACCCTGTGTGGTAATACTGGGCTAGAGCCTGTAAGAAGATCCCAGGTGTAAAGTGATTGTGTCCTGTGTCCCAGGGCTGCTATGGGGGAGTGGAGTACTGTCCTCAGAAGAAACTGCTGCCATTTTTGTGGAGCTTAGTGATAAAAGAGCATGCTGTGTCCTTTTGAGTCTCGCTAGGATCTCTCCCTCTGTCTCCACCTCCCCCTATGGCATCAGCATGGGGCCCTCCAAGGGGCGGAACCAGTGGCTCTGCCCTTTCTTGGACTTGAGGTTGAAAAACTTTGAGTCAAATTATCCTCTTTCTAAAGTATCCAGCATCAATTGTTTTGTTAGAAGAATGGAAGACAAATTAATGCATAGACTCTTATATATGCATATGGTGTTTTTGAAAACAGCTTGGCTTTCCTCTGAATTTCTGGGCTTTTTATAAATCAGAAGTCTGATTTTCACATATTTTAATTTATTAATCCTATTTTTCATGACTTCTATTATTAGGGAGGCTTTTCCTTTAGTTAGTGAGGCAATTGATGACAGTTTCCTGTTACATATGTATTTTTTCAGAGAATTTATTTTACTTGAAAGTCAAAATTGGAGGGGGGGAAGGTAGAGATATCAGTCTTCTCTTTTTAAAAAAGATGTATTTATTTTTGTTGGCAACTCAAATTTACAGAGAGAAGGAGAGATAGAAAGATCTTCCATTTGCTGGTTCACTCTGCAAGTGGCCACAAAGGCCAGAGATGAGCTGATCCAAAGCCAGGAGCTAGGAACTTGTTGCGGGGCTCCCAGGTGGGTGTAGGGTCCCAAGACTTTGGGCCACCCTCTACTGCTTTCCCAGGCCACAGGCAGAGAGCTGGTTGGGAAGTGGAGCAGCTGGGATTAGAACCAGCACCCACTTGCAATTCTGGCACATATAAGGTGAGGACTGTAGCCATTAGGCTACCACATTGGCCCAAGATCCATCTTTCATTTGCTGCTTCACCCTCCAAATCGCTGCTATGGCCAGAACTCACTGACTCGAAGTTGGAAGCCAGAAGCCTCTTCCAGATCTCTTGTGTGGGTGCAGGTGCTCAAGCAGTTGGATCACCCTCTGCTGGTTTCTCAGGCAAGTTAGCAGGGAGCTGAATCAGATGTGGAGCAATCAGGACTTGGACTGGCACCCGCATGGGTTGTTGGCATCACAGGTAGAGCAATTGGTTGATGTGCCACTGTGTGGCACTTTATTTATGTATTGTAAGAGATTTATCTTTTTGAGAAGTAGAGTTATAGAGACATAGACAAAGAGAGGGACAGGGAAGAAGTAGGAGAAAAGGAGAGAGAAATCAATCTTCCATCTGTTGGTGCAGTGCTTAAGTAACTACAGTGGCTGAGGTTGGGCCAAACTGAAGCCAGGAACCAGGAACTTCCTTTGGGTCTCCAACATGGAAATAGGGTCCAAGGTCTTGGACCATCCTCTGCCCCTTTCCCAGGCCCAGTAGCATGGAACTGGATTGAAATTGGAGCACCCAGGAATTAAATTGGCACCTATATGGGTTGCTTGTATAACAGGAGGCAGGTTAACTTGCTGTGCCACAGTGCATTCCCGTCCTATGTTATGTTTTTGATGATGTTATTATCTTAGTGGATTCTTAATCAGTGCCTACTTTGAGATACATATTGTTTTAGTAACTTGGGACATGTTTCTACCTTGAGGCAGCTGATGATCTAAAGTTTATTATCCTTTCTTCTGCATACTATATGTGGCTGTGAGTCATTTGCCTCATTTCTGTGTACTTCAGTCTCGTCTGTCCAAGGGTGGTAAATGGGCCAAGTTCAAATGTGGTAATGTATCTGGTGTATTACACATGTCATACAGGAGTGAAAGTTGATTTTTGTAATCAGCTACAATTGGATGAATAAAGTGTTATGTGTTTTCTCTTTTGGGATATGGAGATTTTTCAGGGGTATTTCCTTTTTGTGGTTTGTGTACACAGTGGACAATTATTCAGCCTTGAAATGAAAGAGATCCTGTTAATTGTTGTACTATGGATGGACATTAAACTAAGTGGAATAAATTTGTCACAAAAAGACAAATACTGCAGTTTTACTCACATGAGGTACTTAAAGTAGTCAAACTGATAGATGTAGAAACTAAAATAGTAGGTTTTACAGGTTAGGGGAATAGGGAAAGAATTGTTGCTTACAAGGTGGAGGGATCCACCATGGGGGGGAGTGGGGAGGGATTGGGGGGGAATCCCAGTGCCTATAAAATTGTGTCACATGATGCAATGTAATCAATAAAAAAAAAGAAAAAAGAATTGTTGCTTAATGGATACGTAGTTTCAGATTTACAAAATGAAAAATTTGGGACTGGCATGGTGGTAAAAGAGGCTAATTCTCTCTCTTTAGCACAGGTGTTTCATTTGGGCACTGGTTTGAGTGCTGGCTGCTCCAATTCCAATCCAGCTCCTTACTTATGACCTGGACTGGCAGTGGAGGGTGGCCCAAGTCCTTGGGTCCCTCTACCCATGTGGGAGATCCCGGAAAGTCACTCCTGGCTCTTGGCTTTGGATTGGCTCTGCCCTGGCTGTTGTGGCTGTTTGGGGAGTGAACCAGCTAATGGATGATCCATCTCTGTTTCTACTTCTCTCTCTGTATAATGTCCTTTTCAAATAAAAATAGAAAAAAAATTGTTTAAAGATTTATTTTTTATTGGAAAGCATGTGTATGGAAAGGAGGAGAGACAGAGAGGAAGATCTTCTGTCCACTGGTTCACTCCCCAAGTGGCCACAACGGCTGCAAGCGTTTTCTACGTTTTTTGTCCTTGAATTTTTCTTTTTCTTTCTTTCTTTTTTTTTTAAGATTCATGTATTTTTATTGGAAATTAGATTTATGAGAGACACAGAGAGAACGATCTTATATCCACTGGTTCACTCCCTAAGTGGCCACCATGGCTGTAGCTGAGCTGTTCTGAAGCCAGGAGTCTTCCCCCTTGGGTCTCCAAAGGAGGTGCACGGTCCCATGGCTTTTGCCTGGCCTCCATTGCTTTCCCAGGCCACAAGCTGGAAGCTGGATGGGAAGTAGAGCAGCTGGAATACAAACTGACACTCCTATGGAATCCCGGGCATGCAAGGCGTGGACTTTAGCCACTAGGCTACCATGCTGGACCCCTGTCCTTGAGTTTTAACAATGATTATTATTCTATCAGTGTGGCTTCCTTATTTTTTGATTTGGTGAATTCCTTAAATTTGTCAGTTTGCATGATTTATAAAATATTGGAAGTTTTGGGGCTTAATACAGCTGTTCTCTAGTGACTTCCTCCTCTCCTGGAAATTCTGTGTGTATGTTTATGGATAATTGTGTTCTATAAATTATTTAGGTGCTATCACTCTTTTTTTGTCTTTTGTTCCTCACTGCCTCCTTTTTTCTTAATTTCCCTGATCCCCAGATTGGAAAATTTCAAATGGTTTGACATTATTTTGTGTTCTGCTCCCCCCCACCCCCCCGTTCTGCATATTCCTATCTGCTCTTGAAACCCGACATGGCCATCTGTCATCCTGCCCAGAGTTCTCATTGCGGAAGCTGGGAGCCTAGGCTGGCCATCCCCTGAGACAAGTGCCACCTAGAAAAAGTCTTTGCAGAAAAGAAAAAAACAAAAACAAAATACCTGAAATCCTCTAGTGTTCGGGTATTTTTCAGTGCTTACACATTTTAGCTTTAAACTTTTTGTTTCTTTTCTGTAATTTGTTTTTTCTTTAATGATGTTTAACCTGCTTGAAACAGTTGATTTGAAGTTTTTCTATAAGATTCAGTATCTTTACTTTCATAGGCAGTTTTTTTGTTCATTTCTTTCTGAATAGGCCATGTTTTTGTTTTTCTTTGCATATATGTTTTTTAAAGAACTAGACATGTTGAATATTATGAAATTATGTTCTTACCCCCTGACAGGATTTAATAATCTTGCTTGCTGTTGGGAAAAGATATTTATTGTTTTTGTGGCTTCGTAAAGCCATGTTTGTAAAATATGAAGTTGTTGTCATGTGTTTGAATTTTCTGTATCTTTGTTTTGTTTACCGTTAGTATTTTGACAAAAAATTTTTAATACCAGTTGGGTGAGAAGGAAAATTGAAAAGGAAATGAACAACAAAACCTTTCTTGTATTTTTGAAGTTAGAGTGCATAGTAGGCTTTCCTTCAGTGGCTGACAAATCATTTACAGCTTGCTGTTAGTGCCTAATTCCAGCAAGGGTTCAAAGTTCAGGGTCTTCTCAGATTGTTTAGGAGGGTCCTGGAGTCCAGCCTTGTTTTCTGCTCCCAAACAGTAATATGCTTCTGAATGCACCAGTTTCCTCCAGGAACTTTACTCCGCATTTTTTTAAAGCAAAGATTTTTTTTATGATTTATTTATTTATTTGAAAGGCAGAGTTATAAAGGGAGAGAGAGATAAGTTTTCTATCTGCTTACTGGCTGACTCCCCAGATGGCTACAATGGTTGGAACTGAGCTGATCTGAAGCCAGGAAAAAGCAGCTTCTTCTGGGTCTCCTTTGTGGGTGAAGGGGCCCAAGGACTTGGGGCATCTGCTTTTGTTTTCCCAGATGTGTTAGTAGGGAGCTGGATTGGAATTGTAGCTGGCTGCTCATGGGATTCTGGCACCTCAGTCTGAGTCTAAATAAATGAATTTTAATCAGGAAGTATCAAATATATGTGAAACAAAATTAGCCATTGCTGTAATGAACTGAAGACTCTTAACATAAATTCTAGAAGTAAAACCAAAAATTGAGCCATCAGTGGCTAAACAGATGAACAACTGTTTCAACATGGGTAAAAAGAAAAGTGTTGGAGGTGAGCACCGTGGTGTTGCAGGTTAAGCTCTCATAGCAGAGTGTACTCTGCTTGCACTCCAGTGTCCTGCTGTTGCATCCCAGGAGGTAGCAGTTTATGGCTGAAGTGCAGGGCATTAAAGATCCAGATTCAGTCTGGCTGTTGTAGGCATTTGAGAAGTGAACCAGCAAGTAGAAGACTGATATTTCTGTTTCTCCCTCCTGCCTTTTTTAGTTTTTAAAAATTTATTTATTTCCATTGGAAAGTCAGATTACTAGAGAGGCAGAAAGATCTCTCATCTGCTGGCTCACTTTCCAAGTAGCACTCTCCCTAAATGGTCATAACAGCCGGAGCTGAGCTGATCCGAAGCCATGAGTCCAGAGTTTCTCCTGGGTCTCCCACGTAGGTGCACGATACCAAGGCTTTGGACTGTCCTCGCCTGCTTTCCCAGGCCACTAGCGGAGAGATGGATGGGAAGTAGAGCAGCCGGTATATGAACTGGTCCCCAAATGGCATCCTGGCACATGCAAAGACTTCAGCCACTAAGCTACCACACTGGGCCCCAAAATAAATATTTTAAATATACTTTTTAAAAAGAAAGAATTGGTAGGTGAAAAGGTAGGTCAGAAGAAAAAAATCCACAATGTTAGCATAAAGCAAAAAGGTATGAAAAATGCAAAAAAGAGGGCAGGATGAGTTATGTCTCCATCCCTGTATATCAGTGTCTCTGCTGTTCTATGTCCAATCATGCTCCTTGCTGATGACCTAAGAAAAGCAGCAGAAGGAAGCCCAAGTATTTGAGCACATGGAAGGCATGTGAAGCTTCTAGCTTCATCCTAGCCCAGTCGTAGCTGCTGCTATGGACCAGAGGAGGGAAGTTGCCTTGCTCTCTCTGGCTGTCTCTTAACTCTTTCAAATAAAGAAATTATGTATCTGTGTATTTTCTGTGTGTGTATAATTTCATTTTATGACAGTTTTATAGGCTCTGGGATGCCCCCAACCCTTTCCCTAGCCCTACTCCCCATATTGAATTCCTCCATATTGTTACAGTAGTACAGTTCATAACCAATCATGATTCCTTCATTGCGGGCTTGGACCATGCAAGAGTCCAGTATCTTATTATCCAGATAAATTCAACAGTTTCATTGGGAGACAATCCCTGGTCTGAAAGTAGAGCTGGCAGAATATCATCCCCTTCAATGAAAAGCCACTACACAACTTCAACAACAGGAAGAAACATGGAAATTTACAAGATCATGAAATTAATTAACATGGCATTGAGTGACCAATATGTTAGCAAATACAAATTCCTAATCACATCCTATAACTACTTCATTGACATCTCAATTTTAGTATATATACAACCAGTTGCTATAAACCTTAAGATGGTTATAGGGTACTAGTCAGCTGTCTTGTGTCTATTTTCATTTTTATATTTAGCAGCTTATAGTATTCAAGCGTGATTTTTACCTCTATGTATATTTTAAGGAACATGGAGGAGCAATGAAAAATATAACAGCCTTACAGATACGTCATCTGAGGCACAGAGAAATATGACAGAGAAAATTGCACAAGCAGTATTTTAAATAATTATACTGAAATGCTTTTCCAAAAAATAACACCCAGCAATTATAAATTGTGAATAAAATACATTCAAAGCGAGAAACTTTAGTAAAACTATAAAGAGATAAAGATTATATTTTTTAAAAGATTTATTTTGTTGAGAGTGGAGAGGGACAGAGAGGAGGAGGGAGACTGTGTGCATTCACTGGTTTCCTTTAGAGGCTAAAGCAAGCACAACTGGCAGAGCCAAGCCTTGAGCCAGGAATTCCTGGCTAAGTACTTGGGCTATCTTCTGCTGCCTTCCCAGGATTAGTACGAGGCTGGCTTGAAAGCAAAGAGCAGCCTGGGGTTGGAGCAGCACTGGGATGCCTATGTTGCAAACAGTGGACAACAACACCAGCCCCATATTTATTTTAATACATTTATTTTTGTGTTAATTCCTAAATACCAAAACATTTTGATACTCTTTTCTGGTTTCTGTTAATGTTGTCTCTCTTATGTTTGCTTTTTGTCATGCTGGGAATTCTAATTAACAAGTTGTTAGAATGAAAGTCTGAGTCAAGATGAGCCTGAGAGCATGGTACTTTCTCTTCTTTTTGATGCCTAGGGGTACTCGTAATTTATTACTGTCTTCTAGAAGATGGCCAGGTAATCTCTGTGAGGGCCTATGTGCTTTTAGTTTATTCTCATGTCTGTATTGTAGCCCTTTACTATCACTATGAAAAGGGATGAGAAGCTTAATAGTAGTTTCTTCATCTTTTAGGTCTCTTGAGGTACATGTTCAAACTATAGGCCTCCAGAGTTTATCAGTGGGACCTTCTTCGTAACTACTTTCTCAGATATTGGAAAATGCTTTGGGCCAAAGTGGCCAAACGTTATACCCACCCCTGGATTTTACCCTTTTCTGGTTTTAACTCGGCAGTTCTTTAACAGTTCACCTTTTTAATATCTTCAGTCACATTCTAAAAATTAAAAAAATATGAATTTTTATAAAATATTTCAAAATGGAAGTTTAAAGTAGTAAAGGCATGGATTTAACATAATGTGAAAAATAGTGACATTTTAAAAAGTTAACAATAAAATTTTAAAACTATTTCCCTTGCTCTAAACCAGTTGAAACTTTTTATAGTGGTTTTCAGAAGCAATATGAAGAATTTTATTGTTACGAGAAGTACAGTGCTAGCATCTGAATTTTGTAGGTGTTTTCCTTTGTCCACTGTTCAGTGTAACTGGAAATATGACTAAGGATGTTTTGTCGTTGGTTTGATATGATAGTTCTCATGCCCTGGAACTGAGTCAGAAATGGGGATTTGTTTTAATATCTTTGTTGTACATTTGCTTAAACAGGCTCTTATTTAGGTATCTCTTTAGAAAGATAGTGGATTGTAAACTGATAAAATGACATTATGATTTATTTACTTTTAGGTTGGGCTCATGTGGTTTGTGCCCTGTATATCCCAGAGGTACAGTTTGCCAATGTTGCTACAATGGAACCAATCGTTTTACAGTCTGTTCCTCATGATCGTTATAATAAGGTACAGTGCATATTATTTTATTACGGATTCATCTCAATTATATTTTAAAACCAGGAGATGGATAGGAATTTTTATTACTTATAAAGTTAAAGGCTTTTGAAATTTTTACTTAGAGGTTTCATCAAGTTGCAGAGAAATTTGGAAAAAAATAGAATTACAGTGCTAAGCATCAACAATTATCCTGAATGTTTCTGAGGTCACAGGAGTGTAAAACAAAGCTGTGATGTCTTGTGATGCCTTTTATACCATTCTGTGTATTTAATATTGTAGTAATTACCAGTCATTTTAATCCTTATCAATTTGTCTTCCAAGAATTTTTGATCATTTTTACTTTTTCAAGTTCTGTTAAATTTAAATTAATCATTATTTTGGGTCATATTCATAATGTCATGCACTGTTTTTTCAGTAATGAAATCTTATATCAGAATAGCACATATGTAGCCCAAACTTTTATTTTATTTTATTATTATTTTTTTTTACTTTTTAAAGATTTATTCATTTTTATTGGAAAGGCACATATACAGAGAGGAGGAGAGACAGAGAGGAAGATCCTTTGTCAGATGGTTCACTCCCCAAGTGGCTGCAACGGCTGGAGCTGCGCCAATCCGAAGCCAGGAGCCAGAGCTCTTCCATGTCTCCCACACGGGTGTAGGGTCCCAAGGCCTTGGGCCATCCTCGACTGCTTTCCCAGGCCACAGACAGGGAGCTGGATCGGAAGCGGTGGCCGGGATTAGAACCAGCAACCACATGGGACCCCAGCTCGTTCAAGACGAGGACCCTAGCCACTAGGCCACTGTGCCGGGCGCAAGACTTGAATTTATTTTAAAGATTTATTTTATTTTTTTTGTTGCAAAGTCAGATATATAGAGAAGGAGGAGAGAGAGAGAGGAAGATCTGTCTGCTGATTCACTCCCCAAGTGATCACAACAGCTGGAGCTGTGCCAATCTGAAGCCAGGAGCCTGGAGCTTCATCTGTGTGGAGTCCCAAGGCTTTGGGTCGTCCTCGACTGCTTTCCGAGGTCTCAAACAGGGAGCTGGATGGGAAGCGGGGCAACTGGGGTTAGAACTGGCGCCCATATGGGATACTAATGGATTCAATTGCTAGGCCATGGCGCCGGGCCTAAGACTTGATTTTTTAAAAAGATTTATTTATTCTTTTATTGGAAAGTCAGATATACAGAGAGGAGGAAAGACAGAGGAATCTTCTGTGTGATGATTCACTCTCCAAGTGGCCGCAATGGCCAGAGTTGAGCTAATCCAAAGCTAAGAGCCAGGAGCCTCTTCCGGGTCTCCCATGTGGGTGCAGGCTTCCAAGGCTTTGGACTGTCCTTGACTGCTGTCACAGGCCACAAGCGGGGATCTGGATGGGAAGTGGAGCTGCCGAATTGGTGCCCATATGGGATCGCAGCGCGTTTAAGAAAATAACCCTAGAGTTGCTAGGCTACTGTGCTGGGCCCCAAAGACTTGATTGTTATTGTTGGCCTTCTAGAAGGAGAATGTTAATGTTTACTTTATTTATGTAAATTCACTTCATGGAATAATATTTTTAAAAATTTATTTATTTTTACTTGAAAGAATTAACAGAGGGAGGAGAGAGAGAGAGAAAGGTCTTCCATCTGCTGGTTCATTCCTTATATGGTTGCAAAGGTCAGAGCTGAACTGATCCAAAGCTGGGAGCCAGGATTTTCTTTCCACGTATTTTACGTAGGTGCAATGTCCCAAGGACTTGGCCTGTCTTCCACTGCCTGATCATGCCATATTCAGAGAGCTAGACTGTAAGTGGAGCAGTTGGGATATGGACTGCTACCCATATGCTGGCACTAGAAGGTGGAAGATTAGCATGTCATGCCATCATGCTGGCTTCAGAATAATGAAATTAAGGATGAGTTTATGTTGGTGCAGCAGAATTTAAGATCCATGCCTGGTTTTTTCATAGTGTACATTTCTGTATATGTTGATTCTCTTCTGCAGTTTAGAAGGGTTTTGTATTTTAAAGTTTGCCTTTAAAAGTGGTAACCATTTAATTGAAGATACATCTTCTGTCTGTGAAAGAAATTGTCATGGGAGATAGTTCCATGGCTTCAAATATTTTATATGGAAAAACTCTTTTATTATGAAATGTTTAAAAGTGGAATTTGCCAGGGGTTAAATATCTTCCCATTCATATGCTTCTACTTTTTTTTCTTGTTCATTTTGCTATAACATAAACATGAAGAATTTAGATATTATTGCTTAGTTTTTACCTGATTTTGAAAACTATTCCAGAGCATTTTTGTGTGTAAGTGAAATTTCTGCCATATTTGTAGTGGATAGTGTGTAATCAGGACATTATTAGAATCTGTCATCTTTAAACTACCTTATTTTCTTTCTTTTTTAAATGAACGAGATGGAGACAGAGCTGCCATCTGCTGCTTTACTCCCCAAATGCCTGCAGTGGCCGGGAACGGGACCAGGAGTCCGAAACTTAGTCCAGATCTTATGTAGGGAGCAGGGAATCAATCACTATTGCCTGCAGGGTCTATGTGGGAAACTAGAGTTAGGAACCAGTTCTAGGAATGGAACCCAGGCATCTAATGAGGGCCACATTTATCTTAACCACTGGGATAAATAACCTGTTACAACCCCTTATCTTCATTTGAAGAACCTAGTTTGGTGTCTGGCATGTAGTGGATAGCAGTACATTTTCTATGTATAAAAATGTGTGGACATTTTGGAAAATTCTGCAATCTTATTGAATGAATTCCTCTAAAATACAGTTGCCAATTTACACTAGTATGTGAGATTGCAATGTATCATTATATGCAGTGTGTTTACCATTTGAGAAATAGCTTTACTTTACTATTTTGTTTTTCTTTCTTTTTTTGTAAGACTTTTACTTGAAAGCCTGAGTGACAAAGAGGGAGGATGAGAGAGAGAGAGAGAGAGAGAGAGAGAGAGAGAGAGAGAGAGAGAGAGAGAGAGAGAATGAGAATCATTGACTTGCTGATTCACATCCCCCAAAAAGCTGGTTAACTTGGCAAAGCTGGAAGTGGAGCAGCTGAAGCCCAGGAGTCAGAAACTCCGTGCACATCTCTCTGAGCTGGCTGCAGCTGAAGTACTTGGGCCATCACTTGCTGAGGAAGCTAGCTCTGAAGTGGGATAGCCAGGACTTGAACTGAAACTCTGGGATTCAGGCATCCTAAGCAGTGACTTACCTCACTGGGCTATAGTGCTTGCCTAGTCTTTGCTGTCCTTTCTAATGAAAGATGTTAGTTTCCTTTCTAATGTAAAATGTTTGAATCATTTTCCTTATTAGTAATGTCATTTGTTTTCAAGTATTCTGAAAGAATTTCTTTCATGTTTTCTAATTGATACTGTATTTTTTCTAACAAAGCATTTGATGTTTAAGAGAATATTCTTGTATTTTTCTATTACAGTAGTTTAAAACTTACGTAATTTGTACAGCTCTTTTTTTGCCTTTGATGGTATCAGAGTAAACTTTTCACTACAGTAATGTCTAAATTAAAAAAAATACTCTCAGAATTTCCTTGTCAAAATTATTTTTCCTGAGAGCTGGCATTCATTCAGCCTAGTTGCCTCTTCGCCAGTGTCAGCATAGTGAGTTAATCCTCTGCCTGTGGCACCAGTATCCCATATGGGCAGCAGTTCAAGTCTGTCCTGGCTGCTCTTCCCATCCAGCTTTCTGCTTAGGGTCTGGGAAAGCAGTGAAAGATGGCCCAAGTGCTTGGGTCCCTGCAACCACATGAGAGACCCAGAGAAGCTCTCGCCTTTGGACCAGCCCAGCTCTGGATGGTGCAGCCATTTAACGAGTGAAGCAGTGGGTAGAAGATTGTCATGTGCCTTGTCCCTCCTTCTCCCTATATTACTCTGCTTTTCAAATGAGAATAAATACATTTAAAAAAGAAATTGCCTGCCTCCCACATGGAAGTTTTTAGGTTCAGGTTCCTGCCTCTGCCTTCCCACCAGTACAGACACTGGGAGGCAGTGGTGATGGCGCAAATAATTGGCTTCCTTCTTTATTACTTGAGAAAATCTGGTTTGAGTGTGTAGTTGAGCTGGAATTTTATGATCCCATGGTTACATCTGTCAAAAGAACATTGTTTGCCTCGTAACATGCAGGGCAAGGCAGGGCAATTGATATAGTGTTTGGAGAAAATCAACCAGTGAGTGGGTATTGTGTAAGATAGAACACATGGGACTATTGCTGTGGTGTAGCTGGTTAAGCTGCCAGCTCCTGCACTTTCAGTCAGCTCGCTGCTAATGATCCTGGGAAAATAGCAGCAGGTTGCCAAGTACTTGAGCTGCTGCCACTCAGCTGAGAGACCTGGATGGAGTCTTGGGCTCCTCACTTCATCTGGCCCAGCCCTGGGCAGTGAGAAGTGGATGAAAGATTCTATCCCCTCTCCCTCCCCCACTCTGACTTTCAAATAATTATATATTTAAAATGAGAATTTATATATATGGAATTTATATATATGGGGAGGTTAAAATTTCTCCCATAATTCCATTCTTTTCAGTGTTTATGCCTTCCTGTTAAATGTTGTTGTATGTGCATGGATTCTAGTAGTCCAGAGAAAGTTTACCTAATAGTGTACTAGAATTAAGTAAAGAACAGGTATCTTAGAAAAGGTTTCAAATTCTTTGCATTTTATTCATTTATTTTAAAGATTTATTTATTATTGGCAAGTCAGATTTGCAGAGTGAAGGAGAGAGAAATGTCTTCCATCTGCTGGTTCACTCCCCAAGTGGCCACAACGGCTGGGTATGAGATGATCTGAAGCTAGGAGCCAGGAGCTGCTTCTGGGTCTCTCACGTGGGTTCAGGGTCCCAAGGCTTTGGGCTGTCCTCGACTGCTTTCTCAGACCCTAAACAGGGAGGTAGAAGAGAAGTGGAGCAGCCGGGATACCAATTGGTGCCCATATGGGATTCCTGTATGTGCAAGGTGAGGATTTTAGTCACCAGGCTACTGTGCTGGGCCCTGCATTTATGTATGTATGTATGTATGTATTTATCATTTTATTACACAGTTCCACAGGCTCTTGGGATTCCCCCAACCCTCCCCCAAGCTCTCCCCCCATGTTAATTTCCTCCATATTATTATAGCAGTACAGCTCATAACCAGTCATAATTCCATCATTGTGGGCATGGACCATGCAAAGGAGTCCAGCATCCCACTATCCAGATAAATTCATCAGTTTCATTGGGAGACCATCCTTGATCTGAAAGCAGAGAAAAAAAATATTTATTTACTTTTATTTGAAAGGTAAATTTTACCGCTAGAGGAGGAGAAATGAGAGAGCTGCCATCCACTAGTTCATTTTCCAAATAGCCACAATGGCCAGAAGCGGGCTGGTCCGAATCCAGGAGCCTGGAGCTTCTTCCTGGTCTCCCACACAGGTGCAGTGGCCTAAGGGCATGTTTTCTCAGGTCACATGCAGGGAGCTGGATGTAAAGGGGAGCAGCTGGGACTCCCACCTGCCTCCCAGTAGGGGATGCTGGCACTGTAGGTGGAGGCTTAATTTACTACAGCCTTGTTGCTGGTCCCCAAATTCTCTTCATTAGAATAGCAAGCCTTGGATTCCATCAGTAAGTGGAAGAGAAAGGAACAGTCACTTGAGTATTAATTTTTCCAGACTGATTGAACAAGATAGATTTTGAAGTAGGAAACAGTAAGGAGTCTGTGATGGGGATGAAGATAAGGAGAAAGGGTAGTAGTGTTTTGTTAGGACCCTGAGTGTGACATGTTGAATGCAGAGATGCGTTGTCAAAGGCCAGTTTTTCAGGTGCCTTGTGTTACATGTTAAGGAACTTCAACTTTATCATCTTTCAGGGGCTGTGTTTGGGAGGGATGTGCCTGGGTCTGTCTCTCTCAGAGATGTGGAAGGAGGATGGGGAGAAAGAGGATAAAAAAAAAAACCAACAAAAACAAAAGTAGGTGTGTGTAAACTGGCTAGGCCATCATGGCAGTTTTCCAGAGATGAGCATCTGAATAGAATGTATGGAATACTGGTACTGGAGAAGAGACAAAGATATTGGATAGTATGGAAGAGTATTGGTTTAGTGTGACTGGGGTTGAGTTAACTGAAGTTTTTTTTCTTAGAATAAAAATAAGGTTTTTTTTTTGTTTTTTTGTTTTTTTTTTTTTTTTTAGTGTGTATGTTAAAGATTTTTTTGGAAGGCAACGTTACAGGAGAAGACAGAGAAAAGAGGGAAAGCTTGCTTTTTTGGTACACTTCCCAAATGGCTCCAGCAGTCAGGGCTGGGCCTAATTCTTTACCAAATCTTAGATGAATAAAAGTCCACCTGATGTTTGTGCTTTAAATAATTATACTGAATTTTTTCCTGTATATACAACAGGTATTTTTTTCAGTTTGCCTTTTGGCTTTGGTTACCTTGAATAGACAGACATTGATAGTTTATGGCTGTTTGTGGAATTGTATATCATTTTTTAAATAGAGAGTGATTACAAAAGAATGGAATCTTTTCCAAAACATAAAAGAAATCTTCAATAAGTTCATGAAAAATGTATTATGCATAGATTTTAAATTTATTGTACTGACATAAACGTGTCATTCAATTCTACTTTCACAAACTTTTAAATTCCTTTTCATTTCTTATACAACTCTGGCCCTGATTGTTGTTTTTAACCAAGCTTTGCAAAGACTCATTTGTTGTTCTTTAGATACTTTAATCTGCATTTCTTATCGGGATATATGAAGGTTGTTCTTCAGGCAATTTAATCTTAAAAAGAGTTATTTAAACAGTTTGTTTCTTTTACTAATTTTTTTTCTATGAACTCAGTTGATCTGTTGAGTCTCTTTAATTAGGTAAGTTTCCATTTGGTTGATAGTTTTGTGATGTAGGTAGCCAAAGATACAGCTATAAAGGAGCTGCCTGCAGCCCGTGTGCCCTGCTCCAGTTCCCCTGCTTCATCTCCTATATATGGGCCACATTGTGCATTTTTTTAAAATTAAAAACTGATTTTAGTTAATATGTTTCATCTTCTGTGGATAATGGTTTTTCATTATCCTGTGTTTCTTATTGTAGATGTTTTCATTTTTAAAATAAATTTTTATTTAAGTATTTGAAAGAAAGAGAAAGAGATTTTAATTCACTCCCTAAATGTCCGCATCAGTTAGGGCTGGGCTAGTCTTAAGCAGGGACCCAGGAATCAATCTGAGTCTGTCACATAGGTGGCAGGTACCCAAGTTAATTGAGCTATCACCTGGAGTTATGAACTCAGGCCTGAGTCATGTGGTGAGATGGGACTCAACAACTTGAACTCTATCACCTGCTGTCTCCCAGAATGCTTATTAGCAGGAAGCTGGACTCAGTGGAACAGAGCTTGAACCCAGGCAGTGTGATCTGGGATGTCGGCATCGTAAGTGGCAGCTGAGTCCACTGCATCACAGCACCTGCCTCTGGAGTCATGATAGTCTCAAACGGTCGTATTCAGACCTATCCCCTTTTCTCTTTTAGCTTAGCTGCCTAGAATCATCAGATCTTGAAGCCATAGAAAAACACTGGTCAGATTATACTTCATTCACCTTAGCTTGTTAGATTTTTTTACCTTATACTTTTTGATTATATTCTTGACATTGAAAGTCTTCATCAAGGAGATCCAAGGTTCTCTTCTTGTTCCTTAGAGGTGGAAAAATGTATCTTTTTTCTTCTTCTTAAGATTTACTTATTTATTTGAAAGGCAGACTTACAGAAGAGATAATCTATATGCTGGTTCACTTTTCCAATGTCCTTATCAGCTGGGCATGGGTCAGGGTGAAGTCAGACACCTGAAACTCCATTTGGGTCTCCAAAGTGAGTGGCAAGGACCCAAGCATTTGGGCCATCTTCTGCTACTTTCCCAGGCACATTAGCAGGGAGCTGAATTTGAAGCAGTGGAGCAACCGGCAGCTATATGGGATGCTGGCACTGTAGATGGCAGCTTAACGTGCTGAGTCATGCTGGCTCCTGCACTGAGTCTTTCAGACCATCAGGTATGAATTGGATTTTATATACATACTTTTAAGGTTTATTTATTTATTTATTTATTTATTTATTTATTTACTTATTTTGGAAAGGCAGACTTAAGGGGAGAGACAGAGTGCTTCCATCCACTGATTTACTCCAAATGGCCACAACAGCCGGAACTGGGCCAGTCTGGAGCCAGGAGCCAAGAGCCTCCTCTAGGTCTCCCACACGGGTGCAGAGTCACAAGGCTCTGGGTTACCCTGTACTGCTTTCCCAGGCCACAATAGGGAGCTGGAAGGAAGTGGAGTTGCTAGGATACAAACTGGCCCCCATCTAGGATCTTGGCGCATGCAAGGCGAAGACTTTAGCCACTAGGCTACCATGCCGGGCCCATGAACTGGATTTTGTTTTCATTTCTAGCTTCCTAAGAGTTGCTGCTGGGTTGAAGCAAATTCTTATTTAGGCGTTTTTTTTTTTTTTTTTTTTTTAAAATCAGATTTTTCTAAAGCCCTTGAGCATTATTGGTTCATGAAGTTGTATATGGTTTGGAGGATGCAAAGTCTGCTGTAAATCCTGTTTCGATTTCCTTCAGTTAATGCAAATTGATTCTTATGCACAGCCTTCTGGACTCTGAAGAGTGAATGTGAGCCTAGGGTCCTTTTTTGCTGCCTTTCGTGCTCTTGCTGAAAGTTATAGCTGATGCAACTTCTAAAAGTTGTTTTTTTTAGTATCTTGGAGCTGTCAGTTCTGCCTTATTGCGCACCACAGACCTCTACATTGTGCTTTTACTGAGTAGTTGCACTGGAGATGAATTTGGGTACTTTATGGCATTCTTATTAATCTGGAATGAAAAATCATAATTCTATGCATTTGTGGAAACTGCAATATTTTGATCTATTTCTGTGTGTACACTGTGAAATTCTTTGTTTTTTTTTTTTCCACTTGAATTTCATGTTGTATTCCAAAAAGGTCCTTCAGGTCTGCTGAAGGTATGATAGAGCCCTGGAGGTCTTGATTTGTGAGGATGCTGGAGTCTGAACAGGGAAACTGGCAGCCTGGTACCTGCCTCAGCCCTCCAGGGTGAAATTATAGCCCTACACTGAAAATGGGGACAGAGGGAGCACTGGTCTTCATGGCACACTCACTCAGGTGGACCTCTGTTCTGGGATCTGAGGGGAGAAGGCGAGTGGACGTTGGGGTCCAATTATGGCTCAAAGGCCACAGTTTGTTACTGTTCTTAGTGAAAGTCAATAGATTTTGTATAGATTTTTATTTTTATTTTATATTTTTTAGTTTGCTGTTTGTCCTTAGGACAATTCTCGAGGCTTTAATTGGAGTTTTTTAATTTTTAATTTTTTTGCCTCTGAAATGATTAACTCCTTTGAGGATCCACATAACTTTTTTTTTATTAATTTTTTAATTTTTTTTTGACTGGAATATTTCATATTGTATTTTTGACAGTCTTTACATAGTTAGTTACAGTAAAAGTTTCAGGGGCTATAGGGAAGTGGGTAAGACTATTATGTCCATATTGTTTCCTTCTTGTATCTGAGGTAAATAGGGATATTGAGGGAGAAGCCCCACCCAGTTTCTCACCCACCCCAAGTCCTGGATGTGGGGCGCATGCTCTGAGATACTTGCTCAAGTGGTTTTGATAGTTTACCAGTTATGAATCGCTGCCAGTCTCGCCACTCCAAGCACGATGAGGTCGTTGAAGAATCCACTGATTGACCTAGTCCATCATAGAGTCTCTGTTTGCCCAGTATTTCGCTGCCAACATTTAGCTGAGGTAGTTGATTGACTTGTTCTTTCTTCTGTCCTTTCTTGGCTGGGGTTCTGAGTCCAGCATTTCAATTGGGGAGATCCCCAAAGAAACTTGGAGGTGTTGCCAGACTACATAACTTTTCATTCTGCCATTCTGGTTGTCCTGTCTACTCCTGCCTTTTTTTTTTTTTTTTGAAAGAACACAGGTGCCCATGGCATTTTAAGTGTTGATGAAGTTAGCTAATTTATTACTGTTTAGAAATTGGTTTCTTCTTCATTGTGTTGTGTGATTATGGTTTGATATTTATTTGTATACCTGATTTTAATCAGCTAAAAGTAGTACTCATTATATGCTGATAGTCATAGGCTACCACATGTGTAATATTCCATCTATGACCAGCCATGAATTTGAGCTTGAACAGGCAGTGTTTACTTTTAAATGGGAAATGAACCAGCTGTCAAAGTTTCTGGAGGTGCTCATCTGTTTACACTCCTTGGGGGCATTCTGAACTTCTTAACTAAAGTGTCTTCCTCCCTACTCAGCTTGTCAAGTTGGTGGGGCTAAATGACAGCTTCCATAAGATGTTTCCTGTAAAGTTGGAATGACCTAAACCTTGCTTAGACACGAAGACTGTCCTTTGTTTCTTAGGCCCCAACTCCGTGTGTCAATTCTCTTAGATGTGCTTATTTCTTGCTGAGTAAAGATGAGCCTGAATCTTGTGGCACACTGTGTGCTGGTTTCAGTGTCTGTGAAGCTGATTTTTGACATACTGGCTTTATGAATTGTTATGTTACTAGGTGTATTTTTATGTTATTGCTTTTTTTTCCTGTTTGCATGTTTGTGAAAATTATTTAAACTATCCTCAAAAGAATTCATGTTCTGAAAGTAGTTTAAATAGTAAACATGACCTACATTTTTGATGATAATTATAAAATTCAGATTCATGTTATGGACTTGTATGATTTTTGTTTTGTTTATTTATTTCTCTTTATCCCTAGACTTGCTACATTTGTGATGAACAGGGACGAGAAAGCAAAGCAGCCACTGGTGCTTGCATGACATGTAATAAACACGGATGTAGACAGGCTTTCCATGTAACTTGGTAAGTATGTGCTTATCATTATACAGAACTGAGATCCGGGAATAAATTGTGTGACAAGATTAAAGACTTTTAGTTAGGTGCCCAAACTTTAAAATAGTTTTTTTTTTTTTTTTTGTTAATGTAAAGATCTACTTCTATGTAATGAATATCATTCCTTTAATTGAGTGCATTTACTCCGGATAATATAATCTAAGTTTAGTTTCATTTTATAGAAAGTATTGATATTACCTACTCTTTGGATTTGACATTAAGATTAAAGGAGTCGATATAAGTAAATTTAATGCAGTGCTTTACTTACTATAAGAATTCAGTGCTGATGTACTGGGAAAGCAGCAGCAGATGGTTCAAGTTCTTGGGCCCTGCTACCCATGTGGCCGTCCTGGCTCTCGGCTTAGCCTGCCCTTCCCTGGCTGTCACAACCAGCTGGGGAGTTAATGAATTGTTGTAAAAGCTCTGTGTATTTCTCTGTCTCTCCCTCTAACTCTGCCTTTAATAAATCTTAAAAAAAATTTAATGAATGATAAGTGTTTCAGTTAAGAGTCTCAAGGGGAAAATGATGGAATCACTGTAATTCTTCATGTTATAATGCTGCTACTTCTCAAACATTTACTTCAGGTATTTTTTCAGCATAAAATTTCATGAGCAAATTTGTTCAAAAGTAGATTCCTATGTAATTCACAATAAATCAAAGTAGCAGTTTGGGAATAATTCAGTTACTGATTTTAATGCGTGCTGCCAGAGCGTTTAGTGTTTGGATATATGATATGCTTTTGGGGAATGAAAAGTCATTTATTTGTTTACTTAAAAGCAAAGTTATATAGAGAGAGGTCTTTCATTGTCTCTTAAACTCCCAAAGAGCCAGGACTGGGTTAGGCTAAAGCCAGGGACTTCCATCCAGGTCTTACTGCTGTCTTCCCAGGTGTATCAGCAGGAAGTCGGATTGGAAGAAGAGCAGCCAGGACGTACTTCTGTTACGAGATGCAAGTGTCCCAAATGGTAGCTTGCACTGTTGTACCATAGTGACCGCCATCTCATTTTATGTTGGTTTTTTTTTTTAAGCAACAAGAATAGCTTTAGGTTCTGATATTCTTTTTTTATTGCAAAGCGCAATTCATGTTATCTTGCCAACTGTATTATTACTTGAAATGACTAGACTAAAATTGTAAATTAATTCTGGGTGAATTCCTTTGTATCCTTTTTAAGAGTATGTAATCTGTGTCTATAGGATAAATGCCATTTCAGCCCTTTAGAGAGGAATGACTTTGCATTAGTGCTTGTGCTTTAAAATAGTAAAATGGAATTTTAATTATGGGTGAGGTGGAAAATTTATCTTAAAACAGAAAGATGTCATGAGTGTAAGTTGGTTCCATTTGTATACACTGTGGCTTGAGTTAGTACTGACATCCTGGACTTTTCATTTCAGTGCACAGTTTGCTGGACTGCTTTGTGAAGAAGAAGGCAATGGCGCAGACAATGTCCAATACTGTGGCTACTGTAAATACCATTTTAGCAAGCTGGTAAGGTTTTTCGAATTTCATATTATAATAATATATTTTAGAATAGACATACTTTTTGTGAATAAAAGCTTGTCCTTTTCCTTTGATGGTTGTGAAAATCAATTTTTAAAGAACTCTTAGCTTTTTAAAATATTTTTAGTTAATTTGATTTTTGACATCTGATTATTTTGTGATTCTTTATGACTTATTTCTGTGTCATCAGATTCATGCATTTTATTTTTTGATTATTTTTTACTTTACAGTAAACAGCCAAAGTTAAGTAAGGATGTTTTGTAATTTCATCAGCCGTTGTGTGTCTTTGCAGGTGTTGCTTTGAAGGACCAGTATTTCTCTAATGTACCAGAGAGTCTACTTGTTGGTCGTCTCCATTTCTTTAATGATGCAGATTCATAACTGAACTTTAAGGCTTTTTAAAGAAAAATATAAATGAGTATATTCCCTGTGAATGAGTTGCTTGCTTGCTTTCTCTCAATATTTTAAAATAGTATCTTTAGGGACCTTCATCATAGGAAATCAATAGCTCTTGCCTTTGGAATTCTTATTCATATGAAATGCTTTTAAGCCTGTGTAATATATGGGCTAATAATATACTCTCTAATAGTGTACTCTCTCTATATAAATATGAATAGTGATTTCATAAGATTATAATGTAATTTTAAAATTCCCATTATCTTGTATTACTGTGCTTTCCCCCTTATATTTAGATACATATTTCTCTTGTGTTACAGTTGCCTACATTATTAGATAGAGGTCACATCTTGTACAGGTTTTTAGTCTGGGGGTAGTAGGCATTGGTGTAGAGCCTAGGTGTAAATAGGCCATCTGTACACTTAAGTTTCTATACACTCAATGATGTTTGCACAGTGACAAAATTTACCTAAGGCATTTTTCAGACTGTATATGTCATTAATACACTCATGTAGTTAAGACTATATATGTGTTTTGGTTAATGCTAAAAATCATTTTAAATTTTAGTGACTGACAAAGATTACTTAAATATTTTAAGTCAGATTTTGAGATTGTAAAATTTAAAATTTTTCTGCAAGGATGATGATAGTAAAACAGTCTTTATCTTTGAAATGAAACATGATTAAGTAACATATATAAGTCAAAGTTCCTATTTCATTGCAGGTTGCAGAAGTCTGTTTAGTAATTTAATATGATTGTACAGATAGAATCTGAATATCTCATGTAGCAATTTTAGCCAATTAGTTACAGTGCCACCTACTTCCAAACAGTCCAGTACCTGCCATGTTCATATTTATTGGGCAATGGTGTGTTTTTCAAGACAGATATAAAATGCTTGTAGTAATGCTTTGAAAATGCATGAGTCTAATACTGACATCTTCTTTAATTAAAAATGTTTTTAAATGAACTGTAAATATGTTTTTAGATCATAGTAAGCTTTAATGCTGAAAGGGTAAAATTAAGAAATCTCTTGCTTTCCTAGTAGCATAAATTCTTCAAATATTTGCTTTTCTCTTCTTCCAGTCTTGGCATACTTCTTTAACATAGCATTTTCCCCTTTGGTCAAAAAAGTTTTTTAAAAAAGCAGATGATGAGAATAAATAGCAACTTATTTGAAAACAACCTATTTCATACACTATGAATAAATATGTAAAAATATGGCATTAATGTTAAATTTAAAGTAGTTTTTCTTTTGTAACACAATGGATAATACATGGATGGTGTCTAAACTGGATTATTTAGATTGAGGTAGTGAGAATTTTTTTTTTACTTCAGTAGAAATATAAAAATAATTGAAATTTGAGTTGGTTTAAACCTAGCAAAAACTCCTAATTTCATATACATATACATATATGTATATATATTTTCTTTTTTAGAAAAAGAGCAAACGGGGATCTAATAGGTCATATGATCAAAGTTTAAGTGATTCTTCCTCTCACTCTCAGGATAAACATCATGAGAAAGAGAAAAAAGTAAGTGGATTTGTTGTTGCTAAATATGTAGCACATCAATTTAATAATTTTTTTTTCCTTTTTAGTTAAATTGTTTTTTAAATAGCTAAATGGAGACATTAAAGTATGGAAAATTTTTGACTAGGAAAGAATGCTAGTCAAAGAGTAGATCTAAAATAATGCCATATTTGTGAATTTGATTTTACGCATTACAACCCATAATTTAACATGAAACTTGTTGGAAGCATGAGAGATTTCTTGCATGTGTGTGGATTGTGGTCATCCTGGGAAATCATGTGATTTCACTCACGTGTTGCTGTATATCATTAGCTGAATATGTCACATGCAAGTAATTATCTCATCAGGCTTTTTTCCTTTAAAGTAGAGCAGTTTTGAAGTTCTGTATGTTCTTGGCTGGTTTTTCTTTTTAGTGATGCTAATGACTTTTTTTTTCCTAATGGCTTAATGTACCATTTATCTCAAAATATTTTGTCTTTTATTTAAAAACACTAAAATCTTGCTTAAGTACTAATCTGTCTTCTAACTTAATCTGTTTTCTGCTTAAACTTTTTTCTTTGAAGGATATGATCAATTTTTAAAGAACTACAAACAAATATAAAAGTAGTCACTTGGTTTGTAATTTTTTAAGGCCCTATTGTTAATGTAGTGGAAGGATACTAATATGACTTGATTCTAAGAAAGGAAGGATACAAATGACATCTTCGAATAGAAAAGAGTGTTATACTTACATAAGTGGTATAGTTTCAAAGATGTTTCTGAATATTGTTCCAAAAATGAGATCATTTTCTATTTGTAAATTGTAGGACTTGGTAGGTGATAATGTGCAAACGTTTTGGTTTGAATTTGTGTTTGTGCCTTTTTTTCAAGCTAAACATTTAAAAAATTACTCAGCTTGTTCTTTTAAATTTCCTATTAAGTGAAGTAGAACTTTATGGTAGTTAGATTTATTTTTATGTGTTTTAGATTTTAGCAAATACACACGTTTATACTTATTTCTTTGTGAGATGGTTTTGTGATAATAGCAGGAGTAGGTCTTGTCTGCTATTGTTTGATTAGAAATGGCAGTGTGGGTGGGGGGGGCAAACAGAATGGCAGTGTTGCTTTAATCGTCTTACTGATGCTGTGAGATTTTATTTAAAGTTTTTAAACTACATACTACATATGCTTAGGTAGGGTTTACTGACTGGGATGCAGAGGGAAGTCTCACCATGAATAGTTTCGTTTTTGAGCCATTTTCGGAGCATTGTTTTGTTTGAAGCAGTGTTGACCATATTTTATGGTATGCCCTGTCATGACATTTGCAGTACAAGTATTAAATGTAATAAAGTGTTGAATAAATACAGTGCTGATGACTAAACTTATTTGTTTTTTCAATGGGACTGAATTAGAGTATTATGTGAATTTTTTGTAGTTGTTGAATGCTAGTATACAAATTATATTTGGAAAACCTTGTTTAGCTTTTAATTTTTGCAATTTTTAGAATATGTAAATACTATTTAGGCTTTATTTTTAAGATATGTTTAATATAACTTGATATTCTTTTTTTTTTAAAAAAGATTTATTTTTATTACAAAGTCAAATATACAGAGAGGAGGAGAGACAGAGAGGAAGATCTTCCGTCCGATGATTCACTCCCCAAGTGACCGCAACAGCCGGTGCTGCGCCGATCCGAAGCCAGGAACCAGGAACTAGGAACCTCTTCCAGGTCTCCCACGCGGGTGCAGGGTCCCAAGGCTTTGGACCATCCTCGACTGCTTTTCCAGGCTACAAGCAGGGAGCTGGATGGGAAGTGGAGCAGCTGGGATTAGAACCGGTGCCCATTTGGGATCTGAAGCCAGGAACTAGGAACCTCTTCTAGGTCTCCCACATGGGTGCAGGGTTCCAAGGCTTTGAGCCATCCTGGACTGCTTTTCCAGGCCACGAGCAGGGAACTGGATGGGAAGTGGAGCTGCCGAGATTAGAACCGGCGCCCATATGGGATCCCGGGGCGTTCAAAGCGAGGACTTTAGCTGCTAGGCCATGCTGCTGGGCCCTGAAAGTTCCAACTCTTTAATAACATGATGGGTTTTCCGGTTACCTTACTTAGTCCCCTTCCTCTAGGAGTCACTCTTCTCACATAAAATCAAATGTGTTTGAAGGGGACATACTCTGAGTAACAGGTAATCCTCTCTCCATTACTCATTTAATTTTGCAAGTATTAGAAGTTCTGTGCCAGTGACTGAAGGTGAAGACTGAGATTATATTTATTTCCTGTTTACCACAGTTATAAAATTTCTTTGCTTTTTTTTTTAAAGATACGTTTATTGAAAAGGATTAGAAAGGCAAATTTACAGAGAGGAGAGACAGAAAGATCTTCCATATGCTGGTTCACTCCCCAAGTTACCGCAACAGCTGGGGCTGAGCCGATCCGAAGCCAGAAGGCAGGAGTTTCTTCCAGGTTGCCACGTGGGTAGAGGGTCCCAATGCTTTGAATCATCCTCTATTGCTTTTCCAGGCCATAAGCAGGGAGCTGGATGGGAAGTGGAACAGCTAGGACACAAATTGGCACCTATATGGGATCCTGGCATGTGCAAGGCTTGGATTTATCCACTGAATCATGGGACCAGTCCCACAAGTAACAGTGATATTTAAAACAGGACTGTGAGGCTACACTGTGGCATAGTGTGTTAATTCATTTCCGGTGACACCAGCAACCTATCTGGGTCCTAGACCAAATCCTGGATATTCCACTTCCAATTCCAGCTCCCTGCTAAGGACCTGGGAAAAGCACTGGAAGATGGCCCAAGTACTCGATGCTTTCCACCTGCAAGGGAAAGTTGCAGGAAGGTCATTGTCTAGCCTACCCCCAGTTGTTGCAGCCGTCTGGAGAGTGAACTAGCTGATGGAAGATATCTCTGTGTAACTCTTTAAAATAAATAGTTCTTCCAATAAGCTACTGAAGATGATTCATTGATCTGTGTTGGAACACCTTAGGATTGTATTTCAGTATGATTTCTATTTGAAGTTTAATTTCCCTAAAAGAGCGCTTTTGTTAATGACTCTAGTTTACTTGCTTCCAAAAGAGCAAATGAAATGATGCTAAATTGAAAATGAATATTAGAACTGGATCACTTGCCCCTTTCCTTCTCTCAATTCCAAAAGCTTACATTCCTTAACAGCCAACATTCTCTTGGATCTGCAGCTGGGCTTTGCATACTTAAGCCGCAGCACCATCTTCTTTGTAACTGTAGCTGTTTTTCAGGAAAGTTGACTTAGTGTGTCTGCCATAGCCACTCTGGTTGCTGTCATAACACTGCTTTCCCTGGGAGTAGAGAAAGTCTTAAAGATGTATTTAGTTTAGTTGGAAAGTTTTATCTACAGAGAGAAAAAGAGACAGAGAAAGATTCTGCATCAGCTGGTTCACTCCCCAAGTGGATGCAATGATCAGAACTGAGCTGATTTGATGCCAGTAGCTTCTTCTGGGTTTCCCACACAGGTGCAGGGTCCTCAAAGAGACATGGAACAACCAGGACAGGTACTGGAGCCAACATAGGATCTTGATGCCTGTAAGGCGAGGACTTCAGGCATTAGGATACAGTTCCAAGCCCCTCAGTATTTTAAGATTTATTGATTTTTATTGGAAAGTCAGATATGCGGAGAGGAGGAGAGATGGAAAGGAACATCGTCTTTCTGCTGATTCACTGTCCAAGTGGCTGCTACGGCAGGAGCTGAGCTGATCCAAAACCAGGAGCCAGGAGCTTCTTCCAGGTCTCCCATGCGGTGCAGGGTCCCAAGGTGTTGGGCTGTCCTCTGTAGCTTTTCCCACACCACAAGCATGGATCTGGATGGCAAGTGGGACTGCCAAGAAGATGCATTAGTGCCCATATGGGGTCCTGGCGCATGCAAGGCAAGGACTTTAGACACTATGCTACTGTGCCAGTCCCCCTCAGTATGATTTTAATAAACAGATCATCTCTTGTATTTAAGAGGGTTATTTATATTTTAAAATTTTTTCTTTCCTTTATGTTTGAAAGTTTTAAAACGCTGGCCTTACTTCTGTCATACTCCAAACTGAAGACTTTTATAACTACTTCAATTGTGAAATTGTTGTAGGTGTTCAGCATAGTAGTTAGGATGCTTGGATCCTGTATTTGAGTGCTAGGGTTCAATCCTTGGCTCTGGCTCCTGACTTCATCTCCTACTGTCACTCATATTTCATTCCTAGCTGAAACTCCAGCCATTGCAGATGTTTAAACCAGTGGGTGGGATGAGTTGAAGCTCTTTTTTTTTTTAAGATTTATTTATTTTATTACAAAGCCAGATACACAGAGAGGAGGAGAGACAGAGAGGAAGATCTTCCATCCGATGATTCACTCCCCAAGTGAGCCGCAACGGGTCAATGCGCGCCGATCCGATGCCGGGAACTAGGAACCTCTTCCAGGTCTCCCACACGGGTGCAGGGTCCCAAAGCACTGGGCCGTCCTCAACTGCTTTCCCAGGCCACAAGCAAGGAGGTGGATGGGAAGTGGAGCTGCCGGGATTAGAACCGGCGCCCATATGGGATCCTGGGGTGTTCAAGGTGAGGACTTTAGCCAGCTAGGCCACACCGCTGGGCCCGAAGCTCTTTTTGTAAGCTAAATCATTGATTCACAATGTTTTCTATTAATCGGTGGTAGATAGAATAAAATGGGGTTATTTTGTAAATGTCCATGTTTAAGGAAACATTGTCACAAAATGAGGTGTGCACAGTGTTAGGAAATGTAGACTATCGCATAATGCAACATGGTGTATTGGGAGGCTTCTAACTTCAGAAAGGATTTACTTCCAAAGGCTAATTTGTAGGTCATTATTTGGAAATCCTTGTGTGTGTGATTTTTTTTTCTTATTGAGATGTTTTCAAGTTGATGCCCCAAAGATCTCTGTGTCCTCTACAACAGTGGGGTGTCCTTTGTAATCCACTGTTACTTACCCTTGGTTCCGGTTTGTTATTATTTTAAAAATTATTTAAAATGCAGGGAGGCAGATATGGCTCTTATCCACTGGTTTACTTTCTAAATATCCTCAATGACTAGGACTGGGCAGGGTCATAGCCTGAAGCCAAGGATTCAAACCAGATCTCCCATATGTTGAGTGGAACTCAACTACTTGAATTGTTGCCTTTTTCTGCTACGGTCTTCGTTCTGCCAGTCCGTGTCCCAAATGGCTGCAACAGCCTGAGCTGGGCCAGTCCAAAGCAGGAACTTAGAGTTTCTTTTGGGTCAACACGTGGATCATGGTTCCAAGAACTTGGGCCATCTTCTGCCTCCTCAGTTGTCAGAGTAGGGAAGTGGACCAGAAGCAGAGCAGCTGGAAATCCCAGCTGGCACCAAACCTGAGCCGATCCAATGCCAGCAGAAAGGAGTTTCTCCCTGGGTCTCTTGTGTGGGTTGAGGATCTCAAGGCCCTGGCCCAGATCATTAGCAGGGAGCTGGATTGGAATTGGAACAGACAGGACTTATTGGAAAGGCAGATTTTCAAAGAGAAATATTTCCTATCAGCTTGTTCACTTTCCAAATAGCTGCAATGGCTGGAGCTGAGACAATCTGGAACCTGGATCCACGAACTTCTTTCAGGTCTCCCACACGGGTGCAGGTTCCCAAAGCTTTGGGCTGTCCTCGACTGCTTTCCCAGGCCACAGGCAAGAAGGAGCTGGATGGGAAGTGGGGCTGCCAGGATTAGAACCAGCGCCCATATGGGATCCCGGGGCGCTCAAGGTGAGGACTATAACCTAATACTATCGTGCCGGGTCCTCCCCTATTCTTTTTTTTTTTTTTTTAGTTTTAGTAGTTTTTTTTTTAAATATTTATTTTTATTACAAAGTCAGATATACAGAGAGGAGGAGAGACAGGAAGATCTTCCGTCCAATGATTCACCCCCCAAGCGAGCCGCAACGGGCTGATGTGCGCCAATCCCAATGCATTGGGCCGTCCTCAACTGCTTTCCCAGGCCACAGGCAGGGAGCTGGATGGGAAGTGGAGCTGCCGGGATCAGAACCGACGCCCATATGGGATCCTGGGGCGTTCAAGGCGAGGACTTTAGCCACTAGGCAACGCCGCCGGGCCCTCCCCTATTAATTCTTAACAGTTGAATAAATAGGAGACTTTATCCAGAAAGAGGATGGTCAATAAGATGGTTGCATCATTAAATCACTCAGCGGATGTGGCCACAGGTTAAATTCTTTACCTATTGTCTTAACTTTGCCTATCATGTGTATCTATAGATTATTAAGGGAACAAAAAAGGTGTCGTAAGGTCAGTTGTAGTTTGTGAAATGAGAATCAGTGGCATAGATGAGATTAGATTGGATTAAACCAACGCATAGGGTTGTGTGGAGAAGAAAAGGCTAAGAAGAGGAAAATAAAGTTATCTATAGCGATCTGACACTTTTCCTTTGAGACATTTGAGTAGACAAAGTGGTTATTTGAGGAAAGTTGAATGTTGTCATTGATTTTTCTTCATATTGGAAGGGAAGAGTATTCTCAATAACATGAGGAGTATTTTTAGAGTTCAGAGTGTTTTCAGCATCTAGCGGATTCAATTTCGTGTAAAGATAGGGTAAGAGGCCCAGATTGAGTATGAAAATATGAACTGGGGAGACTTACAGCGTTTCTTACAAGAGCACATTTTTTTGTCTACTAATGATAAGATTACAACCCCACTTGAGGAAGGTTATTGAGGCAGAATGCTGTGTAGTGACAGATCTTGGACACTACTGGTGAGCGATGGTCTGGTTATGGCATGTAATAAAGTTTTATTTGTTTCTTCCATTAAAACGACTAATTGTCTGTAACATTTATCTTTGTAATTATGACACACTTTTTTTGTCGTTGATACTTAAATGCCTGACAGGCTTTTTTACTTAGTTACTGATTGAAAGAGGGAGACCAGTTGCAATGAGGACCATTACGATGGCCATGGTAACCACTACTAACCAGTAACTAAAGTAAATGCAGTGCTTGCTGTATTGGGCAGATGCTGTTCTTAAAGGATTAACTCATATAATCTGAAACTACAAACTTTTATATTAATTTTGTTTTCATTTATAGATGTAAAAAACATAGTACAGAAGCTGAATAGCTTTTACAAATTATGGATTGTTCAATCTGAATTTGAGCACATCGTTTGACACCTGTTTGCGGTTAACCATTGTACGGCACTGTTTAAGCATATTAGCTTCGTGCAGGTTAAAAGTAATGAGTGTAAATGAGCTCAATAGTTGAAGGATATAGGGCGTGATGTTCAAAATGTTGCAGGAATAAAATCTGTAGCCTGGGGTTTGGTTTGTAGAGGAGAGAGGCAAGGGCATGGGTACTTTGTAGGTGATGGGTAGCAGGTTGCCTTAACTAGCAAAATGCCATGAGGAAAAACTGAAATTGTGAATGTTTCTGAAGTTTGTAAGCAACAGCTGAGAAGTCTGATTTCAGTCATGTTAAGATTAAGGTTTGGTGGGCCCGGCGCCATGGCCTAGCGGCTACAGTCCTCATCTTAAATGCCCCGGGATCCCATATGGGCGCCAGTTCTAATCCCAGCAGCTCCACTTCCCACCCAGCTCCCTGCTTGTGGCCTGGGAAAGCAGTCAAGGATGGCCCAAGCCTTGGGACTCTGCACCCGTGTGGGAGACCCAGAGAAGTTCGTGGATCCTGGCTTCGGATTGGCTCAGCACCAGCCGTTGCACTCACTTGGGGAGTGAATCATCGGACGGAAGATCTTTCTGTCTCTCCTTCTGTGTGTATATCTGACTTTCCAATAAAATCAAAATAAATCTTAAAAAGGTTAAGGTTAAGGTATGATAGGATGGGAAGCATTTTGAAGGCATATAGAAATGTGAATGTGGTGCTCACGATGGATCAGACTAGTTGTGTATTTGATAAATAATTAATGACATTGGTACTTAAAATTAGGAGACTGGTTTTATAGAAAAAAATGTAAGGAGCTGTCTTGTGGCAAGTGTGTTAAGTCATTGTCTATTTTTACCATCCCTCCCTATGAATGCTGGTTCTTCACTTTTGTTGTTGTTTATTACTTTAATATATCTTATCAGTATTCTTTGGGGGATAGACATACATACAAATAGGCTACAGTGAAGAAATCTTATTTTCACACGAGCCAGGAAGCCATCAAGAGACTGTCAGACACTACCTTCAGTGATGCTTCTTGTCTTAATTCTGGGACTCCAGGTAATATTCAGTCCCCATAGTGACCACGAATATAGCAGATCCCCACCTGATTCCTTTAGTATTGTACCGACAAAGGCAACATTGTGTGCAAAGCCACCTGTGTATCTCTAGGCTTCATGGCTGCCACATGGATCCGGTAGCCCTTGTGCAGCCAGCCTCTCCTGGACAACTTCTTTCTTTAAAGGTTTATTTGTTTTTTATTGATGAGCTTTTGCTTGGTGGTGTTTCAGATATACCAAAGGGGAAAGACAATTTATTATAATGTATATTTTGAATTTTTTAATGCAATACCTCCAAATAAATGTTGGATTTTTTTGTTTTTACATTAATTCGTTAATTTTTTTTCTGTCAAAATTCCTTTTCAGTTTTTGATTTAGTCTTTTGTCCTTGAATCCAGCACTATTACTTACTTTGTGTTACTTTCCTAGTAAAGCTATATTTCCTTTGTCATTAGTTTTGCGTATTTGGTACACAGTGCTCTTTTTATTTCGCCTTTTAAAAAAATTTATTCATTTGGAAGTCACATAGAGGTCTTCCATCATGCATCATGTGATGAAGTTTGTACCTGTTATTTGTTAATATAAAGCTGAGTTGCTTCAAGAGCCAAGCCACATGTGTTCTTGAATATACCTTGTGCATTTGGCAAGGGGGATTTGGGGGGCTCTTTTCACATTGTTAAGTCTGACTTGTATTGGTGTTGTCCATTGAAGAGTCCTAAGGCCTTCAGGAGTTTGATAAACTCCTTTCCCACTGCGTTTTCCTTGTGCTCTGTGTTGTCTAATCCCTGTAAGTCTCATTGCTGCACATTCTGTCATAGTTTTTCAGAATGTGTTGTTTCCCATTTCATTTTGTGGGCTTAACATGTTTGACTCTGCCTTCTATTCCTTACTCGTTAGTTTGTTTTTTATTTCAGAAGCACAAGGTACGTTATATGTGACTGTTTTTTTTTTTTTTTTAAAGATTTATTTATGTTTATTACAAAGTCAGATATACAGAGAGGAGGAGAGACAGAAAGATCTTCCGTCCGATGAGTCACTCCCCAAGTGAGCGCAACGGTTGGTGCTGCACCGATCCGATGCCGGGAACATGGAATCTCTTCCGGGTCTCCCACGTGGGTTCAGGGTCCCAAAGCCCTGGGCCATCCTTGACTGCTTTCCCAGGCCACAAGCAGGGAGCTGGATGGGAAGTGGAGCTGCCGGGATTAGAACTGGCACCCATATGGGATCCCGGCACGTTCAAGGTGAGGACTTTAGCTGCTAGGCCATGGCGCTGGGCCCTTTTTTCCATTTTTTTAAAGGTTTAAAAATTTGATAGGTAGAGTTATAGACAAGAAGGAAGAGAGAGATCTTACATTCACTATTCACTCCCCAGATGGCCCCAACAACTTGGACTGGGCCTGGTTGAAGCCAGAAGCTTGGAACTCCAGGGATGGCTCCAAAGTGGGTGGCAAGGGTCCAAGCAGCTGAGCTATGGTCTGGCGCCCTTCCAAGTGCCTTAGAATGGAAAAGCCGGGATTTCAAATAGGGATCTTGCAGAATGCTGGTGGCACAGGTTGTGGCTAGAATTTGCTTTATAATTTGCCTCATGCATTTCTGTCAGTGGTTCACTAATGACATATATATTCTTTGTTTTTCTAGTAGAGAGGATAAATTTATATGATCATCATATATGAACTCTAAAGAAAACAAATGAACAATTTGAGGAGTCACTGAAGAGTATTGATTTTCTTTTTTTTTTTTTTTAAAGATTTATTTATTTTATTACAAAGTCAGATATACAGAGAGAAGGAGAGACAGAGAGGAAGATCTTCCATCCGATGATTCACTCCCCAAGTGAGCCGCAACGGGTCGGTGCGCACCGATCTGAAGCCGGGAACCAGGAACCTCTTCCGGGTCTCCCACACGGGTGCAGGGTCCCAAAGCATTGGGCCGTCCTCAACTGCTTTCCCAGGCCACAGCAGGGAGCTGGATGGGAAGTGGAGCTGCCGGGATTAGAACCGGCGCCCATATGGGATCCCGGGGTGTTCAAGGCGAGGACTTCAGCTGCTAGGCCATGCTGCCGGGCCCGAGTATTGATTTTCAAAGTGACAACCTTCAAGTGCCATAGGAAGGTTTGCTGAAATACATAGCTAGAAAAAGTCCCAGTGTTACATGGTCCTCACTTAAGACATAGCAAGACACATACCCCTTCATGCTGCACTAGGCTCAGGTTTTAAGAGGTAGTGAAACTCTGGCCAGCTTCAGTCCAGTTGCTAAATGATTTCCCTTGTTCTACACTATACTCTGTTAACGGATATTTTTGTCTGAATGGTTATCGGAAGTGTTCCTTTCCACACTTGTTTTTCAACATGAGAAGAAACAAAATAAAATTCACAATGTTTCAAGTTAAAATTATAATGCCTCCAATATTTCGCATTGGAATCCTACCAAGACAATGGTCTAAAAAAGGGTAAAACTGTGCCAAGTGGTTACATTTTCTTGGTAGTTGCAATTCATGTGCTTTGAGCCTCTTCAAATCTTCCCCCCCACCTTTTCTCGCACATCTGAAACAGGGAAAGAATACCCGTTCTTGAGTTTCTTAAAAACCAGAGAGGATGATGTGATTCACATAACTGATGGGCAGTTTTGCTGCAGGCAAGAATTCAGCCACTAGGCTATTGTGTAGACTCCATTTCTGATTTTTAAAAAAATGAATTAGCTTTCATATTCAAAATTACTTATTTATGTGAATACATGATTTTTAAAAATATGTGTACATTGTGTAATATCCTCTCAGGGTAAGTAGATTCCTTCAGGGCCCAGCACAAGAGCCTAGTGGCTAAATCCTCACCTGCAATTCCTGCATGCACTGGGGTCTCATATGGGTGTCCGTTTGTATCCTGGTAGCCCCACTTCCCATCCAGCTCCCTGTTTGTGGCATGGGAAAGCCATAATGGATGGCCAAAGGCCCGCCCATATGAGAGACCCAGAAGAGGCTCCTGGCTCCTGGCTTTGGATCGGCTTTGTTCTGTCCTGGCTGTTGCGGTTACTTGGGGAGTGAAGTATGGTTGGAAGATTTCTCTGTCTCTCCTTCTCTCTGTAATTTACTTTCCAATAAAATTATTAGTGTTATGTAGAAAATACAGAGTCCATTAGCAGTACCAGTAGTCCCCCTGCTGTTGAGTAGAGCCCCAGGGTTGCTTACTTCTATCCCTTCCTCTCCGCCTCCTTCCCTAGCCTCTGTAACCACCACTATGCTTTTAACTCCTGGGAGATCACCTGTTTTTTTCCCCCCTGCTTGTGAGTGAGATCATGTGATATTTGTCTTTTGGTACTTGACTTATTCTGTTTAACGTAGTGACCTCCATTTCTATCCATATTGTTGCAAATGAGATTTTCTTCCTTTTTTATGACCAAGCACAACTCCATTGTATACACTGTACCACATTTTACTTGTGGACTTGTTAGTAGTTGGAGACCAAAGTTATTGTCATTGCTTGACTGTCGTGAATAGTGCTGCAGTGAGCAGAGGAATGCAGTTATCTCTTTGACAGATGAGCTTCATTTCTCCTGGATGTATATCCAGGATGAAGATTGCTTTATCATATGTTAGTTAAAAAAAAAATATATATATAAAAAACTGGATTTTCACCCTGTTTTTCACAATGGCTGATTCACATTCCTGCCTATAGTATGCAAAAGTTCTCTTTCCCTACATCTTTGCCACAATTTGTGATCTTTCTTGTTGATAATAGGTATTCTTACTTGAGTGAGAAGATTGTTCACTGCAATGTTGATTATATTTCTTTACTTGTTTAGAAGTGAGAAAGAGGGAAATGGAGAATTAAGAATCTCTTATCTGCTTCCTGGATTATTGAATGCTTTTTATGTACTAGTTGTGCATTTGCATGTTTTCTGAGAAATGTTTGTTTAGAACCACTGCTTATTTTTAATTGTTATTTTTGCTATTGAGTTTTTAAAAATATATACATAGTCTGGATATGTTGCCTGCCATTCTGGAAATTGTTTCTTTACTATTGATGCTTCCTTTAGTGTATATAGCTGTTTAGTTGAATAAAATCCCATTTGTTCATTCTTTTATTCCCTGGGATTTTGAGTCTGATCTACAAAATTATTGTGCATTTGTTTTTTCTGAAGTCCTTTCCTCATGTTTTCTTTTAATAGTTGCAGAATTTCAGGTTTGGTAGGTTGGTATTGTACAGGCATGGATATGTCTCCTTGTGAGACCCCAACATTCCATGTCAGAGCAACAGTTTAAGACCAGGCTAGGGCTTGGTGGCGTGGCCTAGCGGCTGAGGTCCTCGCCTTGAACGCGCCGGGCTCACATATGGGTGCTGGTTCTAATCCTGGCAGCCCTGCTTCCTATCCAGCTCCCTGCTTGTGGCCTGGGAAAGCAGTCAAGGACAGCCCTTGGGACCCTGCACCTGTGTGGGAGACCCAGAAGGAGATCCTGGCTCCTGGCTTCAGATTGACGCAGCTCCAGCCAATGCTGTCACTTGTAGAGTGAACCATTAGACTGAAGATCTTCCTCTCTGTCTCTCCTCCTCTCTGTATATCTGACTTTGCAATTAAGTTAAATAAATCTTAAAAAAAAAAAAAAAAGACCAGGCTAGTCTGGCTTTCAATCTGTCTTCCTGATCATGTGCCTTGGAAGACAGTGGATGATGGCTCAAGATAACAGCCTCTTGCCACCCCTCTGGGAAACCCAGGTGAAATTCTAGCTGCTGACTTCAAAATGGGCGAGCCCTGGCTATTGGCAAACTTTTGAGAAGTGAACCAATTCTCTGTCGCTGTCTCTCACTGATGCTCTGCCTTTCAAATAAAATAAAATCTTTATTTTTAAGCGTTTATTTTATTTGAAAGTTGAAGTCACAGAGAGTAGGAAAGAGAGAGAGAGAGAGAGAGAGAGAGAGAGAGAGAGATTGAGATTGAGATTGAGATTTTCCATCTGTTGGCTAATTCCCCAGATAGCCACAATGCCAGCCCTACGTTTTTATATTCTAGTTGTTTTTTTGGCTTTTGGTTTTTCTGTGTATAAGATCCTGTCACCTTGGAAACGGTGACAGTTTTTTTTTCTTTCTAATTTGACTGCCATAATTGCTTTCTCCTGCTTAAGTGTTCTAGCTAGGACCTCCAGTGCTAGTTGAGTAAAGGAGGAAGATGATGGGCATGCTTTCCAAGTCAGAAAGCCTTCAGCTTTTTCCTATTCATACAGTGCTGGCTTCTGTCTTATTAAATGAGTTCATTATTTAATGTTGAGGTATGTTTCTTGTATATGTATATTAGTTTTTATCTTACAGAGGTGTTGGATTTTTATTAAATACCTGTTTTTGCATCCGTTCAAATTATGATTATGTTGATATGGTACATCCCATTTATTGATTTTTGGGTTATACCATCCTTGCATGAATCCCACTTGATCATAGGTAACTGATATTTTTAATGTTATTTATTGCTTTGAAAGAATATTTTTAAAAGATTTACTTATTTTTATTGGAAAGGCAGATTTACAGAGAGGAGAGACAGATCTTTCACCCACTGGTTAACTCCCCAAGTGGTCGCACCAGCTGGAGCTGAGCTGATCTGAAGTCAGGAGCCAGGATCATCTTCTGGGTCTTCTTTATGGAGCAGGGTCCCAAGACTTTGGGCCATCCTCTGCTGCTCCCCAGGTCACAGGCAAGGAGCTGGAAGGGAAGTAGAGCAGCAGGACACAAAATGGTGCTCATATGTGATCCCGGCCTATTCAAGAGGAAGATTTAGCTATTAGGCTACCGTGCTGGGCCCCGCTTTGAAAGATTTTTGCATCTGTCTTCATCATTGTATCTTTTTACCCTTCTCTGATTTTGGTGTTGGACTGATTTCTCATAGAATGAATTTGGAAGATTTCCTTCCTCTTCTTTTTTTTTGGGGGGGGGTGCTCAGGGAGGAACATAGTTTAACAAGGATTAGTGTAAACTCTTTAAAAGTTTGATAGAATTCAGCCCCGGAACCATCTGGTCCTGATATGTATTTTGTTTTGATGTGAAATTTTATTATTGATTCAATCTCTATACTTTTTACTGTTCTGGTTTCTCATGATTCAATCTTGTTATAGTATTTGTGTCCACAGATTTTTCCATTTTTTTCCTAGGCTGTCAAATTTGTTGCCAAATAATTGTTCGTAGTTATATGTTAGAATCCTTTATATTCCATAGTATGAGTTATATGTCTCTATTTTACTCACTGATTCTAAGTTTTGTAGTCTTTTTTATTTTAGCTTAGCTAAGGGTTTATCGCTTTTATTTCACTGAACCAGTTCTTTCAGTCTTTTTTTTATGTTGCTCCCTTCATTTCTGATTTATTTGTGCTCTGAGTTTTTATTATTTCTTCAGCCATTTCTGTATTTGGTTTGTTCTAGTTTCACCAGGGATTGAGCTGCATTGATAAATGGGTTGAGATATTTCTCTTTTTAAGATGCAGGCACTAGTTGCCATAAACCTCCTTCTTTGTACTTTGTTTTATTTTGTTTTGTTTTCTGTGATCCTTTGAAATGGTATGTTGTTGTACTGCCATTTTCATTCATTTCAAGAAATTAAAAAGGTCCATTGATTGTTCAGGAGTTTATCATGCCTGCTTTCCAAGGGTCAGTCATGTGTAATTCCCAAAGGTTTCCATGTTTGATTTGTAGCTTCCTTGTATGTGTTTAGAGAAGATACTCGATAGAATTTGTTGAGTCTGGGGAGAAGGTTGTGGCATAGTGAGAAAAGCCACCACCTGTCATAGTGGCGTCTTTTACTGGAACTGGCTTGAGTCCTATATGCTCCTGCCAATGGCTTGGAAGAAGCAATGGAAGATGGCCCCAAGATTGGGGCCACTGTGTCCACATGAACCTGTGCTCAGGACCTTTTGGCTTTGTCAGACATTGGGTCTTAGCGGTAGGCTTATCTCTGAACTTTGAGGCACAGTGTTAAATTGTCTCCTCTAGCCTCTCCCTGTTGCTGGAATTTTGCTTTCTGGTGGTTGCTGTTTAGTGGGGGCAGATGCTGTCAGGAAATTCCAAATAGGTATGGGCCTGCCGACAGCAGCTGAGGGCCTCAGGCCACCTGATTTTTACTGGGTGAGCCTTACAGTGGGATTCAATTCGCTGTCTCTCCAAAGCAGGAGGCGTTTTTTCCTGCCTGGTCTTTTGAGCCTGGGCAGGAGTGCTGCAGACCGTATCTTCTTTGGGACTTATTTTTTTTGATTATTAGAAGATGAAGTGCTGTGTCTCAACCAACTTATGTAGGTTTTCTCAAAGTAACTTAGGTATGTGCCTGTCCACTTTGGTGTGATGTGGTTGTTGGAGCTGCTTCTTTAGTTGCCACCCTGGTTTCAGTTCCTGACTTTCACCTAACATAGTTAACCTGCTGATTAAAACAGATGAAAGTTTTATGGTTAAATTATTTCACATTAAATAAATCTGGACATCCTTTATGTAACTAATTTCTTATTCAATCAAATTTACATTCAGTGCGTTAGCTTTAGCACCGTATAGCAGTACACTTTTATAAATCTTATAAAGATTTGTAGAGATAAGAAATTCACCTAGTCGGCCCGGCAGCATGGCCTAGCGGCTAAAGTCCTCGCCTTGAACGCCCCGGGATCCCATATGGGCGCCGGTTCTAATCCCGGCAGCTCCACTTCCCATCCAGCTCCCTGCTTGTGGCCTGGGAAAGCAGTCGAGGATGGCCCAATGCTTTGGGACCCTGCACCCGTGTGGGAGACCCGGAAGAGGTTCCTAGTTCCTGGCATCAGATCGGTGCGCACCGACCCGTTGCGGCTCACTTGGGGAGTGAATCATCGGATGGAAGATCTTCCTCTCTGTCTCTCCTCCTCTATGTATATCTGGCTGTAATAAAATGAATAAATCTTAAAAAAAAAAAAGAAAAAATGTCCATGACGGGCAGGCATTTGACAGTGGTTTAGGATCCCTGGACTCCCATATCCTATATTGAAGTGCCTAGGTTTGATTCCAGCTGTTAATGTGTATCCTGGGAGACATTTGGGGGACTCATCAAATTTGCAACTCCCAGTTTTCACCTAGTCCAACTCTGGCTGTGGGCAGACATTCGAAGAATGACTCAGCAGATGGCTCTTTGCTGCTGCTGTTGTGTGTGTTTGTGCGTGTATGCGTGCATGTTTGCATGTATGCCTTTCATAAATTTTTAAAAATCTTAAAGGGGTTAGTGTTGTGGCATCATGGGTAAAGCTACCTTCTGCATTGCCAACATGCTATAGGGTTGCTGGCTTGTGTCCTGGCTATGCCACTTTCTGGCTTGCTGATAATGACCTGGGAAAAGCATGGATGACGGTTCAAGAGTTTGGGCACATGATAGCAACATGGGAGATCTGGATGAAGCTCCTGAATCCTCGATCGGACTGGACCTGATGGAGTATTTCAACCATTTGGAGAGTGAACCAGTGGATGGAAGACATCTTCCTCTCCAACTCTGCCTTTCAAATATATATATATGTGTATCATATATTTTTTTCTTATTTAAAAATTTATTTTGTGGTTGGTGCCATGGCTCAACAAGCAGATTTCTATCTTTAAGTGTCAGGATCTCCTGTGGACATTGATTTGTGTGCTGGGTACTCCATTTTCAATTCGGCTTTCTGCTTATGGCCTGGGAAAGCAGTAGAGGATAGCCCAGGTCCTTGGGACCCCATGTAGAAGACTCAGAAGAGGCTCCTGACTCCTGACTTCAGATTGGATCAGCTCTGGCTGTTGCAGCCATTTAGGGGGTGACACAGCAGATGGAGGCTCTTTTGCTTAAAGATTTATTTATATTTAATGGAAAGGCAAAATCACAGAGATAGGGATAGAAAGAGAGAGTTATCTGTCACCTGCTGATTCACCCTCCAAATGGTCGGAACAGCTAGTGCGGGATTTTCCTGAAGCTAGAACTCATGAGCTTCCTCTGGACCTTCTGTGTGGCTGCAGGGGCTGCTTTTCCAGACTAGAAGCAAGTAGCTGGAAGGGAAATGGGCAGCCAGGACACTGTAGCACGTGCCCTAGAACTTTTAAAAAAAAAAAAATGAAAATATTAAGGGCAAAACTTTACAGAAAATGTCCATGACCTGGGAGAAGAAAAAAGTGTGCATTTTTCAAAAGATAAATTTAAAGAGTAACTTTGGACTTAAGATATTTATCTTTGTTTTAGATTGGTCACAAATAAGGGCGCTAAAATAATTTAAAAGTAAGTTACATGACCATTATGTGTTTATATATAAAATAACACTATAATCATAGGCAGTAGTTTTAAAAATATTTTGACGTGAGCATTTGCCAATATACAAAATTACAATAATTGCAAGAGAATTTGTTGAATACATATGGATTAAGACTTCAATTTGACTTTGCTTCTATTCATTTTTAGAAATATAAAGAAAAGGACAAACACAAACAGAAACACAAGAAGCAACCAGAACCATCGCCTGCACTGGTTCCATCCTTGACTGTTACTACAGAAAAAGTAAGTTTTTAGTGTCATGTTTTGTTTTGTACAAGAACTATTTATCTGTTGTTCACCCCTAGGATTCTAACTTTTCCACCATTTCAACTATTCATGAAACACTTAGGATTCTTATTTCTTAGTCTTTTATTGTACCGTCTATTTCCTCCATTCTTGTTCCACAGCCTGTTTCGGGCAGATAGCAGCGGGCATCATAACTGTGGTTAAGAATTTGAGCTGTGGATAGATGTAGCCCACCTGAACTTCGAGATTGGACTTTTCTGTTTATTGATTCACTGCTTAGATTAACAACCCACTTTTTTTTTTTTTTTTTAAGATTTATTCATTTTATTACAGCCAGATATACATAGAGGAGGAGAGACAGAGAGGAAGATCTTCCATCCGATGATTCACTCCCCAAGTGAGCCGCAACGGGTCGGTGCGCACCGATCTGATGCCAGGAACCTGGAACCTCTTCCGGGTCTCCCACACGGGTGCAGGATCCCAATGCATTGGGCCATCCTCAACTGCTTTCCCAGGCCACAAGCAGGGAGCTGGATGGGAAGTGGAGCTGCCGGGATTAGAACCGGCGCCCATATGGGATCCTGGGGCTTTCAAGGCGAGGACTTTAGCTGCTAGGCCACGCCGCCGGGCCCAGCAACCCACTTATTAAAGTGGGGAAACATAACCAACGAAATTTAATTAGAATACAAAAGCAGTTCGAATGCCGTCTTGTTTGTAGCACATCTTATTAAGTGTTAGGTATTGCTAGGATTACCATTGTGTGGTTGATGTGAAAATGAATGGAGGCGTAGGAAGGTGACTGGTCAGAGTAAGCAAGTAGAGGAATGCAGCACGAAATGAGGCAAGATGAAAGGCTAGTGATGCTGGCTTCCGCAAACCACTATAAAGAAGTTTTTCTTTCTTTGAAAAAAAGAATTCTTTTAAAGATGTATTTATTTTTATTGGAAAGTCTGATATGCAGAGAGGAAGAACTTACATCTGCTGATTTACTGTCCATGTGGCCTTAACGGTCAGAGCTGAGCCAATCCAAAGCCAGGAGCCCGGAGCTCGTTCGGGTCTCCCATGCGGGTGCAGGGTCCTAAGGCTTTGTGCTGTCCTCGATTGCTTTCCCAGGCCACAAGGAGGGAGCTGGATGGGAAGCAGGGCAGCCAGGACACAACCCGGCTCCCATATGGGATCTGGTTTGTGCAAGGTGAGGACTTTAGCCACTAAGCTACTGTGCCAGTTCCTGCAAATGCTTTAATATAGGAACTGGGCATTATGATTGCAACAGGTCTAGCTGTCACTGCAACAGTGGCATCCCTTATCAGAGTGCTAATTCAAGGAACAACTGCTCAGTTTCTCGTCCAACCCCTTGTCAATGTGCCTGGGAAACCAGTGGAAGGTAGCAGATGATGTACCTGTGCCCCTGCCATTCAGTGGAGTGACTCAAATGCAGTTCCAGGCTTCTGGCTTCAATTTGGCCCAGCCCTGGCTATTTTCACCATTTGGGGAATAATTCAGAAGATGCAAGATATCTCAGTGTTTCTCACTCAGCCTTTCAAATCAACAAATCTTTGAAAAATGTTTTTATGTATGTGAGAGGCAGACACACAAAGAGGGAGTAAGAGCAATAGTGTGTGCTCCCTTGTGCTGGTTCGTTCCGTGTGTGCTTGGATTGGCTGTGACTGGGCCCGACCCAAGTACTTGTTCTGTCTGCATTAGCAGAAAGCTGAAATCAGGAGCCAAGCTACTACTAATCTTAAGACACTGTTTAAGATGCCAGGAGACATGGGCATCTTAAACAGTGTCTTAACTCTTAGGCCAAATGCCTGCAGCAGAACTTTGTCTTTTTGAGTAAGAGATGAGCTAATGAAGGGTTCTGAACTGAAGTGTAATGTGGTTTCACTTGAGTTTTGAAAGGACCTCTGGCTGCTTCTTTGTGTATAGGCTGTAAAGAAGCAATAATGTAAGTATAGAAATCATTAGTAAGTTATTGCACCAATGCAAAGAAGGTGGTAACACTGGAGCTAGTGAGGGCTGAGCAGATTCTGAATATATTTAATTGTAGAACTCACGTTACCCTCTTATAGATAGGTTAGAGATATCAGAAAAAGAGAGGTTCAAGGTTGAGAGACTTTCAAACAAAGAGAAATTTTCCATCCACTAATTAACTGCCTAAATGTCTACAGTAGCCCGAGCTGGCTCAGACTAATCTCAGTTCAGCAACATACTGTTGGTTTCTCATGTGGATGGGAGGGAACCAGTTACCAGATTTACCACTATTGTCTCCTAGGGTCACATTAGCGGGGATCTGGTATGTGGGACAGAGTGAGGGCTCAAACTGAGGCAGTGTTATATGGGATGTGACTGTTCCAAGTGATGTCTCAGCTGCTTAGTCAAATGTCCATGTCTCGAGTCTTTTAAGCTTATTTAGGTTAATGGCAGAATTCAGTTCCTTGTAGGACTGAGGTGTTAATTCCCTTGGTGGCTGCCGGCTTCAGTTACACTCTTAAAGCTTTTCTCGAGTGATTTCACCGCCCCCTCCCGCCCCCGCTTCTGGTTCCCACCATTCTCAGAGCCAGCAATGGCACTTTGAATCCTTCTCGTTTTTGGGGTGTCCTTGATTTCGTCTTTCTGCTGCATCTCCTTTGCTTTCAATCAGCACTATCTTCTTTTCAGGTCTCATGAGATTAGACCAAGCCTACCTGAAGAAAATGTGGAATAATTTCCCGCCTTAGTTTTTACGGGTTAGTTATATCTGTGAAGTTCATGTAACAAGGATCAGGATGTAGACATCTCGAGAGGGCTGTTAGGCTTCCTATAGATACATTAGATTTGAGGCTTCTGCTGAACGTCCAAATATAGATACAGATTAGCAGTTAGATATATCATCTGGCATTCAGGAAAGAGATCTGAGTTGAATATAAATGTAGGTGTTGTGTATATGAGATTATATTGAACCACAGTACTGGATAAAGTTTACCAGGAGATGAGATGATTTAGGAAGAGAAAATAGAAGACCTTAGAAGGCCTAAGCCTCCTCATTGAAATATCTGGGAGAAGTGTCAACAGCAAAGGCGCCTGATAGGAGGAGGCGAGAGTTTGGAAGAAAACCAACCAGATGCGTTGTGTTGGAAACCAAGGTAAAGAATTGTGGAAATAAGTGAATGGTGTCATGTTGTAACATGGGGACAAGCCATTAAGTGATGTGGAGCTCATTAGGGATCTTGATGAGCAATTTTAATGTACTGATGGAGGCAAAAGCTTGATTCTAGTGGGTTAAAGAGAATGGGATAAATCAGAATATAAATGACTGCTGTATGCTATAAGGAGGAGCAGAGAAATAGGTGATAATGGTTCAGAGAAAAGGAGATGATAAATGGCACTTTTTAAATGATAGCCATAATTACTTTCTAGTATGTTAGTAAGAATGATCCAATAGAGGCACTGCTAATGATAAAGATGTTGGATAATTGCCAAAGTTATATTTATTCATTTTTAAAAAAAAGGGATTTATTTTTATTGCAAAATCAGATATGCAGAGAGGAGAGACAGACAGAGAGGAAGATCTTCCATTCGATGATTCACTCCCCAAGTGACCACAACGTCCAGAACTGAGCCAATCTGAAGCCAGGAGCCCAGAGCCTCTACTGGGTCTCCCATGTGGGTGCAGGGTCCCAAGGCTTTGAGCTATCCTCAACTGCTTTCCCAGGCCACAGCAGGGAGCTGGAACAGGAGCAGGGCCGCTGGGAATAGAACCGGTGTCCATATGGGATCCTGGCACGTTCAAGGTGAGGACTTCCGCCACCAGACTACTGCACCGGGCCTGAAAGTTATGTTTCTTAAGTTTATGAGGAGAGATGCAACAGAGACAAAGATAGAATCCAATTATGAGGAAGATTCAACATGTCATTACTGGCTCTGAGAATGGAATGGATTGAATGGTGGAATGTGGAAAAAATCCCAAGGGAGGCTCTGGCTACTAAGGGCTGGTCCCCAGATGAGAAAGGGAGCATGTTTCTTAATCATGAAAGAGATAACATGTATTGCTGAGCTGAAAAATTTAATTCGATAATAGGAAATATAGCAATATACACTCGGCTTAGACACATGTGGAGAGATTTTGTGGTACATCTCTTCTGATTATATTCAGTGGAGTAAGAAACAGTGTTATCAGTTGTGGCTTAACAGAAAAAAGAAGAAAGACATGAAATAAGTAGCCATGATGATGGGAAAGAGGATCCAGTGTTGTGTTAACATCTCATAAAGGCAGGTTTGAATCCCAGCTGCTCTGCTTCTGACCTGGCATCTTGGTAATGCTCCTGGGAAGGCAATGGAAAATGGCCCAAAAATCCGTAAGTGCCTGCTACAGGTGTGGGTGACCGGGATGCAGTTCCTGGTTCTTGGCTTTGGCTTGGCCCTGTCCTGGGTGTTCGGCCATCTGGGGAGTGAGCCAGTGGATGGAGACTCTCTCTCACCTTTCTTTCCCTCCAATTTTTTCTCCCTCTGTTCCTTTGTGCTTCTCATCCTCACTCCCCACCTCTTTAAATTTGCTTTCCAGATAATACAGAAATAACTAAAACCTTTAAAAATGAGAAGAAGATTTACTAGGGAATTTATTATGGTTACCTGGGTAGCCACAGGTTTCATGTCCATTCTTGCCTGCTTTTATGGTTATGGCAGTAGAGTAGGATTTCATAGGGTGATTTTGCCATATGAATACAGTGAGTGGATTGAGGCTGAATGCGAGGGGAGTTGTAATGATGTGTCATGGTATTCTGTCTTACTAGGTGGGGATGTAAGGGCAGTGGAGAGCGTGGACTAATAAGTGATGGTTAATGGTTCCTGTTGAGTTTAGAGGACAGTTGGGGAAGTGGAGAGCGAGATGTATGAAATGGAGATTATAAAGGGGTTGCAATTAGTAATATTTAGTATATGATCAGGAGTGTTAAGGTCTGATATAGGGAAGAATAGCAGGTGATGAGAAGAGATTGTTAAGGAATGGTGAGACTAGAAAGGCTATTAAAGCTGAATATTGAAAGCTCTAAGAAGGGAGTAATATTGGAGAGCAACAATAACGTGAGTCCTAAGGCAGTGGGCGTCAAGGACTTGAATACTAAATATGAGATTTTAGTGTGATATTTTAAGACCTACTGATAATTAATTAATATTTGGAGCCTTCTAGCTCCACTGTCCCAGTTCCCTTTCTCATTTTTTACTGAACTTTGGCAAATTTGTCTTTCAAGAAATTGTTTCATTTCATCTAGATTATACAAGTTGTGGTATAAAATTGTGAGAGTATGTTTTAAAAATTATTATTTTAGTGTTTATGACATCTGGTGTAATGACTCATTTTTTTTTTTAAAGATTTATTTTTATTACAAAGTCAGATATACAGAGAGGAGGAGAGACAGAGAGGAAGATCTTCCATCCGATGATTCACTCCCCAAGTGAGCCGCAACGGCCGGTGCTGCGCCGATCTGAAGCCGGGAACCTGGAACCTCTTCCGGGTCTCCCATGCGGGTGCAGGATCCCAATGCATTGGGCCATCCTCTACTGCTTTCCCAGGCCACAAGCAGGGAGCTGGATGGGAGGTGGAGCTGCTGGGATTAGAACCAACGCCCATATGGGATCCCGGTGCGTTCAAGGCGAGGACTTTAGCTGCTAGGCCACGCTGCCGGGCCCGACTCCTTTTTTTGTAACCTGACTAAAGGCTTATTGATTTTTTTCCCTTAAGATTTAGTAATTTTTTTTGTTGGAAAGACCAATGAAAAGGAAAGGAGAGACAAAGATTACCATCCACTGATTAATGCCCAAATAGCCACAATGGCTGGAGCGAAAACAATCCAAAGCCAGGAGCTTATAATCAGGGGATTCTTCCTGGTCTCCCATGTGGGTGCAGGGACCCAAGGCTTTGGGTCATCTTCTACTGCTTTCCCAGGCCACAGTCAGGGAGCAGGATTGGAAATGGAAAAGCTGGAGCATGAGCTGGCATCCATACCGGATGCTGGTGTTTGTAGGTGGAGGATTAGCCAACTGAGCTATCGTGACAGTCCCAAGAAACAGCTTTTGATTTTATTGATTTTTCTCTTTCGATTTGGTTTTTAGTTCCCTTGATTTCCTCCAAGTTTTAGTATTTATTCTACTTACTTTAGATTTAATTGGCCCTTCTAGTTTAGATTTTCTTTCCTTTTTTTTTTTTAAGATTTATTCTTATTGAGAGCCCAGTGTGGGAGCCTAGTGGCTAAAGTCCTCACCTTACATGTGCTGGGATCCTGAACAGGTGCCACTTTGTGCCCCGGTGGCCCTGCTTCCCATCCAGTTCCCCGCTTGTGGCCTGGGAAAGCAGTCGAGGATGGTCCAAGGGCTTGGGACCCTACGTCTATATGGGAGACCCAGGAGAGGCTCCAGGCTCCTGGCTTCGGATTGGCTCAGTTCTGGCCATTGTGGCTGCGTGGGGAGTGAATCAATGGACAGATCTTCCTCTGATCTTCCTCTCTGTCTCTCCTCCACTTGGAATATGTGACTTTCTAATAAAAATGAAATAAATTAAAAAAAAAAAAGAAAATTACAGGAGCTGGGACTTGAAACAGTGAGCAAATGCAATTCTGACATGCTGTAGGACTTACTGTGCCATGGTGCTGGCCCTGACCTTTTAAATTATTTGAAAACAGACAGGACTAGGCCAGACCAAAGTTATGAGCTGGTCCTCAGTGTGGGTCTCATGTGAGTGTCAGGAGCCCTGGAGCTGCTACATCCCAGCAAGCACATGACACTGGAGGCAGAGCCAGGACTTGAAGCCTGCAATGCAGCATCCTGCCGGTGTCCCACATGGATGCTGGATGCTTCCTCTTTTTAAGTATCAGTAGGCCTTCATTCTTGTGTGATTCATGTTAGGTAGTACCTGTGCTGTGTTTATAGCACTGGTCTAGTGAAAAATTTGTTGTGTCTCATAATTTTTTTTAATTGGATAAACTTATACATGTTTGGGGAACCATGTAATGTTTTTGTACTTACAGTCACTGTATAAAACCCAAGTCCTGGTGGACACATCTATGTTTGCAAACATGGTTTCATACACAATTTTATTTTTAGTTCTTATGTTTAGATTTATACTATAAGGTATAAGCAGACACATCCCTTTAAGTAAAGGGGAGAAATAACCAGCCCTAATTTTTTTCCATTTTTTATTATATTTTTGACAATCTTTACATAGTTAATTAGGGTAAAAAGGTTCAAGAGCTACAGGAAAGTGGGTAAGACTATTATTTTCATATTGTTTCCTTCATGTATCTGGGGCAAAGGAGGATATTAAGGGAGAAGCCCCACACAGTCTCCCAACCACCCCAGGTCCCAGATGTGGGGCATGCTACGAGATTCTTGCTCAAGTGATTTTGATAGTTCAATAGTTATGAATTGCTGGCAATCTCGCCACTCCAAGCATGATTGACAGTCCATAATAGAGTCTCCTTTGCTCAGTTTTTTTACTGCCAACATATAGCTGAGGTGGTTGATTGACTTGTTCTGTCATCTGTCTTTTCATGGTTAGGGTTCTGAAACCAGCCCTAATTCAGATTGCTATCGGGAAGATAATATTATATTTCTGTTTGTAGTACTTTACCCATTTTTCCCTTTCCTTTATTTGGTACTTGAACAAAGTCTATGTAAAGAGCACTGTGTTTTCTGAGATAACTTTTAAACCTTACTATGTCTTGCAAGGAATGGATGTGAGAGAGATGGAGAACCTAGGGACCAACTCAAGTAATTGGAAAAACTATTTAGGAAATGTGATGCCAGTCTCGGTGAGATAGCCTAGTGGCTAAAGTCCTTGCCTTGCGTGTGCCAGGATCCCATATGGGTGCCGGTTTGTGTCCTGGATACTCCTCTTTCTTCCAGCTCCCTGCTTGTGGTCTGGGAAAGCAGTCGAGGATGGCCCAAAGCTTTGGGACCCTGCACTTGCATGGGAGACCTGGAGGAAGCTCCTGGCTCCTGGCTTCGGATTAGCTCAGCTCTGGACATTGAGGTCACTTAGGGAGTGAACAAACAGATGGATGATTTTTCTCTCTGTGTATCAGCCTTTCCAATATAAATAAATCTTAAAAAAAAAAAAAGCGATGCTATGGTTTTCAAATTGCCCTGCCCAGTATAGAAAAAATTCATGTTTATAACTTAAATGTTACTGGTGTGTTAAATGGAAAGATTTTTTCCCTCTTAATACATTGATGTTGAAACTGTTCTTGTTGACTATAGTTTGTTAGACTCGTGACTTTTTAAAAAATGAGATAATGTTTTTTGATGGTGAAAACCCATTGGTAGGTGATGGGGCCTGGGAACTAGCAGAAAAGTATTGGTAAACAATGCTTCATTTATAAACAGTTGATGTCTTATTGCTTTTTTTGAACATTGGTTTTATTTAAAATGCCAACTCTGTTAAAACTTGATTTCATTATTTTCATTTTATGACGTTATGTTACTGTTGTCATGGAGTGGTGGCTATGTGGAGGAAATTTCACTTTGTTTTCATGTTTTTCTTTTTTACACCATTACATAGTCTTTTAGTTTGTCACTCTTTTGAGATCTTGTATGTAAAATAAATATAAATTGGAAATTATTTGTGAAGCAAATCTTCATTTTGCTTCTTTACTATCATATCTGCATCAACAGAAGTTTTCATAACTGGTATAAAGAATAGCAATAAATATCTTTTTTTTTTTTGGATGCAATTTTATTGGTGGTGGGCTCTCCCCTTCCCCAGATTCCTCCTCTCCCCTCTGTTCTCCTCTCTAGGATCATAATGTGTGTCTATCGTGAATTTTCCCAAGTCCATCATGCTTCCACTGGAGTATCTTCCAGCCATGTAGGAGAATAACTTTTCGTTGTAGGTTAATTCTTGTATCCTGGGACCCTAATGTAGGTACAGTGAGGATTAGGCCTTTGTGGTATATGTGGACACTATCTCAGGTGGTTATAAACAGTCCACCTCTTATGTATGGTTAATTAATGAATTACATCACAAGTTCTTGTTACATTAGGTACAGGTAAGTATGAAGTAACATTGATGAAACAGGGTAAGATTTACATATGATATCACTAGATTTGACATATGATATCTGACCTTTTGGGATTGGCTCATTTCCCTTAGCATTATGGTCTCTAGTTTGGCCCATTTGGCCACAAAGTGATGCATTTCATTTTTTTTAATGGCCGAGTAGTATTCCAATATGTAGATGAACCAGTTTCTTTATCCAGTCCTCTGTTGATAGGCATTTAGGTTGCTTCCAATTTCTTGCAATTGTTGATTGTGCTGCAACAAAGATTGGGGTGCATGTACTTTGTCGTATAACGAGTCTTTTGGGTATATTCCTAGAAGTGGTATTTCTGGGTCATATGGTGGGTGAAATTTTTTTTTTAAGATTTATTTATTTTATTACAAAGTCAGATATACAGAGAGGAGGAGAGACAGAGAGGAAGATCTTCCGTCCGATGATTCACTCCCCAAGTGAGCCGCAACGGCCGGTGCTGCGCCGATCTGAAGCCGGGAACCAGGAACCTCTTCCGGGTCTCCCACGCGGGTGCAGGGTCCCAAAGCATTGGGCCATCCTCGACTGCTTTCCCAGGCTACAAGCAGGAAGCTGAATGGGAAGTGGTGCTGCCGGGATTAGAACTGGCACCCATATGGGATCCCGGTGCATTCAAGGCGAGGACACGCCGGCGGGACGTGGGTGAATTTCTGATTTCCTTAGTGTTCTCCATGCCGACATCCATAGTGGCTGTACTAGCCTGCATTCCCACCAGCAGTGGAATAGGGTTTCCTTTTCTCTGCAGCCTCGCCAGCAGGTGTTGTTGGTAGTTTTCTGTGTGTGGGTGCTTCTTTCAGGCGTTAGGTGGAACCTCATTGTTTTTAGTTGAATTTCCCTTATTGCTAGAGAGCTTGAGCATATTTTCATGTGTTTGTTAGCCATTTAAAGTTGCTCCTTTATAAAGTGTCTGTCCATTTTCTGTGCCCATTTTTTGACTGGTTTGTTTTGATGTTATTGTTGTTCTGGAGTTCTCTGTATATTCTGGAAATTAGCCCTTTCTCTTCTGTGTAGTGTGCAAAAATTTTTCCCATTCTATCGGTTTCTTATTTCTTTTGTTGATTGTTGCCTTTGCTGTGCAGCAACTTCTTAGCTTAATGTAGTCCCATTTATTTATTTTGGTCTTGACTTCTTTTGCTTTTGGTCTTTTCTAGGAAGTTTTTGCCCACTCCTGTGTCTTGCAGAGTATGTCCAAGTTTTTCTTCCAAAAGTTTGATGGTCTCTGGGTGTAGGTTTAGGTCTTTAATCCATTTAGATTTGATCTATGTGTATGGAGAAAGGTGTGGGTCTTGCTTTTTGTTTCTCCATGGTATTAGCCAGTTGTTCCAACAGCATCTATTGAAGAGACCTTCCCTTTTCCCCAGATTGTTTCCTGTTTTCTTGTCAAAGATTAGGTAGTTGTGCACGAGTGGGCTACCTTCTGGAGTTCCTATTTTTCTCCATTGCTGTACCTCTCTGTTTCTGTGCCAGTACCAGGCTGTTTTGATCTCCACTGCCCTAGAATATGTCTGGAGATCTGGGATTGTGATCCCTCCTGCTAGGTTCTTATTCTTCAGGATAGTTCTGGCTATTCGTGTTTTTTGTGTTTTCAGGTGAACCTTTGCATCATTTTTTCCAGTTCTGTGAAGTATGTTCTTGGTATTTTAATTGGAATTGGATTGAATGTATATATTGCTTTTGGTAATATGTCAATTTTGATGATGTTTACTCTGCCCATCCAGGAACAAGGTATTTTCCTCCATTTTTTGAAGTCTTTTGCTTGTTTTAATGTTTTGTAGTTTTCCTCATATTATAGGTCTTCCACATCCTTTGTTAGGCTTATTCTTAGGTATTTCATTTTCTGCTCTGTTATTTTGAAGGCACCATGGTAGTTAGTTCTTCAGCCTTGGGGTTGTTTGCGTACACTGTGACTGTTGATTTCATTTGTCTTATACCCTGCCACTTCACTGAACTCTTGTATTAGTTGTAGCAGTCTCTTTATTGAGTCTCCTGGTTCTCCTATGTATAGGATCATGTCATCTGCAAACATAGACAATTTGATTTCCTCCTTTCCCATTTGAATTCCTTTGATTCCTTTCTCTTGCCTGATAGCATTTGCAAGTACTTCCAGTACTATATTAAATAGTAGTGGCTCCAGATCTTAGGGGAAAGGCTTCCAGTCTTTCCCCTTCAATATGATGTTGGCCTTGGGTTTTTCATACATTGCTTTAATTATGTTATGGATTGTTCCTTCTGTGCCTATTTTATTTAGTGTTTTTATCATGAAGTGGTGTTGGATTTTGTCAGAAGCTTTTTCTGTGTCTGAGACTATCATGTAATTCTTGTTCTTGAGTTTATTGATATGATGCATCATATTTATAGTTTTACATATAAATAGCTTTATGTATTTAGCAATAAATATCTTAACTCTGTAATGTATACCTGGTAATTATACCTTGACATAATACTTAATACATTTCTGTTCAAGGGCTTTTATCTTTCTGTTCTTTGAAAAGTCATTTCACTCAGATTCTTTAGAAATTCTTGCCTTGCACTAAGTTGGAACATTACAAACTCATGAATATATAGTCCTTCAATGGATGTGTGATGTCTTAGTTCCTGCTTTTTTTCAAAGTTGTGGAGAGATGCATTTAAAATTGATTTATTGATATTCAGCCAGCTGTACTTTCAGACCAGGGATGGTTTCCCAATGAAACTGTTGAATTTATCTGGGCAATAAGATACTGGACTCTGCATGGTCCATGCCCACAATGAAGGAATCCTGAGTGGTCATGATCTGTACTACTGTAACAATATGGAGGAATCCAATATGGGGGAGGATTGGGAGAATCTCAGAGCCTATGAAACTGTCATAAATTGAAATAAAAAAATCATTTATTTTCATTTTATTTGAAAGGAGAGAGACAGAGACCAGTTTGCTGGTTTCTTTCCTCACATGTGCACAATAGCCAGAGTGGAGCCAGGGTGACGTCAGGCCTGGAACAAAACATAGGGCTCCCTTGTTGGTGGCATTTACCCAAGTAGTATATTTAGTATGTCACCTGTGTTGCCTCCAACCCAGGCGCTGTGATACAGGATCTGAGTTTCTTAAGTACTGTCCTAATTGCTGTGCCGGATGCCCTTTTATGACACTTAATTCCGTTTGTCACCTTTCTATATTGAGCACTAAACTTTCTTCTTATTGAAATGATATTGTGTATGCATTTATTGCATTTATTGTAACTTCTTAAATTTGGTCTTGATGGCTATGCTACTAATTATCTGTATTCTTTTAAAAATATGGTATACTGCCAGGGTTTAAAAGAACTGTATTTTTTGTGATTTTTTAAATTGGAAGGAGGGAAACTTTCATGTTTACCTTACCAGTTTAGTGTTAGTCATTTGTTTCCTGTAACAAAAATAAATAGTTGTTTTTTTCCTTCAAAATGTTAGACTTATACAAGTACTAGCAACAACTCGATATCTGGATCATTGAAGCGGTTGGAAGATACCACAGCCCGATTTACAAATGCAAATTTCCAGGAAGTGTCCGCACACACCTCTGGTGGAAAAGATGTTACCGAAACTCGAGCATCAGAGAGCAAAGGAAAGAAATCTTCAGCTCACAACTCAGGTCAGCGGGGCAGAAAGCCTGGTGGAGGCCGGAACCCTGGGCCTGCTGTGTCCGCAGCCAGCCCCTTTCCGCAAGGTAGGCACCGTGCTTTACTTAAAGGACTCGTTCCTGTGATGGTCTATAATAGTTGCGCTTTCTAAAATTAGTTTTTTTGTTACTTTCAGCTAAAGGATAGTTTTAGATTGTTTATATGGTTAGTTACTTCAGTAGATTGTCCTTTTCTGAACCCTGTTAAAAAATTCTGTTAATAAATTTGTACCTCAGATCCAAAAGGATGTGATTGGAATCTGCTGATCTCTCGTTAGGAGGTATGTTAAAGTTAAATGAGGCTTGAAGATTCTGTACGTTGGTGGAAGTGTGCTTACATATAAAATATTAGACAACTAGAAAATAAAATGCCAAATCTACTGTTTCATTTTTCTTAAGTTAACATTTGTTATTTCCATACCACTTTATACACAGTGAATAAAGTAACCTTTAATGTAACTTCATTCACATTTTGAATATATTAGCAGAATTCAGTTAACATCTATTCCGAAAAAAGATCTGTCATTCTCTTGAACTTCAAAACGTTTCACAATTCTTTTTGGCCCCTGCCAAGACATGGTAGAAAATGTGTTAATGATTTTTCTGAAAAAATATTCTGTAAACATTTTTACAAGTTGACATTTTTGTTGCATTTTTCCTTAGGAAGTATGTGAATTTCAGGAAGTGTGCATTGAAAATTTTTACATATCCTAAATATCTTAAAAGTGTAGTAATCAGTGAATTTTAGAACATATGTCAAACTTTATGAAATATTTAAGTTTTGCAGTGATGTAGCAATCTTTTAATAACCAGCTATAAAAGCAAACAAAAACTATAGGTGAAAAACAGCTGACAAATTAGAATGAGGACTAAAGAACTTTTTATCTGGTACTTGCATGGCAATTGCAGTTACTCTTAAATGATTGATGTACTGCAGATGGCTTCTGAATATGTTTTTCTTTGTACACATAGCCTGAAAATCTTTACTTAAGTATGGCGAGTTTATTAATTAATTAACTGTGCTCTTGAGTTAGGTTTTAGAACTACTAATGTTGCTTATTAATAGGCTGTTTCAGAAGAGGTTGGAATTTAAATTTAAAGCCTTTACATTTCAATTAGAAAGTTATCTTGTATGAAAGATAAAAAAAACTTAAATACTTTAGTGGATTTATATGTGATTACCAGTGAAGGTGCTGTATGACAAAATTTAGCACTTAGCTTGACATTTCCTTTCCACTTCAATAAGATGCTTTATTCTGGGCATTTATTTCCAAATAGATTAGATTTTGTTTCCAAATATGATGTGATTTGGTTTTATGAAGTGTTAGGTATGTTCGGTAGCATCTGAAGCTAGACACTTGTTTCACTTGAGAAACATGAAGAGGTTTTGGTGAAATCCAGTGGTGAACAAACTATTGCTTCATCCCAGGTCCTGTTAATTTTGAACTAGACAGATAAGAACCTTGAGATTCTTCACATTTCACATGATATAGTGGTCTACAGATTTTCTTTGTCTAAAGAATCAGAAAAGAATAAGTAGTTGTGGGAAAAAAATAATGGAAGCTGCCTCCTGATTTTGATTCGATAATACAGCAGAATGTTAGTGGCTAGTTACGCAATAGAGCTCCATAGAACATGGACTGGGAGAATGTAAGGTATGGTTAGGTTCCAGTGAGGATGATTTTATCCAGTTAATGTTTTGTTGGGTTAGATTGAGTAACAATCAGTAATCTACCATGTATTTGAAAAGGAAGTTTTCCTAGATTTTCAGACTCAAATTTTAGTTTTGCTAGAATCTTGCATGACTGTGGAATACTTTGCTGTTCTTCAGTCCTTCCTTAAGCATAACACAGGGTGTTTAGAGGAGACCTGAGAAATATGATTATGGTAAAAAGTAGGTTAAATAAAGTAGGTTAGATCTTAGTATTTGTGAAAATAATAGCCTGCAATTCAAGGGTAAATATTCAACATTGCCTATAAAATGAAAATTGTTTTTGAAGGTAACTTCAGAGACGGACTTCGTTTAGTAATAATTTAATCTTTGGCGTCTAGGTTTGTTTTTTGATTATGTCCTGTGTTTTACAATTTCGTACCATCTTTTTGATAAATTAGTGCTTCTAGGAACTTTTGCATCCAATTTTCTTTTTTTTTTAATTTCCTCCTTCCCCCTGTTTTTTAAACTACAGGGAATTTTTCAGGAACTCCAGGCAGTGTCAAATCATCTTCGGGGAGTTCTGTGCAGTCTCCCCAGGATTTCTTGAACTTTACAGACACAGATCTGCGTAATGACAGTTACACTCACACCCAACAGTCATCGTCAACCAAAGATGTCCATAAAGGGGAGTCTGGAAGCCAGGAGGCGGGGGTAAATAGTTACAGCTCCTTAATTGGTCTGCCGTCCACATCAGCTGTTATAGCTCAGCCTAAAAGCTTTGAAAATTCACCTGGAGATTTGGGTGGTTCCAGCCTGCCCACAGCAGGATATAAACGGGCTCAGACTTCTGGCATAGACGAAGAAGCTGTCAAGGAAAAGAAAAGAAAAGGAAATAAACAAAGTAAGCATGGGCCTGGTAGACCCAAAGGAAACAAAAATCAGGAAAATGTTTCTCATCTCTCCGTTTCTTCTGCGTCACCAACGTCATCTGTAGCATCAGCTGCAGGAAGTATAGCAAGTTCTGGTCTTCAGAAATCGCCTACCTTGCTCAGGAATGGAAGTTTACAAAGTCTTAGTGTTGGCTCATCTCCAATCGGTTCAGGTAGGGATTTACCCATATTTTCTTCCTCATTCCCATTGTTGTCTCTTCTTGTCTACTCCAAAAGGCTTTAAACTATGGTTACACTTTGAATTACTAAGTAGCATTAGCTTTTTCTTACTGAAAACCATAAAAATATAATCTTTGAAAGATAACTTAATGTTGTTGAAATGAAATTTATAGCTAAATTGTGTTATGGATTAAAAATAAGTTCTGTTCAGTTGGAGGGGAGCATAGTAAAATGGTTTGGAAAATGCAGTTTAGTGAAGCATTTATATTTTGTATAATTCATAAATGCAGATTTTTACATTTAAGTTGTGCATATACTGCTTTTGCTTAGGGAATACGAGAAAGATCCTTCCAAGAGGGAGAAGTGCATGTGAGAGAAATTATAAGTACATCTACCATTTGTTATATGCTGTGTTTGATTTAGTGCTGTATTGGTTTTATTTCCTATAACAGTGAGCTTAGAGTACTTCAATAAGTTTGTGAAAAGTAGAATTAAGTGTAAGTTTATATTACTTGAAAAAAGCTTAAACTTCATAGTATATGTGTTCCATGAACTTTTAAAAAACCCGTTGTATAAATGAAGGCTATTAATACACCTATTTTACAGCAAATAAAGTACAGGATTTTGGGGAGGAAAAGTAAGTCACTGAAAACACACAGCCAAGGGTTCCTGTTTTTGTTAGGTACTTTCAGTGTCTACTCTTTAGCATACTTTTTAAAATAAATGAGAATACTCTATATGGAAATGTTGGTTTATTACTATGGTTTCATTAAGGATGATTCCAGAACAGTCTGTCTCAGTCTTGGCATTATTGATGTTTTGGGTGGGATAACTGTGTGTGCAGTGCTGCAGTGAGTATGTAGGATATTTACCAGAATCTGCAGCACCTACCCACTGGATGCCACAAGTGGCCTGTCATCACCCCCTGTTTTATCCTGTAAGAATCAGAAAGGTACCTGGAACCTAGAATTACTTCTGGTGAGAATCACTGTCTTTTATTATTTAAGATTTATTTGGAAAACAATTATTTAATATATCAAAGAAGTATTTTTGAAAAAGAAGAGAGCCCAGCGTTTTAGCCTAGTGGCTAAAGTTCTCACCTTGTGTATGCTGGGATCCCATATAACAGTTCTAATCCCAGCAACCCCGCTTCCCATGCAGCTCCCTGCTTGTGGCCTGGGAAAGCAGGTTTATTTTATTTTTATTAGAAAATCAGATATACAGAGAGGAGAGACAGAGGAAGCTCTTTTGTCTGATGATTCACTCCCCAAGCGGCCACAATGGCTGAAATTGAGATGATCCGAAGCCAGGAGCCTGGAGCCTGGAGCCCCTTCCAGGTCTCCCACAGGGGCGCAGTGTCCCAAGGCTTTGGGCCATGCTGGACTGCTTTCCCAGGCTAAAAGTAGGGAGCTGGATGGGAAGTGGAGCTGCCGGGATTAGAACCGGCGCCCATATGGGATCTCGGTGTATGCAAGGTGAGGACTTCAACCACTAGGCTACTGTGCTGGGCCCCAGGTTATCTTATTTTTTTTTTCAAACAAAGATTTATTGACTTTTATTGAAAAAGCAAATTTATGAAGAGAATGAATTACTGAGAGAAAGATCTTCCATCCACCAGTTTACTCTCCAAATGGCTGCAATGGCCCAAACTGAGCCAGTCTAAAGTTAGAAGCTAGGAGCTTCTTCTGGGTCTTATACATGGGTGCAGGGTCCTAAGGCTGTGGCCATCTTTTGCTGTTTTCCCAGGCTATAAGCAGGGACCTGGATGGAAAGTGGAGCAGCTGGGGTACGAACCAGTGGCCATATGGGTTCTTGGCACTTGGAAATGGAGGATTATCCAATTAAGCTATTGTTCTGAGCCTGAAATCATATTTGTGACATTAGTAGAACACCCCAGTCCCTGAAAAGTAAAGGAGAAAATACAGGCTATGCATCCTCAATGATTGAGTATGTTCCTTTTCTAAAGATCAGCTTTAATGTCATGTTGATACTTTAGTAATGGTGAACGTGACCTGTTAGCCACGATGTCCCACTCTCACATGCACTTTCATAAACTCCATGGGATTAGCAGCTGTGTTTGTGATGTTCACTCCTGTATTCTCACTGCCAGTACAGCAGTGCTTTGCACTTAATGAATGCTAAATGTCTCTTGAAATGAGTGCTGTTAATAATCACTGATGTTATATTTTGTGATTTGTATAATCTTGTGCCATTTTTCTTTTAATTGTTTGTAAGTGGGCTGTAAGTCAAATTATTTTGTTTGTAAAGCTTATCATTTGTATTATGGGTCAGCTTGGCATGTGAAGTATTGAGATTTGTTTATTTATTTTAAGGCAGAGTTGGAGAGCGAGAGAGCTCATATGTGAATTCACTCCCCAAATGGCTGGAGGTGGGCCAATCTGAAGTCAGGAGTCAGGATTTTCCACTAGGCTTCCCACGTAGGTGCAGGGGCCTAAGTGCTGGAGCCGTCCTCTGCTGCTTTCCCAGGCATGGCAGCAGGGAGCTGGATTGAAAGTGGAGTAGACTCAACCAGTACCCATATGGTATGTCAGCACTTCAGGCAATGGCTTTACGTGCTTTGTGACAGTGCTGACCGTCGATGAGAAGTATGATTAAGTTGCAAAAGATGTGTTTGGCGAATAGGAGAAGAAGCTGTTTTTGTACCATAGTTGGAGACACTGATGAGAAAGTAGTTAGGATGGAGAGTTTATGCAAGGTCAAATGAATCAAACTAAGAGGCTAAATGATCTTTCTGTTAACATTAGTACTGTGGATTAATTATGGGAGTTACATTTTTAAGGATTTTCATTGGTGGAATAGCCTTTTGAATTAGGCAGGACAGTAGTAGCTGCTGGTATTGTTTTAATTATTAATATTTGTGTTTTACTACAGAACATAAAGCAAAAGTAGAATCATTTTAATGATTATCTCTTGAAATTTTTAGAGTTTTAGCAGTAATTAAAATTCTTTCATGATCTCTTCAGTTTGTAGTAGAGTGTGGATATTTATATTAGCAATCAAATCTGAATAGACATCTAGAAAATTCCTGAGAGCTCAATAGTTGTAACTGTGAGGCTGGCACCCTGGCCATAGGAGATTCAATCTGCATTGCAGCACCAGCATCCAATATTGTTATTAGCCATGTCCCAGCTGCTCCATTACTCATGCGGCTCCCTGCTTTTGCACCTGGGAAAACAATAGATGATGATTCAGTTCCTTGGGCTCCTGTATGCATGTAGGAGATCCAGAAGTAGCTCTATCTTGGCTTCGGAAGAGCCCAGCTCCACTGAGGTCATTTGGAGAATGAATCAGCAGATGGAAGATCCTTCTCTGTTTCTCCTGTTTTATTATCAAATAAAAATAAAATTTTCTGAGAGTGTGAAGTGTAAGTTTTTTTGTTGTTGTTTTGCTTTAAATTCGAACTATATTCTAATAAATGGCCTACCGTTTTACACTGACATGTGTGAAATGGAAAATTAGTATGTTTTCATTGATGGCTAAGAGTTTTAAGCCTTTGGCTTATGATATTTAAGCTTTTGGTTAAATTTCCTTTCCTGTGAATATTTTCTGGAAATCTGAACAATTAGGTACCTAGTCTTTAAAAACACTGAAAATGATATTGTTTCATTTGGAAAAGTTGATGTGCTTTTCTTGGACTACAAGAATTCGTAATGTGTAAGGTGAAATTTTTTTGTCACAAATCAACTTCTTGTTATTTTCTCTGAGAAGAATAGGTCCTTTCAAAGTATGTGGTTACAAACTCCTGTCTCAGTTGCTGCTGTACCTCTTTCTAAGGCAAGATACTTGAGATTGATTTCCTTGCTAAAATTCTTTACTGGTACTAGATGGTGCAAAACAAGATTTTCAAAAGCTCATTTTGTTGTGATTGATTTTGTAGAAACTGATTGTTAATATGATTAGAACCCTTGAAGAGAACTTTTTCTAGCTTCTCAGATGTGAAGGTTATGAAATTTCAACTTGAGTCATCGTAACAGTGTGAAATCTTCTTAAACATATCTTCATTTATAAAAATATCGTTGTTTAGGTTGGTAAATGAAACTGAGAAATGTTTTCCTGGTAAGATAATTTCATTAGCGATTAATGATTGGTAAACAAAGGCTTCATTAAGATATATATATTTGCCTCATAAACTCTGAACAGTAAATGACAAGATGTTGTAGATTAAAGAATAGATGGGACCTGGCACGATAGCATAGCAGTTGAAGTCCTCGCCTTGAACGCGCCGGGATCCCATATGAGTGCTGGTTCTAATCCCGACAGCCCCACTTCCCATCCAGCTCCCTGCTTGTGGCCTGGGAAAGCAGTCGAGGACGGCCCAAAGCCTTGGGACACTGCACCCACATGGGAGACCTGGAAGAGGCTCCAGGCTTCAGGCTTCAGATCGTCTCAGCTCCAGCCATTGAGGCTGCTTGGGGAGTGAATCATGGGACAGAAGATCTTTCTGTCTCTCCTCCTCTCTGTATATCCACCTTTCCAATAAAAATTAATAAATCTTTAAGAAAATAGATGATTCAGTGAGCAGAACTCAAACTTACCTTTATCTAGGCTCATGGCTTTAGACATCTTGATTACATTTGGTCATGAATGAAAAATAGAATATTATGTAAAACTGAGAATAGGATACACCTAGGAATTCTCTTCTTGATTCTGTATTGGTCTTTGATGATCTGAGTATTTGCTGTTCTCACGATCATGATTATCTTTCTATTTAAGTGCCAGTTCATAGGACAGAAGAGCCATATTCCAATTGATTAAATTCTTTTGCTAGTATGAATATTCATTGATTATTTTTCAGCACCATTCCAGAAAACTGACACTTCTTTATTTTGTACCATGGCAGTCTCTTTAGCAATCCCTACAGTCTTACAGATAACTAGTTTTGCCACTGAGACGTTAAGGTAGTTATCCCTGAGTGCCTCATTTTCACGTGTTGTGTGAAAAGGGTATAACACCAAAGTCTACATCATTTTCATATTTTTCTGGATCAGACTAAAGTTTCGTATTTTTAACAGTTTCTAATGTGAAATCCTTTTGATGTTAAAGTCAATATTGGCTTTTGTTTTCCTTTTTAGCTTAAGTTACTCCAGGTGGACCTGTGGTTAAGCTTCAAGTCTGAGAAACATGTGGTCATATGTGTGAATGGTGGTTTCCTGTGAGGTCTATACACGTGGTGCCTGGGGCCATGTTTTTGTTTGCATACTATCCAGAGTTCCCAGCTATCCTTCTTCAAGAATTTTTGTCAACATTGTTTTTGACAAAAGGAATACAGTTATTTTCAGGACTAACAAATTAGATCTTTTGAATTGCAACATTGTCCATTATTTTTCCCTTTAAATGCTGTGTAGAAATGTGTTCCCATGGCCAGTGACATGGTGTAATTAAGCTTCAGCCCACAGTGCCAGCATTCCATATGAGTACCAGTTTATGTCCTGGCTGCAACAGTTCCTACTCTGTTTCCTGCTAACGTGTCTGGGAAAGCAGTGAAGGATGGCCTCGGCCCTCGGCCCCTGCACCCGTGTGGGAGACTGGAAAGAAGCTCCTGACTCCTGGCTTCAGACCAGATCCTTTTTGGCCATTGTGGCATTTGGGGAACGAAGCAGCAAATGGAAGATCACTCTGTCTTTCCCTCTCTCTCAGTAGAATCTGCTTTTCAATTAAAGATAAACCTTTAAGAAGTGCATTTTCTATATCTGAGAGCTTTTGCTTTTATCAGTGTTTATTACCTCAGGTTGTGTTTTTCAGCAGCTTTTGAGTGGGATAAAAAAGGAAGAGTATTACTGTTTTTTGAAATGGAACATGTAAAAATATAAGCTGATTTTGTTTCATGAGTTTTACACTTAAATAAGTCATGTTTTTATACTCATATGTAACTAAGATAATTAACATAAAGCACAAAAACTCCGTTTTGAGCATATGTTTAAATGTTTTAAATGAACTCTTCTAGTCTGATAAATTTGAGTAAAACACATTGATATATTCACATTGGTGCTATATCAACACACTGATAATCACCTTATATATGTTGATGTAATTTACACTGCCCCCTTGAATAAAGCCATTTATTCTCAGACTCTGGTGCTGAGTATTTGTTCTGTAGTATTGTGTTCACAGTTCCCACACTAGCCTGTGAGAATTTGTGAGAATTACAAAATGTTTTCCTCTCCAACCCCTCAAATCCCAGCTCTTAGCTTACACTTTTTGTTTTGTGGTTTTGTTTGACCTACTTAGTTAGACTTTCAGGTTAATTTTCCTCTATTTTTTTTTTTTTTTGGGCGCATTTGTTTTTCTACCTTTAAATCGCTGGAAATTTCTTTGCTGATTTCCTTTCTCTCCTCCCTCCCAACAGAGATTTCCATGCAGTATCGGCATGATGGAGCTTGTCCAACAACTAGTAAGTTGTCAAACTGGGTTGATAACCCAGACTTTTTGACTGTTACTCTAGTGCTTTTCCTAGTACATTAGGTCACCCCTGACTTGTTAAATTTATTTTCAAAAATGTAATTGGGCCTTAATTGTGGACATTTTGGTCTGCGAAGTTGTATTAACTTACTGCTTTGTCTTATGTTCTAGATCTGCTATACAGTTGAAATGTATGCAGTTGAATTTTGATTGTTGGCTGTTATTAAATTCTGCTTCTATTGCAAAATTATGACTTTGGCTCTTCAATGGAATATATTTTCAGTATTTTAGCTTCCATTCATTTTAATAATATAATTTTTCAGCCTTCGTATATTGGCATTAGGCAAGGTAGCTTTCTTGCTTAAAGCTCTGCATATATTGAGACTTGATTACACTGATATCTGAGAAACGAGGATGTTTGATAGGGTTAGATTGTATAATGAGTTTTTTCTCCATAATACTGTTGAATGTGCACTAAGAAAGATACACTTTTATAGAAATGCATCCGATAGAGACTTTTACCAACACATTATCTAGCTAGATTGTTAAATGTCTTTTTAAAGATGATTTTTAAAATGTGTATCACTAAGAAAATTATTGTCATTACTTACGACAATGTAGCTAGCATTTTCTCAGTTTAGTAATATATTGGTAAATGGAATACACTACTTAGAAATTGATGTCATGTAAAAACTGAGAGTCGTGCTTGCAGTTTTAGTAACCAAAGCTATGATACATGATTGATTTACTATATTTTATTAATACTGATGCATTCTGTGCCTGTGTATTTCTTGTGTATTTGAGAATGATCTTAACCTGAAGTCCTTTTTTCCTTACTTGAAAGCTTTCTCAGAGTTGCTGAATGCAATACATAATGGTAAGTTTCATTAGACTCTTCTCTGGTGATTCATTTCTTACAGAGGTTGCCTTTGGTAGGGAATCTTAATTGAAAGCTTGCATGCTCTGTTGACTAAATGAGATCCAGCACTGCCTTGAGTCAGTTGTTTAGCACCTTAGTGAAAACTGCTTGAAGTCATCACTGGTCATTTGATTTCCTCATTTTATATTCTAATGTCTCTTTCTGAGGGGAAAAATGATAAAAGTGTTATTCAAAGTTTCTGAAAGTAATTGCAATTTTGAAAATGGCTTTTCTAATTCTGAGCTGTTTCTTGCCATTATAGTCAGTAATTGGCACCTTTATTAGTAATTTACTGTAAAACCACAATTCATAATGTGAATTTTAATTTTTAGGATTTTGATTTATTAATGTATGGAATATTCCAGCCCTGTATCATAGTGAATAGATGAAAGAGAGTCTTGTAAAATGCTTCTTGTTTGGGATGAGGTGTTTTTTTTTTTATTGGAATAGTGTCTTTTCTGGATTGTAGTGTGAAATCAACATGTAAAACAGATTTTAGCACTCTTTACTTTTTTCAATGTAATTATAATGAAAAGCATTTTGCAAAAATGGCTTAGCATTTCTTCAGTTCCGTAAGAACCTTTTTAAATCTTTGAATGTTCAGAAATTTTGCTAAAATAGTTGAATTTGTAGTTGGCTTGCATTGTATTTGGGGTATATTGCCAGGGTGGGGCCAGGCAAAGCTAAGGGGCCCGGAATTCCCTCTGAATATCCTGCATGGGTGACAGGGCCCAAGGACTTGAGCCATCAACTTCTGCTTTCCCAGGCACATTTGCAAGAAATTGGAGCAACCAGAACTGAAACCATTGTTCAGATAGAATGCCTGCATCACAGGTGGAGTGGCTTGATTCACTGCCATACAGTGCCAGCTGCTCAATGTTGTGTTTAAGAGAGAATTCTATAGACAGTATAGCCAGACACTCTGTTTTCTTACTCAGGAGAAATAAGTAAAAAATTTAATTTTTTGTTTGCTTCTATTTTAATTAACTTTTTATTCACTGGTAGAGGGCCAGCAGTAATACTGCTTCCATCTGCAGGTTAATTTTGTTAATTTTCCTGATGCCTACAATGGATGATACAACAGAGCAGGACCAGGAGCTGGAACTCAGTCCAGGCCTCCTCCATGAGTGGCTGGAGCTCAGTCACTTGAGCCATCACAGCAACCTGCCAGGGTCTGCACTGGCAGAATACTGGAATCAGGAGAGCCCAAAGCAAGATGCGTTCTAATGTAGGACCTGGGGCATCTTACTTAGCCGTCCCTGTCTTTGCCTGGGTCCCACCAAGGTCACTAATATCGCCACCAGTGCTAGAGGTTTCAGCACTCCTGCAGTTTCCAGCCGCCTCTGGCGGGGCTTTGTGCAACGATCTCCCAAAATTGGCCATTCAAAACTCCCACCGGCCTTTCCCCCCCGCTGGGTTTCCAACTCACCCGTTTTCGAGCTGCGGTGAGACTGAGCCGGCCGCTGAGCGCTGCCTTGGTTTGTTTGTTGTTATTTTTGGTTGATTCTCCAAATTGCTTGGATCTTGTTGATTCCGCAGTGTCCTGTGGGATTCGCACACCTGTGTATAGTATTTTTAACTAGACTTGCTCCTTCTTCTGGCACTTTTTGGCCCTCTCTCTCTGCCTTCCCCTTTACATCAACCCTCCGTGGTCGGCCATTTTTTCGCTCTCCTTCAGGACCTGGGGCATCTTGACCACACAGTTAAATGCCTATTCCTTGGACTTGAGTTTTTATATTTTTAGATTTTAAAGGACTGAAAGCTGTGTGTGTGTGTGTGTGTGCGCGCGCACACACACACACACGCACACGCACACAATTTATTTATTTGAAATGCAGTGTGAGAGAGAATGACAGAGATCCCCCAGATGCCTACAGCAGCAGGGTTGGTCCAAACTGAAGCCAGGAGTTTGTTCCTCCATTCTAGTCTCTCATGTTTGTGGTGGGGACTCAAGTACTTGAGAGGGTATACATAGCATGGAGCTGGAAGGGAAGCATAGGAGCTGAGACTTGAACCACGTATTCTGATATGGCATGGGCTTTTTGTAACTGATGATTTACCGACTGCCCTAGAAGTCCATCTCTGGACAAGTCTGGGATAGACTCCTGGTGAATGTCAGTGATCTCTCTTTTTTATTTGCAAACATTAGCTTTTTTAAAAGTTGTGGTAAAATACACAAGACACAATTGTGTGTGTGTGTGTGTGTGTGTTGTAAAATAGAAATTCTGTAGCCATTAGGCTACAGAATGAAAAGTTCCTCATTTCTCCATAAACATAGCTACAGTATTGTGCTGAACTTGGCATGATGAGAACACACATCCTTTTCTTCCTTATCTTACAGAGGAAACCTTCAGTATTTCATCATTAAGTATAATGTACATAGTGGCATGAAGAAATTGCTGACTCAGTCTGCATTTATTTAATTTAGGTCTTTTCAGTTTTCCTCTTTTCTTCACCTGTTGCTGTTTGTTTTTTCCCTTTCCTTGCTCAGACTCGTTTGTTTTGAAAGGCAGCTTGACAGGAAGCAGGAGCGGGATCCTCCATTCACTGGTTCTGTTCACAAATGACTGCAGCCATCAGATCTGCTCCAGGCCAAAGTCAGGAGTCTGGAACTCTGCACCAGTCTAGCGCGTGGGAGTAACAGGGTCCAGTCTTTTGGCCTTTCTCTTCCTCCATGTGTTAACAGGAAGCTGGATCTGAACTGGCTCAGTGGTGACTGGGGTCCTGAGCTCTGCTCTGGGAACCCAGTGTTAGAGTAGCAGCCTAGTTTTCTGTGCCACAGAGCTGGCTCCTCTGACTCATTTTGATAGTTACTTCCCATTCCTGCTGCTCCTACCCCCCCCCCCACCCTGTTAAATCCTTAAGGATTCTCATATGGTGATGTCATACTTCTGTGTTCGTTATTCCTCCATACAGTTGCTGCTTTGCTCTATATCTAAAATTTGTGAAGCTCTGGATAACTTTCATTAGGAACCCTTTTTCTGCTAAGGGCCATTTGGATATGTAAAATCATCAACTTAAACATGAGTCTGCCATAGATTTATTGAATTTGGGTCCTGTATGCAGTTGTCCTGAAGGGCCACATCAAATGGCTTTATAGTCCTTGTGTGGACCACAGGCTGGACATTCCCATCTAGTACATGTAAGATTTTACACAGAACTTTGATATTCTGTTATTTCACCCAAAGTTATTCTGAAAAATTTAAATACCAAGGAAATACTATATATTGATAATGGTGGGCATTCAATTTATGCATACATCTTGATTTGGTGTTTCTCAGGATCTTAGAACTTTGTGGGTTTGTATGATTATAAACATTTCAATTTAGTGTTTTCAGGTAAGGAGTGAAGAATATAAAAACACAATATACTTTCAGGAAAGTACTTCATTAATCATAACAATAAAATTAGGCAAAGTAGAATAAGTTTTTTATGATCAGACTAATTTAGAAAACTTAGAGAAAAACTAAGGAAGGCTGTTTGGAAATGCATAGTGTAGACATTTAGAAATGTTATGGAAAACATGTACAGAAGATGAATTTAAATAGATGCCCATGAAATAGTGTGCTTTCCATTTTATAATATTTGGTTTTATGGTGGTGGCTTGGAACTAGTAGAAATTTAAGTTCTCTGTTTCACTTAGGGGATACATTTAAAATTCTTACAATAATATTGAAGGAACTATGAAACAATTCAGTTTTACAGTCAATTTCAAAAGTAGCTAATTATTCTGTCTTTCCTCTTTCTGTTTCAGTGATGATTTTCCTGTGGTGCTTTTTAAGTTACACGTTTTTCTTCCTTGCTATACTGCCAACTCATTTAGGGTGGACATTAGGCTTCATTCATCTTATTAATATTTAGCTTATCATCTGATAAGCTTTCTGTGTTTGCATGACTTTTTGGTTGATAAACAATGCTTGAATAAGTTCCATATATTGGTAATTTGTTTTTCTTTGGTAAATACATTTTGTATGAGGCAGTTGTGTTTCTTTTAGCATAGTATCTGGTTCTTTGATGCATCAAGAGTTCATCTGTTTGACTTGGTTTTTTTCACTTTTAATCTTATTTTAAAATATTAAAGTAGTTGAAGGCTTAGGCCTGTTTACAGAATTTGTTGTTTTTTTTTAAAAAATACTTTTGGTAAAGCCCAGGAGTTTTTTTTTTTTTCCCTCATTAGTGATTGAAAGAGTGTGGGTAGGGTGTGACTACTCTCCCATCTGCTGGTTCACTCCATTAATGTTCCTGATGGTCAGACCTAGTCAGGTGGATGCTGGGAAACTCCATCCAGCTCTCCCACATGGGTGGCACAAGCTCCATGGCTTGAGTCATCACCAATGCTTCCTACAATTTGCATTTTCAGGAAAATTGGAGTTAGGAGTCAGAGTGTTGAACCCAGGCACTATGATATGGGACATAGGCAACTGAATCTGTATCTTTTTGTATCTTTTGCTGATTTTTAAAAAATTATTTTTATTTCATTTGAAAGGCAGAGGGCACGATCTTCTGTCCTCTGGTGTACTCCCCAAATGTCTACAGCAGTCAGGGATGGGCCAGGACAAAACCAGGACTCAAGAACCCAGTTCAGCTATAAGGAATCTAGTACTTTTATCTGCTGCCTCCCAGAGTGTGCATGAGAGGGAAGCTGGAGGTCAGTTGAATTTGGTCTTTAGGGGATGCCCCAATCGATGTCTTATGCATTGTGCCAAATGTTTACCCCTTAACCTATGTCTTAAGTGCTAGTATAAAAGCCCACCCCAGTAGTGTCTCATTTATTATTCACTTTTTTTAAAGATTTATTATTTTTATTGGAAAGGCGGATATATATAGAGGAGGAGAGACAGAGAGGAAGATCTTCCGTCCGATGATTCACTCCCCAAGTGAGCCGCAACGGCCGGTGCTGCGCCGATCCGAAGCCGGGAACCAGGAACCTCTTCCGGGTCTCCCACAAGAGCCCGGTGTCGTGGCCTAGCGGCTAAAGTCCTCACCTTGAACACCCCGGGATCCCATATGGGCGCCGGTTCTAATCCCGGCAGCTCCACTTCCCATCCAGCTCCCTGCTTGTGGCCTGGGAAAGCAGTCGAGGACGGCCCAAAGCATTGGGTTCCTGCACCCTTGTGGGAGACCAGGAAGAGGTTCCTGGTTCCCGGCTTCGGATCAGCGCACATCAGCCCGTTGCGGCTCTCTTGGAGAGTGAATCATCGGACGGAAGATCTTCCTCTCTGTCTCTCCTTCTCTCTGTATATCTGACTTTGTAATAAAAATAAATCTTTAAAAAAAAAATAAATTGTCCTTAATTAGGGTACTTACCATTATTGTGCCTAGATTATTCAAATAAACTCATTTGATGGAGAAGTATTGTTAGCTGATTATTCCTAAGTAATCTGTTAGAGGGTAAGGAAAGTATTAATGATAACTGATTTAAAAAAAATATTTGTTTATTGGAGAGGCAGATTTACAGAGAGAAAGATAAAGCTCTTATGTCCACTGATTCACTCCCCAAGTGGCCACAATGGCCAGGGCTGAGCTAATCTGGAGCCAGGAACAGGAGCTTCTTCCAATTTTCCCATCTGGGTGCAGAGTCCAAAGGCTTTTGGCCATCCTGTGCTGCTTTTCCAGGCCACAAGCACGGAACTGGAAGGGAAATGGAGCAGCTGGGATGTGAACTGGTTTCCATGTGGGATCCTGGGGCACGAGAGGTGAGGAATTAGTAGGCCATCGTGATGGGCCCTCATGGTAATTGATATAGGTGAACATTCTTCATCTGTTCTTCATCTGTGTCCATATCCCCTTTTCATTTCAAGAAAGTCTTAAGTAAATAGGAATGTAGAAACAAAGATAAGCAATCCTCAAATGTGTGGTAATGAAATATTACCGATGGGATAAATTGTTGCTGTGAAATATTACTGATGAGATAAATAGTAACAGCTGCTTGAGAAGCACTGCTCTAGATTATTTGAGAGCTCATTTCTTCTTAAGCATAAAAGGTTTTCTTTTCCTTCTCACTCAAGGAAATACAAGGGATATATGTCTGGGACAGGTGCTGCAGAACACCTGCATCCCCTACTAAAGTAGCTGGAAATGAATTTCATTTCTGTTTCTACTTCTGATCCAGCTTCCAGCTGATGTGCATGGGAGGCTGCAGATGATTAAGTACTGAATTCTGTCTCACGGAGAAAAAGATAAAATTCGTATGGTTTTGGCTTGACCTGACTCCAGATTTTGTGTTTTTTGGGAAGTGAACCAGTGACTGGAAGATCATTCTTTCACTCTCTGTTGCACTACTTTTCAAAAAGAAGAAAATGAACAAATATTTAAAAACATAGCATGTTTTTGTATGTTTATGGCGTATTTAAAAATATGCCATACAGTAAGTTGTCACATCCCCAAGTATGCCAACTTAGAACTACTTTTTTTTCTGACAGATATCTTTCATCATTCATAATTAGGGGAAAAATTAATGTAGTTCTTAAGCATCATAGTAAAAGTTTACAAAATACACTTTTGGGAGGTTGAAATGAAACCTTGGAGAGAAGCACCTGAAAGAAAATACACCCAAACCTTGTAATGATTCTCTTGAATCAGAGATACGGTAAGGAAATAGGATGAGTTTTCAGAATTAAAAGTGAAAATGAAATGTTAGGCATGGTTATGATTATGCCTGCAAAGAAAAGTCTTAATACTCAGCAGCCTTACTAATGAGTACCGTAACACTTATTCTTTGTAAAAGACAGGTATGACTTTCCGTTTCACAACATCTAAGCTACTTTGTCACCATTGATTCCTGGGGAACAGGCTTCAGAATTTCCTAAGCGATGAACACAGTGAGATATTATCATTGAGTTGGTGAGCCAGCCACAATTTCCGGTGCGCAGGGTAATAACTGTAAAGTGAAATTAACGTTTCACTTGAAACTTGAAGAGTCAGAACTCAGGGAATTCATATGATGTGAGGAAATATAAAGTAACAGTTAACTTTTTAAATTTGTGGCGGTGCCATTCATCTTTTTATCTAGAGCACTGCTAATGACTTTCAGATTTACAGAGGCCTTTTCTTTGGACTTTAATTCCATTTATTGTTCCTACCCCTACAGTAGCATCTTCCTCATCTGGCCTTTCATGGTAGTTTTTAAGAGCTGGTGATTAAAAATCTGAAATTAAAGTATGTCTTGTCCTTAGACAGAGATGACCGTTCCACACTAACAAAGCAGGAACTTAAATTTATAGGTATGTACCAAACTGAAGCATGCTTATAAGGGCAAAATGTTAATACTAATTAGCTCATAAGCCTTCTGCTGAGCAATATTAATGATTTAAAGTAATAAAGAACAATGCCCTGAAAGGAATTACTGATTCTTGGATTCTAGGTGGGAGGAGCTCTGGAATGGGATTCTTATTTTTATGCTTGTCTCAATTTGTCATACTGGTTAAGATGTAGTTGTTGAGTTTCAGAATTTATAAACCAGCTCTTCTGTAAGGGTCCACATGCCCAAGTGTTTGATTTTTAAGGAAGCTTTCTGTATCTAGGTGCCTTCTTTCTGACTGAGAAAAGATGAATCTAATACCATTTTCTGTGAATTAGATCCTCTCCTTTTTAATTGTGTCACTTAAATATTTCTGGTTCATTAAACAGTGAGTATGGCATTCTGAATTAGAGATGGAATCCACACACGTACTTACCCAATTGTGTATGCATCTGCTTTACCCATTTTTCTTGCAAAAACCCCTCCGTTTTTACATACTAATGATATAATTTTGGTAGACTGTGAGTACTTACAGTGGAACTTTCCCTTTCGAGACTATTGACTTTCTTTTTAAGACATTTATTTGAGTGGGAGATAAAGAGACAGATACATCTTCTATTTGCTATTTCACTGCACAAAAACTCACATTAGCCAGAAACTGTGAAATCAGTCCAGTCTTCCATATGAATGGAAGGGGACTGAAGTCCTCACACCCCTCAGGGTGCACTCTAGTGGGCAGTGGGATACAGGGGCAGACCTGACAATGCATCCCAAGCATCCCAGCATGTGATGCACGTGTCTCCAGCAGCATCTTCATCAGAAATATCAAATTCCTGTCCCTGCATAGACTTAGTTGCTTTACTCTTGGTCCAGCTCTCTGCTAATTCCCTGAGAAAGCAGTGGAAGATGGTCCTTGGACCCCTTTGTCAGTATAGGAGAACCAGACAAAGCTCCTGGCTTCACCCTGGCCTAGCCCTAGCTGGTGCGAGTTTTGGGGGAGTGAACTAATGGGTAAAAGATCTCTCTTTCTCCCCCTCTCTCTAACTCTGCCTCTCAGATAAGTAAAACAAGTCCTTTTTTTTTTTTAATTGAAAAAGCAAAAGCTTTGGGAATGATACATCATGTCTTAATGGGGGGCTGTCCTTCAGAGTCATTTTCTATAAGGATGTGTGTGTGTATGTGTGCTCACACCCCACACCCCCTTTCAGACAGAATGGTATAATATAGTTACATAGTATCATCTAGGTATTTGGAATTAGACCTCTTGGAGTTTGTTTTCTGTGCTGCTTATAATGTTAGGAACAACAAGTAGATTACTTTTTTTCACTCGAAAGTATAATAGAGGAGTGTGGTGGAGCATTTAAGCTGCTGCTTGGGACAGTTACATCCTATATCGGAGTGCCAATTCCAGTCTTGTTCCTCTGCTTCTGCTCCAGTGTCCTGCTGATACACCTGGGAAGATAGCGGATGATGACCGGGGACTTGGGAGGCTTGGATGTAGTTTGGGTTCCTGGCTTGGGGTTAGCACAGCCCTGGCTGTTGTTGGCATTTGGAAACTCAGTTAATGGAAGATTTCTCTCCCCTATACTTTTTCCACTCTGTTTTCTTTTCTTTTGTTTTTTTCCTTCTCTCTTTCCAAATCTTTTAAAAACTGTTTACTAGAATGATTATATTGAAAGTGATTTCTGGCTTAGCAAACTAATCTATGTAGGAAGTCTGATTTTCTACTCAGATCAGTCCTGAAAGGAGCTGTATTTAGAGAAAACAAATCAGCCAAATAGGTATATTACAAAACATGAGGGGCGATTATAATAATTTTAAATAAGATATCAAAAAGAAATAAATAGAAATTATGAAAAGCTATATTGGTCGAAGTAAAGAACACAATAAATGAAATACGTAATACAGTGGATACAACCAAGGAATGAAATAACGGATAAATCAGATGAATGCAGTTCTAGAAAGAAAGGACCAAGATTTGTTGTTTGTGTGTGTAGACAAATAAAATACAACCTGGAATACTTATCACACATGTAAAATCCAAATAACAGGAGCCACAAAAGGAAAGGAAATAAAAATGGAAAGGAAGAAATATTTCAGAGAAACAGCAGAAATAAGGTTTAGAAAAGATGAGAGATCTTAGTTGAAACATCCAACAGAATGCCAGTAGAAAGAAAATTCCTAATCTAGACACATTATAGGAGCACTTTACTTAAAATGAACTATTAATATTGAATTGTCTCAGATCCGAAAAGACTTTACAGAAAAAGTGACTTCTGTCCTGTGGCAATATACAAAATATGAAGAGGTTAGACTTAGACAGATATCAAAGACAAAAGAAGGGAGGTACTTGAAATGTAAAAATTATGTTTGTTGGTCTAAGAAATTTATTTATTTTTAAAGATTTATTTATTTTTATTGGAAAGGCAGATGTACAGAGAGGAGGAGAGACAGAGAGGAAGATCTTCCGTCCAGTGAGTCACTCCCCAAGTGACCTCAATGGCCGGTGCTGCGCCAATCTGAATCCAGGAGCCAGAAACCTCCTCCAGGTCTCCCACGCAGTTGCAGGGTCCCAAGGCTTTCGGCTGTCCTCGACTGCTTTCCCAGACCACAAGCAGGGAGCTGGATGGGAAGTGGGGCTGCTGGGATTAGGACCAGGGACCCTATGGGATCCCGGCGCGTTCAAGACAAGGACTTTAGCTGCTAGGCCCGTTCTAAGAAATTTAAATAAGAAAATCTTTAAGTTATTTGAAAGTTAAGAGTTAGAGGCTGCAACAGCTGGACCTGGCCCAGTCTGAACCCAGGAGCCAGGAGCTTCTAACAGGTCTCCAATGTGGCTGGCAGGGACCCAAGCAGTTGGCCCTCTTGTGCTGCTTTTTTCAAGCCATTAGCAGGGAGCTGAGTCAGAAGTGGAGCAGCTGGGACTCAAACTGGCACCCATATTGGATGCTCCGTTGTAGGCAGTACATTTACTTGCTGTACCACGCTGACCTATGGTAGCGGGGGATACTTATTTGTTTATTTGAAAGGCATAGAGAGAAAGACTTCCTATCTGTGGTTCACTTGTCAATGTCTACAACAGCTGGGTCCCAGCCAGGCCACAGAACTCAGTTCTGGTTTCATGGTTGGCAGGAACTTAATACTGGAGCATCACCTGCTGTCTCCTAGGATGTATACACATTAGCCTGATCCCATAAAAATTGGTGTGTGTCGTCTTCACTGTATTTGAAAGACCCAGAAAGAACTTTCATTCATTGGTTCACTTCCTGAACACCTGGGATAACTCAAGCTGGGACAAGCCAAAGCCAGAATCCTGGAACTCTGTCCACGTTTCCTGGGTTGGTGGCTAGGAACTGTGTTGAACCATGACCTGTGGCACTGTCAGGGTGTGCCTTAGCAGGAACCCAGGATGCATGCATTTGAAGTGTTACTTTAACTGCTACCCCAAGTGCCTTTCCATTTAACCTCTTTTAATTTCTTTGTATTTATCTCCTAGTCCATGCCTGGATTTTTTTTTTTTTTTTTGGATTCATCATCTTGTTAGATCTGTTTATTTTTTTTTATCTCATTGTTAAGCAAAGATTTTTATGAAAATTCATGGTGGGACCTTTTAAAAAAAGATCTGTTTATTTGAAACCAGATTGATGGAGAGGAAGTAAGCATGTACAGAGGAGTCATTCCAGCCATGGATTCATTCCCCGAAAGGCCTCGATAGCTGGGATTGTAACAGATCAAACTTAGGAACCAGAAACTATTGTAGACTTCCACCTAGTTGGCAAGGGGACAAATTCTTGGGCCATCTTCCTCTGTCCTCCCAGGTGTATTAATAGGGAATTGTATTAAAAGTGAAATACTTGGGACTGGACTTGGTGGTCTGGTAGGGAATGTTGGTGTCAGATCAGCACAACCCTCGTATCACAATGCCAGCCCCTTCATAGTCACTTTTAAAATGAACTTTGTGATCATTTGAACTGGTGGTGAAGACATTAATTTTGATGTGGCATACCGATACTGTAAGTGACAGCCTAACTTGCTGTGCCGCATTGCTGGCCTTCTTTAATAACTTTTAAAAATTTATTTATTTAATTGAAATTGGTAGTTTTAGAAAGGGAAGGAGAGGGACAGGGACAACACTTCTCTCTGCTGGTTTACTCCTGAGGTGGGCACAGAAGTGGGGGCTGGGCCAGGCTGAAGCCAGGAGCGTCTTGTAGCTCTCACATGTGGGTGACTGGTGCTCAAACACTTGGACCATCTTTGACTACTTTTCCAGGAACATTAGCAGGGAGCTGGATTGGAAATGAAGCAAGTGAGATGTAAGCCAGCACCCATATGGGAGGCTGGTGTTGCAGGTAGTTGATTAATCCACTATGCCACAATACTGGCACCCTTCAAGTAATTTTAATTAAAGGACATTTGCACATCAGAGGTTCAGAGGAAGCTCCAGACTCCTGGCTTTGGGTCGGCCCTGCTCCAGCTGGTTCAGCCATTTGGAGAGTGAACCAGCAGATGGAAGCTCTCGCTGTTTCTCCTTATCTCTCTGTAACCCTACCTTGCAAATGATAATAATAATAATAATAAAACAACTTAAAGGGTTTTAAGTCATCTAGTCTGTCTTATTGCCAGAAATAGAAATTCTCTCTCTTAGTGATTTATTTTTCAAACTACTGTGTGCTGGCCTCCACAGCTGCCATTCCACTCAAGTCAGAAATGGCTTTCAGGTCCATGAGTATTTTTCAATTTTTGTGTTAGATGGCTTTTTTTTAAAAAAGAAAAAAAAGGCCTTATTCTTATTGGAAAGTCAGATTTACAGAGAGGAACATCTTTTATCCATTAATTCATTCCCCAAGTGACCATAATGGCTGGAGCTGAGCCAGTCTGAAGTCAGGAGCCTGGAACCTCTTCCATGTTTCCCACACGGGTGCAGGGTCCCAAGGCTTTGGGCCGTCCTGGACTGCTTTCCCAGGCCACAGGCAGGGAGCTGGATGGGAAGTGGAGCAGCCGGGATTAGAACCAGCGTGCATATGGGGTTCCAGCATGTGCAAGGCAAGGACTTTAGCTGTGAGGCTACTGCGCCAGGCCTGTGTTAAATGGCTTTTTATTAGCTCCATTTAGGTTTAGGAATTCTTGTTAGAAAGGACTTCTTTTTAAAATGTGTTTATTTTCTTGCTTTATAATACTAATAATTAGCTTGATTTTCCTGTTCTTTCAACAGTGTTCCTGTGGCTTATCTTTGTCCTAATTTAGTATTGATACTCCTTGAGCTTTTGTTTTTCTTACTCTGTACTTCTCACCAACTTGATTCTATCAAAATCTTTTGTCTGAAATGCTATGATAGCTACTCTGCTCTTCTGTTGTTTTTCAAGGCATTGTCTACACTGCAGCCTAAGTGATTTTTTTAAAAACACAATTCCAGTCAGGCTGTTAAAATGCCTGCATTGTGTGTCAGCGTGCCTGCATTCACATCCTGGCTGCTCCTCAGGCCAGTTTCCTTCCAGTGTGTACACTGGGAGGCAGCAAGTGGTGGCTCCAGTAATTGTGTCCCTGCCTGCCATACAGGGGACTGGACGGAGCTCAGCCTCGCTTAAGCCCTAACTGTGGCGGGCATTTGAAGGATGTACCAGAGTGGCAGCTGTCAGCCTATCTGTTGCTGCCTCTCAAATAAGTAAAAAAAATTGTAAATGGACATAATTCTAATCATGCTCATCTGTGTAAAGCTCTTTATTAATTTCTTTTAGAATTTTCTGTCGTCTTAGTTGAAAGGGAAAAAGAAAGATCTTCATTTGCTAGTTCACCCCGCAGTGTGCATGACAGTTGGGACTGGGCCAGGCCAATGCCGGAAGCCCAGAACTCAATTCATGTGGGTGGCAGGGCCCCAAGTACTTGAGCCACCATGTGCTGCCTTCCAGGTATGCATCTGTAGGAAGCCGGGAATGGAAGTAGAGCTAAGACTCAGACCCAGGGATTCTTTCTTTTGTTTTCTTTTTCACAGATTTTTATTTATTTGGAGAGCGGAATTACAGAGAGGGAGGGAAGGAGAGAGGGACAGAGAGAGTGAGTGAACGAGTAAGTGACTGAACATAGAACTACATTTAGGTCTGTAGTGTGTGTGGCAAAGGCCCTGGTGTTTGGACCATCATCTGCTACTTTCACAGGCACAATAGCAGGGAGAAGTGGAAATGGAGCATCCAGGATGCATACTGACAGGCACATATGGAATGCCAACTGCGAACAGCTGTTTAAACCACTGCATCACTGTGCTGATGCTAAAGCCAGGTATTCTGAGATGGTAGCCTGGCATTTGAAGTGGTATCTTTTTTTAAAAATTGTTTTTCAAATTCTATTTTTGATGTTTACATAGTTGAGAAGGATGCATGCCTATATGGATCACTGATTAGGGTGGGAAGGGCCAAGGAGTAGGGGAAAGCGGATGAGACCATTATTTTCAATTTTCTTTTTCTTCTTCCTGTATCTGGAGGAAGGGGGGAAGAGAAGGGGAGAAGCTGCACCCAGGAAGGAGCCCAACTACCTGGGGATGGGGAATGGCCATCCAGTGTCATCCCAGGGTTTCTGATGTGGAGCATGCTCTGAGGGTTCTGCTCAAATGGCTTTGATAGTTCTGTAATGCTATGATTTTGTTGTTCCAATGATAAAGGAAATCCTTCCAAGGTTCATTCGCTGACACAGATCACCTTAGAATCTCCATCTACCCAGATACTTACTGTCGACACTTGGCTGGGAGAATTTTCCAATTTGTTCTGCCTTCCATGGTACTAGACATCCTCTGCAGCCTGAACTGGTTGTCATGTCCCTCGTGTGCATCTGTGCATGCCATCCACTGCACCATCTTCAGTGACCAAAGACGTCCATTCTGACACATGTACTCTATGGTCAGGCCACAGATCCTGCAATATTCCTTGTGGTTAGAGTTCTGAGTCCAGCAGTCTAGTTGGGGGGGGGGGGTCCCCAAAGAAACCTTACCAGAGGTGACCCCAAACCTGATTCCTGTGTGTGCCAGCCAGTGTGGGGTCTGGCTCAGCCCATCATTCACATCAACCTACACATACACTGTGGTTGCAGTTGCTGGATCAGGTCTGTCCCTAGCCCCATCTCATACACAAACCAGTGGGTGCTGTGACCCCTACCCACCACGCACTTGGCACACACGCATACTAATGAATACTGCAGCCTAGTCAGAAGACCCGTAATAATCCCCTCCAAGCCTGCCCCAACCTTGTTTCCTCTGCAAGCTGGTATGTGCAGCAGGCTGGTTCAGTCTGTCCTGCATCCAATTTGGCTGTTGTACACACCAGCCTAGCTCAGCACAACCAACCCCACTATCCAGCCCACACTTATGCTGATGGGTGCTATCATCTGTCCAGCCAGGTTCACCCCCAGTCCTGGTTCTTAGGCTCACCAGTGAGAGCTGCAGCCCATCAGAGCAGTGCCAACAGTTTCCCTACTATGCTCATCCCAGCCCCGAATCTTGCACTTTCCAGGTGGTTCTGCAGTCTGGCTTGACTGGCCTTGCCCCAATTCCCATTACTTGCTATCTGATTTTACAGCAAAGCCCAACTGGCCTACATTTACTCTGACTCATGCATTCACCAGTGGATATGGTCGCTTAGCCCAGCCTGGCTCTCCCCATAAACCTACTCACATGTAGGGCAGTAGGTGTTGTAACCCTGCTTAGCCTGGTCTGCCCAAATTTTCATGCTCACCAGTGAGAGCAGTGGCCCAGCAGAGGATCAAGTGGCATTTTTAAAATTTTATTTTTGATGGTGGTTACATAGATGATCAGGCTGGGAAGGGTCCAGGATCAGGGGAAGATGGGTGAGACCCCTACCTCCACATTTTCTTTTCTTTCTTCCTGTATTCCTGTATGGGGGTGGGGAAGCGAGATACAGGTTGAGAAGCCACACTCAGCCTCCCAGCCACCTCAGCCCTTGGTGATGGGGAATGGCCACCCGATGTCATCCCAAAGTCCCTGATGTGGAGCATGCCCCAAGGGTTCTGCTCAAGTGGTTTCGATCGTTCTGAGATGCTGTTGATCTCACAGATGCAAGGATGAGGAAATCCTTGGCCCATTGGTTGATACAGTCTGCCTTTGAGTCTCTGTTTGCGTAGATATTTGCTGTCATGCTTACTGGGGTAGTTGGTCAATTTGTTCTGCCCTTCCTCTGCTATGGTACCAGGTGTCCTCTGCAGGCTTCAGTGGGCTGATATATCCTCCATATGCCTCTGGTTATGCCATCCACTGCTCTATCAAAGCCACTGAGGAGGTCCAGCTTAGCACATGCACTCTGTTGTCAGACTACAGATCCTGTCAAGTGGCATTTTTAAAAAATACTTGTTTATTTGAAAGCAGAGATGTAGTGGGGTAGGGGGAGACAGAGGAGAGAAGAGATTTTTGGGGGGACCCTCTAACTAGACTGCTAGATTCAGAACTCTAACCACAAGGAATATCGCAGGATCTGTGGTCTGACCATGGAATGCATGTGTCCATCTACTGGTTCACTCTCCAGATGACCTCAGTGGCTTGAATTAGGCTCGTTTGAAGCTGGGAGCTTCATCTGGGTCTCTCCCATGTGGGTGCGGGGATCAAAGGACTTGGGTTCCCTTTGGCTGCTTTTCCAGGTGCTTTAGCAGGGAGCTGAGTTGGATGTGGGGGTAACTGGAGCTTGAACCAGCATCTGAATGGGATGCTGGCATTGCAGACCACTGATTTACCTGCCACATCAATCTGCTCCCGCCCCTCCTTCCCCTCTGCCTCTGCTTCCTCCTCCTCCTTTCTCTTGACTAAATAATCCTCAAGGCTGTCTCATTTATGCTTGCCCTTTTACTAAACAACTCAAGATGGTACAGATTTTGCCCTTTAGTCAGTTAGAATCTATAAACGAGCTCAAGTTGGCAAACACTAATATTTCTGACACTAGACAGTTACACTTCTGTCTCGTACATCAATTTGATGTAATTGCTTTTGGCATGCTACTAAAAACTTAGGTTTAATCACAGTGTCTTGGCTTCTGCTCCTAGTGCATTGGTTTTCCTAAGATCACCGTCTCTCTGTGTTTCCAAATCCAGATGACATTTCTCAGCCTGTGTCATGACTAGGGTATCAGCAGCATTGAATGCAGTCGATGAGCCCACTTTTCTTGACTCTGGCTTCAAAGACAACCCATTCATTGCTTTCTGCCTGCTTCACTGGTCTTAGTATTTTCAGATGTTCCTCAGCAAACCATTCTTAAAGTGTTGGAGGTCCTCAGGACTAAGGCCCTGTTTTAAGGAATCTTCCATTCCCTCTGTTCCTGTTTTCATCTCAGGAAATGGCACTTTTAATCACCAGTGAGAAACCTGTGACTCATTGTGCTACTTTTCTGTACCGTTCCTACCACATAACCATTAGATGTGGTGACTTCTAGATGTACTTGAGACTGGTATTTTCCCTTACCTACCAGCACTCTCTGAGTCCAATGAGGCATGATTTTGGTCTGCATTGTGTAATTGCTGCCTCTACGATGTTTTTGCTTTTCCCTCTTTGATTCTGCTTGCTTTAGTGGTAGTCTTTCAGGTGCCAGTCACACAGTGTGCTTTTGGTATCTTCCTGTGGTTATAGCACAAATTCACATCACCTGTCCAAGATTGCAGGTGTCGTTGAGAGCTCCTTCCCCCATGTCCAGCCTTGTCTTCTATCATGCTATGCATTGGAGCGAATCTTTAATGTTTCAGTGTGTCCAGCTAGCATTGCAACTGTCACCTTTTTGGGTTGTACAGTGTGTTTCTTCAGACATTTCTCTGTTGGCTTCTTATTTTTTCATATTGTATCTTTTTTCCTTCCCATTGTAGTGCAGGTTGAGAGAAGAAAATCTGCATTTTATGCCAAAAACTGTAGTTTCAAGGTGTGCTCACTGGATTGTGCATTTTGGTTTAACACTAATGCAATAGAAGAACAATTTTAAGTTTCAAAATCAGTGGTCTTCAATTGCCATAATTTGAAACTTAATATTGTACTTTCAAGATATATACATGATTGCGTGTAGTACTGGTAATTGTAGTTATTATGGTCGCTAGAGAGCTTGACGGTTACAATATTGTACTTTCTTGACACAGATACATTTTTAATTAAAGCATTAACTACAACAGCTCTGACTACCATCTATTATAACCTACTGGTGGGAGAAAGTGCTGGGTTCTTTACATGATTTTCTCAAATTCTGACACAAATCCTTCAACATAACTATTATCTGTTTTTGTAGAGAAAAAGATACTGAGGCTCAGAAAGGTCAAATACTTTAAGATCCCATTGTAAGGGAGGGCTGTGTCAGTTTTGTCTCAGTCAAAAGCTTGTGCTATTTTGATTTTAGCATGCCATCTCTAGCTAACTTTCTTTTGGGTTGTAGGAGTTGGAAATTGCATGTACATTATGCTTTGAATGATCAAAATAAGTAGGTAATCAGCATTTTATTTTTTACTGTACTTTGAATCACTTGAGTTCAGATTTGTTCCTTTTTCTTTCCTTTCTCTTTCCCTCTTCTTCTTTCCTGCCTATCTTTCTAAATATTTATATATTAAAAGGCAAAGTTACAGAGCAAGAGGGAGAGAGAGAAAATGAGATCTTCCATCTGCTTGTTCATTCCTCAAATGACTACAGGCTCCAGGCTGGGCTAGTTGAACCATGAAGCCCAGAATTCCTTGCTAGTCGCCCACCATGGCTTTCAGGAGCCCAGGTATTTGAGTGATCTACTGCTCTTTTCCCAGGTGCTTCAGCAGGGAGTTGTAACCTCTATGGCAAGTCAGCATTCTAAGCCATGCCACAACACCAGTCTCTCTAGGAATCTTCCTTTGATTAGTTCTTTATTTTATAGGTACTTGGCTATAGTACCTTGCATGTCTCTCAGGTATCTTAATAGTTTATGGGTACTCATTGCCTGAGATATGATACCCTAAGTTATTTGAAGGTAGAAATCTTCTGTTACTGGCAGTGCTTTTATAATAGTAGAAAAAAAATAGAAAAAAATAAATATTTGTTGAATGAACTACAATATAAGCAACTATTATGTATTTTTTTCAACTTATGTGCCTTGGTTTGACATGTACAGATTATAAACAGTCATGTCATTAATGTGATCTCTCGTTTCTGTCCTTCACAGCTAATCTTCTTTAAAAGAGTTGTCTTGCCAGGATTTATTGCCCCATTCAGTGACTCACTTTTTTCTGGCTGTATCTTAAACGACCAGTAGAGTCGTTTGCCTTTTTTTCTTTGAAATTCTGTGTTTTCTAAGATTTCTTTTGCTTAGCTTTCTAAGATGTCTGTTTTGGTCTATTAAATGGCTTTTAAATGGTAATGTACTCTAGGGTCATGTCTTTGGTCCTGTTTTCTTGATCATCCTGAAAATTTTCCTTGGGTGATCTCATTTTTGTTTGAGTTTTGCTCAGTGTCCATATCAGAAGCTGTAAATCAAAAACTTATGGGGCCAGGTAGGTAACCTAAATGAACAAAGAGGTAAGTGTCACAATATTAAACAGTGGGAGGTCTTCTCTGTTAAAATACCTGTGTTCCATGAGAATTCCAGACAGAATATTGATCTTTAGTTTTCATGAAAAATTAGAAATCTATATTTTTAAGAAATTTCCACATTTCTAAATAGGAGAAGCTTGTTAAAACCTTCAGCCATAGTACTGGCCAACAGAAGTCATTTTGGTCTTGTCAGTTTACTTTGCTTCCAGCTGGTAGAATGCTTCACGTCTGATTTTCCTGCTGGGCTTCAGGCTTACTTCCATTATGTTGTATGCTATTTGAGTTCTGTGTCTCACAGACATCTCAGAAACTGTTGTGATCATACCAGACCTGAAGCTCGGATTAGGAAGTAGTTTCATTTATAGGATAAGACAGCTATAGGTTTGAATCCTGAATCTACTAATAGTCTTTACTAATAGGTGTAACTTCCTCTATTTCTTTAAACTTCTGCTTGCTCATATATTAAAGAAGAGCAGTATCAACTCTATCAAACTACTATAGCAGCAGTTACCTGCAGAAAAAAACCATATAATTGACTGTTCTTAGTTGCTACTCCTGAGTCAGTGAATGGTGTCACAACTCCCAGGTATTGATGTGTAAGAATAATTTTTTTTCTCTCATTTTTATTTTTCAGGTCTAACTAGTCAGCGAGTCCTATGAATTTTTCGTTTATTATGTCTCTTTACCAGTCTTTAATCCCTGTTTTTGTTCATCACTATGACTGCAGCAGCACTTCAGCATCTGTGCTCTGTCTGCTGCCTGTGATCCATGGCTTTTAAAACACCCATCTGATCATACCGTGTTTCTTTAATCTTTGCTCTATTTTTCCTAGGCTTCTAACTTTCAGCCTTTGAACTCTTAATGGTCTTCTTGGCCCTTTTGTCTGCTTATCTTTGTCTCATTTATGGACAGAAGTCCTTAGAACTGACAGGATCTGTTGTATAGTACCTTCCTAAACTAAGTTTCACCTTGGCTCTACTTTGCCTAAGTCGACTTTCAAGGCACCATATCTTTCAGTACTTTTTTTGACTCCCACTCTCCATCCCTCGAAGTCTGGGAAGATACTCTCTTTTGTGTGCCTACAGTGCCTGAGGAGCTCTCTAGGAGGGTATTCTGTATGCACTTTCCTAATTGTCTTATTTCCACTGAGTTTCTCCTCAATGGCTTGTGTCTCCAGGGCTTAGAGTAATGTGTCGCAAACAGTGAGTTCTCAGCTGTTTACAGAATGAACACATTTGCTGAATGAATAGTCATCTTTTTGTGGAGAAATTATAGATACAGGGAGGTTCTAGGAGTCTCAATTATAGTTGTAAGGCCTTTAAAAAGTCTTAATTCTTCTGTTACCCTATAAGAAGATTGTAGGTCTTTTAAAATTATGAATCAGTTATTTTTAGAATAAACTGAACATTGATAGAAATGACTAATTATTGTTGCCTTCTGGTTATTTTGTTTAACTTTTTTTTTCCAATTAATACTGTCGCAGCTCACTTAGATCCATTCTTTCCTGCTTTCCTCCCATTGGGGTACTAAGTTCTCATGATCTTCTGTCCCACCACCCCTGCAGCCTGGATAAATAAGGCCTCGCAGCCTGCCCAGTCTTGAGAGCACATGCTGTCGATTAATTCTGGGCTGTAGAGACTGCTCTGTGTGGTGTAAGATGTTTAGCAGCATCCTTCTCTTTGGTGGCACTGCCAAGTCTTGTTACCTGTATGTGATCGTGTTTACCTAATTTTTGAAAAATGAGATACTGTTCTTTCCCTGGTTCCCTCCAACTTTCATTTTCTCTCCCCTTCCTCTTTCTGTTCTAGAATGAAGACTTTCTGCTTCTTCATTTTTCCCTTTCTTGTGACTTTGCTGTGGTGCTGCTGAACCTTGTCATCAAATGTTCCAGCTTTTATCAGCTGTGTTCTTGCAAATGAATGATACCAGCATCCAGTAGTCCAAATCATTCCCACGATTTAGTTCTCCTTTTCTTCAGCTCCACTCCTACTTGTATGCACAGTACGGTCAATCATCAAGTCTGGCTTTATCGTCTTTCCTCAGTCTCTTTCGAATCCATCTATATTTGTTCTTTCGACTGTATCCCACCAGTGTCTTGTCCCACCAAGTCTAGTCCTGTTCAGTTTTTACTTTCTGTATTGTAGTTTGTGTAGAACAAGGTCTCTGCATTTCAGACTTCCTTAATTATACATTTGAATTTGCATACTGCAACAGTTGATTTTTATGCAGCTCTAATTGCTTCTTTCTCCTATATAGGAAACCTTTTATTACTCTTAAGAACTCCTAAAACCCTTGATACATTTTTTTACAAACTCTTCCTGATTTGATCTCTATTAAAGGCAATTTAGCCAAATAATTATACAGATTCATTCAAAAAGCCAGTGTTTATTTGTTCAGTTACTGGGGGGTCAGCAAGAAATGCATGTATTCTGAATATAGTATGTCTGATAGATTTGACTGCTGAGTTAGATATAATTAAATGAAATTTCTTTTCTTGCAGGTATTTACAACAGCAATGATGTAGCAGTATCATTTCCAAATGTAGTGTCTGGCTCAGGATCTAGTACTCCTGTCTCCAGTTCCCATGTACCTCAGCAGTCATCGGGGCATCTCCAGCAGGTGGGAGCGCTCTCTCCCTCAGCTGCAACATCTGCAACCCCTGCTGTTGCTACAACTCAGGTAAATTGTTATAATGCTCCAAAGTGATATATAGGTGAGTTTGATAGTATTGAAAATTCAGTGTGATTGGATGAAAGTCAAATGTAAAGGAACTTTCTGTAGGAATTTATGAAGTACTGCAGCGTATATCAACTTGTTAGCAGAAAGTCATTTCACAATAGTCATTTGACATACAAGAAAGCAAGTGTGTGTCTGTACCAAGTGATTCTTTGCAATACCTAATAATTTTATCCTGATAATGTAAAGTTAATAGTTTCAGTAGCGCTGTTACTCTTAAAAGGAAGTAGATCTCAAGAGTATGAATCAATCTTGAATGTTTGTGGTTTTTTCAAATGCCTTTGCTATCTTTTAAAAGCATACAGTATTCATAACTATTGTCAGTAATAGTGAAAATGTAAATTTTCTCGTTTGTTTACCCCTTTGATCTTTAAGTCTGTAGTTTGATAAGAGTCAAAACAGTGTATGTAGGATTTAAAAAAAAAATATTTGCTAGTTTATTTGAAAGAATGACAGAGAAAGGCTTAGAGAAGGAGAAATCTTTCATTTTCTGATTTATCCCCCAAATGGCCACAACAGTCAGGCCTGAGTCAGGCTCCAGCCAGAACCCAGGGTCTGCATCCTGATCTCAGTATTGCTAGCAGAAACGCAACGACTTGGACCATCTTCTTTTGCTTTCCCAGGCCCATCTGAGGAAGCTTGATCAGGAGTAGCCGTAACTCAAGTCAACACTCATAAATGGGATGTTAGTGTGAACAGCAGTGTATTAAACTGCTGCCTCAGAATATTGGTCTCACCGGGGTTTTTTTGGTAAAGATTTACTTACTTTCATTTGAAAGGCCAAGGTTTTACTGAGAGAGAGAGAGAGACAGAGAGACAGAGAGAAGGAAAGACAGAGATCAAAGGTCTTGCATCCACTGATTCACTCCTCAAATGGCTATAGTAGCTGATCTGAAGGCAGCAGCCAAGAGTTTCTTCTAGGTCTCCCATGTGGGTGCAGAGTCCTAAGGACTTGGGCCATACTTCTACGCTTTTCCAGTCCATAAACAGAGAGCTGGATGGGAAGTGGAGCAGCCAGGACACAACCCTATGGGATTCCAGCACCACAGTGCAGGGATTATTCTGTTGAGCTACTGTGCCAATCCTCCCAATACTTAATTCTTAAAATGTGCATATAGGTGTGAGGAAAGCAGGAAGATGTTAAAATGACTATACATAAGAGAAAAACAGAAAGATTGTGACTTTTAATGTATTTTCAGTGTCAGTATATATAAAATAATTTATTTTACGTGAATATTTAAGAAAATGTTTCACATTAAATTTAATGTGGTAAATGTCCAGTCACTAACAACTAATTGAGTAGTTTTCTTGCTTGCTGTTAACTTGTAATTTATGTACATGTGTGAAAAATCCACTGTATAAACCTTTAGACTAAATACATATACATGCACAATACATACCTGTATACATATGTACAACTTTTCAGTATTTTCTGTAACTATGTATATCAGAGCACAGCACTAGAATATTTCTAATGCATGTGTGTGAATGCTGCAGTATAAGCAATCCCCATTCTAATTAAGTATTCAAATAAACAATAGGCACTTCACAGAAAATCAATGGCATGATTAGTAGTATCCTCTTTGAAGGTGAAACTTAACTATTTGGTGAGCCTCTAAATATGAATAAGCGGAGTTTAATTACTAGAAACATTCTTCAACTCATTTTGCTAGAAAACTAAATTAGTCATAGAAAGTGACAGGGTAAATGAACAGCTTTTATTATTTTGTTTTTTATTTCATGTTATTTTTGATTGGAAAGGCAGATTTACAGAGAGAAGGAGAGGGAAAGATCTTCTGTATGCTGGTTCACTACTCAGGTGACCACAGTGGCAAGAGCTGAGCTGATTTGAATCCAGGAGCCAGGAGCTTCTTTTGAAGTCTGTTGAGTCTCCCACATGGGTGCTGGTTCCTAAGGCTTTGGGCATTCCTCCATTCTATCCCAGGCCTCAAGTAGGGAATTGGATGGGAAGTGGAGCAGCTAGGACAGAAACCGGGCCACATATATGGGATGCCAGTGCTTGGTGATCAGCTAGTTGAGCTTTCATATTGGCCCCAATGACTAGCATTTCTAAATGTAGCTGTTGATAACTTTGTAAACCTTGAACAAATTCTCACATGAAAATGTTTTAATGTGTACTATTTTTGTCTTTTGAAAAATTTGTTTTAATTGTTCTGATTAGTTACAGGCTGAATTAAGCAAAAAAATCTCCTTTATTCTGTTTGTGAGTTTGGGGGATGGCATTAGGGAGGTTAATGCAGGGAAAGGGTGTTAAAGAAAAATTTATAGCTAGAGGGAGAATTCCATTTCACATGTGACTCAACTGAAGAACAAAGAAATCATAGTTGCAAGTAATCCAGGATTCAGACCAATTAAAATCTTTACTGTTTAGACCTTTCCATGTTGTAGTAAATGGGTCTCTTACAAATATGATCATCCAGTTAGAGTGAAACGCTGCATGCTGGGACAGCTGCATCTGTGTTTCTGCCTGGCGGTGAATGCTCTCTGCCTTGGAGCTGAAGCTCATTTAGCCTGGCTTATCTGGGGCTGCTGTAGCAACCATCAGTCTCCAGGCAACTGAGGCACGTTGACCTCTGAGCTGAACTGAGTGCAGAACTACTTCAGTGTAGCTGCCCAAGACAATAGTGATGGTCCTGACAATGAAAATATGAAATTTTCTAGGCAATGTGCAAGGGAAAGTATAAAAATATTTAGATGGAATGGAATTGATAGGATTCTTAAAATTGGGAGCATTTGGCAGTTGAACCTTTGTTTTCAAAATGACAAGTTTATTTCTGTTTAACTTCATATAGACTCTGTCTTGAAACCATAAGATTTATTTATTGTACTGAAGCAGTTACATCCCCTCAGTTTTATTTACGGAGGTTTTACAGGTAGCTGATTTAGAAATAATAAATGAGTAAGTGAAAATTATATTAAAGTAATTCAATTAATATCACACTAGCAAATACCTTAAAAATATAATAGAGAAGAGAAATATTAAACTTGAATATGTCACTTTCTCCCTTCCCTCTAAAAAAAGAACTTAATGAAAGTAGTAATTTATCATGCCTATATTGGTGCCAGCAAGGTAAAATAGTACATTCTTGTTATTTCTGCTCTTGGTTTTAATAAAGATAGAACTGCTGTATGGCTTATTTGCTGTATTAAAAATCATCTGGAAAATGACCAGAAAGGTACGAACAGGAAGGGCTATTAGAAATGAAAGTCTGACAACTGCTTGATCTTTGTGCTTTTCATGGATGTGAGGTTGTGAAGTCTAATGATGAGCAGCCAACCTAAGACCAGAAAAATTGTTAGAAATCTGATACCCCCACTTAATATTCTTATTAAATCCTTTATTTGATATGTGACAGGATTCTGTAAAAGTTTGTGAAATAATGCAGTTATTTTTCATTGAGCATCATTCCCTGAGCTTTCAAATCCCATTACACTATATTTTTTTGTGTAATTGTTCTTTCACAAATAGTTTTTTTAAGCTTTACTTTTATTGGAAAGAGATTCACAGAGAGAAGGAGACAAAGATCTTCCACCCACTAGTTCATTCTCCATGTAGCCACAACAGCCAGAACTGAGCTGATATAAAACCAGGAGTCTTGAGCCTCTTCTGGGTCTCCGATGTGCATGTGCAGGGTCCCAAGATGTTGAGCCATCCTCCTTTGCTAATAGGCCACGACACAGGGAGTTGGATGGGAAGTGGAGCAGCTAGACAGGAACTGGCACCCACATGGGACCCTAGCGCTTTAAGGGGGAGCATTAGCCAATTGAGCCACTGTGCCAGCCCCACAAATAATTAATTTATGGAAACCCCACACTCCTTCCTATATACTAGTATTTCAGTAATACAGTTTCTCAACAGTGTTGGAAGATAGAGCTATCTATTTGTTGTTGTTGGATTGTAGGATTATGAATACAGGTATAAATTTCTGTAGGAGTGACATTAATTTTGATATTTTTTTCCCTTTAAAACTGCACTGTTTCCCAATTCTACACTCATTCTGCTGTGTCATTGGGAAAATAAAAGTAGTTTTATTTGAGGGATGAGTTCTTTAATCTTGGAGTCTTAAGACCAAATCTAATGAGAAATGATAGCATTCTGTTGTATCTTAAATTTCTTTTGCTTTTGGATGCAGTTTTCATGTCAGTATTTATGGTTTCTTGTTTCTACTGTTGTAATGATACTGATTTGAAATCCATGTTAGGTTAAGTAAAATTCCAAGATTTATTTATATAATGCAGAAATCTGTATGTTAAGGCACAGTTTAGTGACTAACGTTTTAGAGGTTTCCGTGACATTTCTTTCTAGTAGGTTTGAATGGTGTGTGTGTGTGTGTGTGTTTTGCTGAATCCTTGATTTCTTTTCATGGAATGACTAGTAATAATGACATTTTCATACCATTTGGGAAGATGGTTGTTTTCCAGGCGGATTCAACTGACCTTGGGGGATATTTGTATTTATATTTCATTAGAGTGAAAGTGTTGTCAGCTTAAAACAATTTAGTAAGTCTATACTTTTTTTTGTCTTTTAAAAAAATTTTTTTTAAGATTTATTTTATTATTTTTATTGCAAAGTCAAATATGCAGAAAGGAGGAGAGACAGAGAGGAAGATCTTCCGTCCGATGATTCACTCCCCAAGTGACCACAACGGCCGGTACTGCGCCAATCTGAAGCCGGGAACCAGGAACCTCCTCCAGGTCTCCCACACAGGTGCAGGGTCCCAAAGCTTTGGGCTGTCCTCGACTACTTTCCCAGGCCACAAGCAGGGAGCTGGATGGGAAGTGGAGCTGCCAGGATTAGAACCGGCGCCCATATGGGATCCCGGGGTGTTCAAGGCGAGGACTTTAGCCGTAGGCCACTGTGCCAGGCCCAATAGCCTATACTTTTAACAAAATGGCCTTTTTGAACAAATTACTGGTCTAGGTTTTGGTAACAGTTTTGCAGTATTACCATTGGATGATGAAAAGGTTAAGGAATAATCCATGGTGATCTGTCTAGTAACCCCTAGAACTACGTTTTGGAATTAGGGCAGCCCACCTTTAAACCTGCTGGCTAAAAAAGTAATTGTTATAAAAATGAGCTTCCCTCTGTGTGCCTCTTCTACTAAAAGACATTCTTTGAAAAACATTGTTAGGAGTTCTGGGCATATTCTTCCGATACAACACAAAATAGGACTTTTGGATCAGAATTTCTGAGTTCCAGAAACTTTGCTGCTCAGTACAGATACCTTGGCTTCGCTTCCTCAGTAGGAGTGCATGTAAGTGCCTGTCCAACCTGCACTGCAGGTCTGTCATGGATATATAAAATCAGTGTTTTAGTGATTGTAATACTAACCCTTGTAGAAGCAGCCTGATTACCTGTAGAGAATTACTTCTTTTATTTAAAACCTATTAATTTTTCTGTTAAAATTAATTCCATACAGATACATTAATTTTAGTCATTTTAAAATTCAGTTGTGAATTAAGGTTCTTTTCTAGGTCTAAAATTTAGGTTTAAAATTATCTCAAATGTTGTCTTTTGAGTATTTAGCACCCTCCCCCCATATATTGATTAAATATTAGCCAATTAAAAAATCTACTTAGAGTTGGTCATTTTATACAATACTGTTGTCCAGTCACGCATGTTCACTAGCTGTAATACCTTAATCGCTCCTACTACTTTATAAAAACTCAGTTGTGGGCATTCAGCATTTGCCTAAACAATGGTTTTGAATATGTTAAGCTCCTAACAATTAGGGAGCAGTTTGGGGCACTGAATAATGTGGAATGATGCAATTGAACCTGACAGCTTTAACAGTCAGCCTTCTCATGGGACCTCAGTGTTGTTCACACTTGGTTTCATCTCTTATCACAAGCTGAGTATTAAAGCGTTATTGGTGGTAGCTGACACAGAAATAGTGTCTCTTATCAAAATGTTTCATATTGTACAAAGTTTGAATTATACTGGAGACTATATGAAATTCTCCTTTGTTTTCCAGTCCGTATCTAGTGTTCACTTATACTTTTCCTGGAAGTTCCTGGTTAAACATGTTGTGTTTATAAGTTTAAAAAAATGTGTCTGTGTGTGTGGTGTGTCATAGCTAAACTATTATCTCATAGTAAAACATTTATACGTCTAATTTTTAGGGAAATAAATTTTAATCTCTGAAATACAACCACAGTTACTATCAATATAATTGGGAGAATTTTCTAATAAGGAAAAATGGAAAAAACGGGGCAGCATGTCATAGTGGATAAACCCCCATCTGTGGTACCACTTGATCTCCTGACTGCTCCACTTGTGATCCAGATCCATCTAATGGCATGGAAAAAAACAGAAGATGGCTCAAGTAGTTGGGCTCTTACCACTCATGAGAGATCTGGATTGAGCTCTTGGCTCCTGGCTTCTCCCCTGCACTGTCTTGGCTGTTGTGGCCATCTGGGGGAGTGAACCAGCTGTTGGAATATTTCCCTCTATCTCTCCTTCTCTAACTGTGAAATCAAATAAGTATTTTTTTAAGACAGTTGGGGACAGGGGTGGCTGCCATGCCTGCAGGCATCTCATGTGGGTACTGGTTTGTGTCTCTGCTGCTGCACTTCTGAGCCAGCTTCCTGCTATTGGACCTGGAATAGCAGAGGAAGATGGCCCAAGTACTTGGGCCCCCGCATACACATGGGGGATGCGGAAGAAGCTTCTGGCTTCTACCTGGCCATATCCTGGCAGCTTTGGCAATTTGAACCAACAGATGGAAGATCTCTCTTGGTGTCTCCTTCTCTGTTACTCTGCTTTTCCAGTAAATAAACCTCAAAAAAAATTGTCATGATATCTTATGACAGTAATTTTTAAAATCACAAGGCAAAAAGTGAATGCTTACCACATATCAACTATTGTAAGGCCTTCACATACATTCGCTCCATTCTCATAGCATTGTTGTGAGATAAATGTTATCTCCCCCATTTTACAGATGCAGTTGAGAACAGAGAAACTTAGCTAATTATGCTAGATGAAAAGCCTATTTTATAGCAGATAGGTAATGGAAAATATTTTTTTTTTTTAAGATTTTTTATTATTGGAAAGCCGGATATACACAGAGGAGGAGAGACAGAGGAAGATCTTCCATCCGATGATTCACTCCCCAAGTGAGCCGCAACGGGCCGGTACTGCGCCAATCCGATGCCGGGACCAGGAACCTTTTCCGGGTCTCCCACGCGGGTGCAGTGTCCCAAAGCTTTGGGCCGTCCTCAACTGCTTTCCCAGGCCACAAGCAGGGAGCTGGATGGGAAGTGGAGCTGCTGGGATTAGAACCGGCGCCCATATGGGATCCCGGGGTGTTCAAGGCGAGGACTTTAGCCGCTAGGCCACGCCGCCGGGCCCGGAAAATATTTTTCTAAAAGTATATATGAATTAGCAGTTTTACAAAGGAATAAAATTAATGAGTAACAGGATTTTTTTTAACATATTTTTATTGCATTTCATTTTTTTAAAAATTAATTATATTGCATTATGTGATACATTTTTTATGCACTGGGATTCCCCCCGCCCCTCCCAACACCCTCCCCCCACGGCGGATTGCTCCACTTTGTTGCATTTCCATAATTCAAATTCAGTTGACATTCCTTCATTGGAGGTATTTACCAAGCATAAAGTCCAGCATCTTATTGTCCTGGTAAGTTCAATGGTTTGTTGGTGAGACCATCTCTGGTCTGAAGGTAGAGCTGGCAGAGTATCATCCCAATCAATTAAAAGCCCCAACATAATATTTCCAACCATTTACAACATTATGGCATTAATTGACATGGTATTGATTAACTAATATGGAGTAACAGGATTTTGAAGAGTTGTGATTTGAAGTGCATTTAAGGGGATGGCATTATGGCCTAGCTTGTGAGGCCCACTGTCTAGGACATCAGCAACCCATGTGGCTGCTGGTTGGCTATTCTACATTCCATCTGGCTCCCTGCTACTGCTGTGGGAAAAGCAGCAGCAGGTGTGTGAGTATTTGGGTCCCTGCATCCACTTGGCAGACCCTGATGAGGCTCCTGGTTTCTGGCTTCAGCCCAATCCTGCCGTGGCCATGGCAGCTGCCTGAGGGAGTGAACCAGCTGGTTCACTCCTCCACCTGTCCGTCCGTCTCTCTGACTTTGAAAGAAATAAATCTAAAAATATCATTTAAATGTGAAGCCTGGGAAACTTAAAGAAGAAGTTGCTCTGTTTTAGAGATTGTATAATTATTTGACTTTTAACGTATATTGACAAGTTAATTATGCATTTTAAAAAACACTTGCTGTAACTTGCGCTGTATGATTGAAGTATGCAGTTTCAAATTCACCTCTAGATGATTTATTGCTATAATACTTTCCAGATGTGAAATTTCACAGGTATTATTCTTTAAACCCTGCTTCCTGTTTTTCTTTATAATTTTGCTTTTTAACATCAGGTAAAGGGAGACTACCCAAAACAATACTCACTTTTAAGTTTTTTATTCAGATAATTGAGTAATCTTAGCTTAACTGTTTTCACACACAGCTGGCTCATTTGGAAGGAGCCAAGTGCCTAGGAATTTGTTCAAGTAGCTATTTTACAATTTGAACTCTTTAAAAATATCTCTTGATCATAAGTATACATTTGAAATGTAAAAGTTACATGAATGTTAGTAGGAGAAAAAATCTGGCAATAAAATAATTTCATCTTGTTCATGTTTACTGTGGCAAGTCAGATTTCTTAAGAACTAGTTTGTTGGATCTGTTTGAGACTTGCATTTTTTTCTATATTCTGAACTTCTTAATAAGGTATTCTTTAATGGGGACATGTAAACATTTTCTTTGAAAATGACTTAGTTTATACCTTTGTAACCATTTAACCTATTTTTGACATACTAGTCTTGGGTGCACATACAAAGTAACACTTCTTGGTCTTTTGCTAGAGCATTGGGGTAAATGTTACATTATCTTGAAGGGAAGTTGTTTCCTTTTGGTTATTTATCTTGGTAAGGGGCTTCTTTAAGAAAGACCAATATTATAGGTTAAAAGAAAATTATTATGTCTTGAAATAAGATTTTTGATGCTTATTAAGACTGCAGTCGTATTATAAGAATTTATAATCATGAATATCTTTCACTTTGTCTCTAGTGTCAGCAGCCCTGTTATTTTAATACCAGTGTAAATCCAAGAGGATCTGTCCAAAAAAGCCATTTTCCTTACCTGAGCAGAATTAAACTGAAATGTCAGGAAATATAGGTACTTCCCTCCAAAGAGATTTTCCAGTGTTTACATCATGCTTTCTGAAGTGCGCTTTTGACATGTTAGTCATTTATTTTCAGTCTACTTCCTAAAATCCCATATCACAGGAACAGTACGCTGTAGGGAAGCATGTATGTAGGAAGGTTCCATAAATGCTTTCAGAGCCCATTATCTTCATTAACTGCTTTATTAACATGGACTTTTTCTCCTTCCTCCTGTATCATAGTGTTTTCAATTATTAATAACAAAGATTTATGAGTTTAAAAAATGATGGTCTGTGTCTGTATGATTGTCAGTAATCTTTGTTGTACCAGTTCTCCCACTTATCCACCTTCTGTGCTACTTAGTTGTGAAAACTTCAAAATTTAAAATGTGGAGGATTTTTTTTTTTTTTTGGCCTGGAGACATCAATAGAGAGGTTCTTCTAAGTTCCAGCATTAAGCAATTCCACATATGCCCTAGCAATGCATGTGACATTTTTAAAGTCATTGGTAACATGCCACCCAGTTTATTTATTTATTTATTTATTTTATAAATTTCTTATTTACTTGAAAGGCATAGTTACAGAGAGAAAAGCAGAAACAAAGATACGTGCCTTCCATTCACCAGTTCACTCCCCCAGTGCACAGTGGTAACGAGGAATCTGGAACTCCATCCCAGTCTTGTGTGTGGTCAATACCCACATAATTGGAGCAGCTTCCACTGCTTCTCCCAGGCACATTAGCTGGGAGCTGCATGGGGTGTGAAGCAGCCAGGACTCTACATATGCCCATGTGGGATGAGGACATTGTAGGCGACAGCTTAACACACTGTGCCACAATCCTGGCCCTGTAGTTACCCATGAGTTTAGAGTGACTTAGATGGTTTTAATTCCAAAACAACTCTGTCTAACAAAACTAATAACTTATTTGAATATTCTCTATTGTAGAATTGAAAATTTTTAAAACATAAATATCAGATTTTTTTTTAAAGATTTATTTTATTTTTATTACAAAGTCAGATATACTGAGAGGAGGAGAGACAGAGAGGAAGTGGAGCTGCTGGGATTAGAACCAGCAGCCATATGGGATCAAGGCGAGGACCTTAGCCACTAGGCCATGCTGCCGAGCCCAATATCAGATTTTTTTAAAGCTATTTTAGTAGTTTGGGAAATCAGTCATTCTAATTTTAGTTTCTTTTAAATGTACCAAGTCATCTTTTAAAAATAAAAATTTCCTGTTTTGTGATATGCTAAATTTTTAAAAATTTTCTGTCTGTTCATGGTCATTATGCAAATCAGTTATGATGTTGTAGTGCTTTCTGTTTTGATCTTAACTAGCCCAAGGGTTGATAGAACAGTGGGATGATTTGAAGACTTGATCAAAAAAACCTTGTGCGCTCTGAAATTTGAAGCTTATAGATGGATTAATATGAAGTCCCTGGCAGAAGGAATCCTTCTGCAAAAAGTGTTTCTGCTGAGTTGGATAGTTTGATTCTTATCTGTTGACCAGTGATTGATATTGAAAAGGTCCGCAGGTGCTGCGGTGTGAGTGCTTTACAACTGGATGAGGATGGGGAACCAGAGGCTCACAAGCTGGGCTGCTCTGCAGGTGCCAAGGCATCTCGGGCTGCCAGTTCTGGGGACCGCCTGGTCCTCCTGCCCACACTGCCTGCAGGATCCTCACACTTACTCATATTCCTCTAAGTGTCAGCTATTATTTGACCTATGAACTTTCTCAAGAGCTTATGTTTTTTCCTCTTTTCTACTTCTGGGCTATATATACTTAGTGGATCAAAGCTGTGTCTACAATAGGAGTTATCTTGGCTCTGCAAACGTGCATTTTTCAGTTTGAGATACCTGAGACCTTAACACATGAAACTGGTGACATCTGTTTTTTCTGAGTTGGTTTTTGTATTTTTCTTGTTCTAAGCTATTTTATGAGTAGCTAAGATTGCCAGTTAGTTCAGTTCAGGAGACGTGAAAAAAATCTGTATCTTAGTCATTTAGGGATTGTGTTTTATACAGTCCTCCCTGACTGCATCCTAAGTGTCTTTAAGTATGGTTGTTCTTTAGGTGGGAAATTATGACTTTTTACTACTGAAGGCTACTTGATTGCTAAGTAGGACTTTGTGGGACAAATGTATTGACTTTGAATGTGTACCATTAATAGCAAAAGTAAAAGTAGAAATTGGCACATTGGATTTTCACCATTATAATGTGAACCTTGAAGTACATTCTTAAACATTGAAAAGCAAGGAGAGGATTCTGTATCTTGCAGATTATTTCTGTGAACTGTAAAAGTATATTTTTCATGGTTAGTAAGTTGGATAAAGGTCAAGACATGTCAGGGGCCCAGTGCAATAGCCTAGCAGCTGATGTCTTCACCTTGCATGCGCCGGGATCTCATATGGGTTCTGGTTGTAATCCCACCAGCCCTGCCTCCCATCCAGCTCCCTGCCTGTAGCCTCTGAAAACAGTCAAGGATGGCCCAAAGCCTTGGGACTCTGCACCCGAGTGGGAGACTTAGAAGAGCTCTGGGCTCCTGGCTTCAGATCGGCGCAGCTGCGGCTGTTGTGGTCGCTTGGGGAGTGAATCAATAGATGGAAGATATTCCTCTCTGTATATCTGGCTTTCAAATAAAAATAAATAAATCTTTTAAAAAAAGATGTAATTTCAGGATTGAGTCCATCCAGAAATACACTTAATTCTCTTGCTTGTTCCAAGCACTGTATCTTTGTCTTGTGTGCAGTTCTACATGTCACAGTGTACCACATCTTTTGTTCCACTGTTACTCAGCTTGATAGAAGAAGTGCTTTGGTTCTTTGTAATTGTTTCCTAGGTTTTATTTTACTTCTGAAATAATATGCAGTGATTTCATTTGATAAAGCTTGTGCTTGATTTCATTCATGAAAAAGACATCTGCTTTAAAATTTGTGGTCCTGTTAAGTCTGAAAATTCTTTTGGGCCAGTGAGTAACAGTATTTTGTATATGGGAGATTTGCTCCAAAATGCCATATTTGAAGGTTATAATATTCTTGGAAAGTGGGAGAGAGAGTGCAGATCAAAGAAGGCATTTTTATTACATTGGATTATGCAATACTTTGGCCAGCCTCTTTAGCTTCATCTGTTTAAGGGTTCATTTTCCCTTCTTTGGCACAGCTCCCAGGAGAGGCCTTCAGAATTGTGGTTAGCAACATGAATGAATTACAAACTTTGGACCAGCTCTTCAGTTAGTTGAGCTGGCCTTCTGCCAAGACGACAGTGCCTTATATGGGGTCAGGGCAAAGCCGTGATTCGTTGAGCCGTGCATTGTATAGAAAACATACTTGTGATGCCTGTTTGCTTTCTTTTAAAATCAAAACAAAACAAAACAGAAAAAGCAGCAGGCTTCCAACTCGACCAAAATAGGAAGTAACAAAATAGTGTGCAGGTTTTACTAATGACATAGTTGAGCAGTGGGAAGATGGCTCCATAGAGTTAACATACTAGTAGAAGTTGGATCTTTTGACTTGCTTAACTATCTTGGGATGCAAGAGATTATGATATTTTGTTAACAATCTGTTGTCTCCCTGCCTTATTTTATTTATAAATGGTTTAATAAGATTAAGTACTTAGTTGTGTGTCCACATGGCCTCTAGGCTTCAGTATCAACAGCTACTTTAAGAATTAAAAGCAAGAATACTTGACTTTCATTGTGGCAGTGTTTCTTTAGTTTGTAGTGATACAATTGTTTCAAAATCTGGTATGTTCAATTGCTAAACAAGTAAGAATAAAAATTGCTTTCTTATAGATAATTACTAAATACAATAGATATTCAGATATTTTAACTTTCAATTCCTTCCATTCAGGCAAATCCTCTGACTGGAGCCTCTCTCGGTCAGGCACCATCTCATATGTATGGCAATAGATTAAATACAACTTCATCCATGGCAGCTCTTATAGCCCAGTCTGAAAATAGTCAAACAGGTAAGTTCTCAAGAATTACTCGACTCAAAAATTGTATTCTACCCAGTGTAATTGCCTCACCCATCCTCTTGCCAACCTATTTTATTTGTGGTTAATCGAGAATTGTGTCTTTTTTCTTAAGCTGAAGAATGCCAGTGGGAAACGAGTGGTATGCTGGGCTGTGTCTCTGTCTGAAGTGGCAGGGCTGAGGCAGGGCCCTGGGCAGCAGGAACACAGCCGCGGCTCCTGATGCGGTGGCTCGTGAGCTCACTTCTCAGCTCTCTGCACAGAGAGTGACTGAACACTGGGCTTTGCTGTGAATAGCCTAAACCTTTATTTGCATAATTCATGAAATTGCATTACACAAACTTGTTGTTTTTTTCCTTTTCAAAAATCCTGTTAGAGAATTTCTACAGTGTTTAGTAATCCTGTGAAATTTTGCCAGTTGACATTTTGCAGCATTTGCCTCTTGTACTGTTTTAATGAGCCACTGGGTTTGCTTTGTTTCATTCCATCCTTAAGGATTTGTTGACATGTCCAAGTAGTCATGCCTGTTTGGGGGAAGGGAATAGGTTTAGCAGTTCACCAAGAATGGATCAGTCATGTCTTTACCCTTTAAGGGTCAGAGGTGACCTGCCTCAGAAGAAGGGGCCACAGCCTTGTTAGAGGCCAGATAGGGTGAAGGAGGAACTAACTGCCGGAAAATGGAAGTTACTTTCGAGGAGAGATATTTGGTATTTGATAAGGAATGTATTGGAGAATTTTAAAAACTTCCTTTTACATACAGAATTCTGTAGTGTCCTCTTTTTTGTTGATTTGGAAATTCTTGGTGTGAGGATCTATGTAACAGATCACTTCTCCTGGGCAGCTCTATGTAAATACTTTATAACTTGCTTTGGGATGCAAAGTGTTAAAAATACAAAGCATAAGGATTTGCTGTGATAAGCATACAGATGAGCTGTCCACAGCTGTGATTCATTACTTTAACCGTAGAAATTAAAAGTGGCTGAGGGGAGGGTACTGCAAATGCAAACCACGCTTCTGTGCTGTAAAATTGAAAGGAATGAAAGAGCAGAACATAATCCATGGCCTTCTACGCCCACAGAAACGTGTAGGGACAACGCCTTACACGCCACAGTTCAGCAGTTCTAAACTAGCAACATGCTCCATTTTCTACTTTCATAGGAACTGCAGAGAGTAGTAAAGGGGGAGTGTGTGTTAGTAGAAATCAGGGCCAGAGCTTAAAACTGCTGATCTGGTGAGAATGTCACTTTATCAGCTCTGAAATATTTACACTGCAGATCCAGATCTTGGAGACAATAGCCGCGGCCTGGTCGGCAGAGGAAGCTCACCCCGAGGAAGTCTCTCCCCACGGTAAGTGCTGTTTACTCTGCTGAGTACAGGCAAGAGAAAGGTTTTGAGATTTGGGAACCTTGTTATCAGCTATCAGTAGAGTGTACATTTCTGAGGTTGTAAAAGCATTCTGCAGATAAGAAGACAGCCAAGAAAAATGATTCTCCAGTTAATTTGGGTATTAATTTAAACACATGCTTAGATTTTCAACCTAAAAGAAGTACCTTTTTCTTATGCTTCCAGTCAATTTGAATTCTGTATATTTAGCTGCTGATACTATTAACTCCTTGATTCAAGTAATTAATTTAGTACACAGAACCCTCTTAAAATCTCTTAAAGCTGCAAACAACTTTGAACTTTGGGTTCTAGTTTTAGTTCTGCTCTGAGCAATGTTTTTAACTCCATATTCTCTAGTTCCTGTTTCCAAAAACAAAGCTTGTCTGGCCAGTCTCGCCGCCCCCCCCCCCCACCCCCCATTCTTAATAGTGTTTGAATCAAAGTATAGCAAAGGTATTATATGGTTTGTAAAACTGTCTTAGATTCTACAGGCTACCATTTTATGAATTAAGGAATGTGAAATCATCAAACTGATAGTGGTATGAAATATTGTCAGTTATAGAAGACAGTGCAACTTCAGTGATAGCGACCTTTTTTATTCCATTGTTTTCAATTTACACACTTTCTGGCTTGTTTTTCCTTTGTTCCATAATTTTACAAACTCGGCGCAGTGTTAGACTGGGTGAGAGCTGAAAGGAAGATGAAAGAGCCTTCCTATGGTCTTTTTTCAAGTATAGAGGAATGTGTATTAAAAACTAAACGTTTTTAGATGATGAAAAGCCCAACAACAGTATTGTTGTTTTACTGATATATTTGGTGGAATGGCAATTAAGGCATATCCTCGTTATCACGATAGAGGTTAATCCATTAATCTCGGACCTTTCTGTTTCGTAATGGTACTTCTCTTGGCCCCTCTTCCTTGATACTCCCTGAGTAAATTGAAAGTAGTATTTTTACTGATTGAATACTACAGGATATTAAACATCCCTGTTTAAAACCAGCATTCTGATGCACGCAGTGATACAATTATCTGACTGGTTTCTGGCTTTATATTGTGGTATGTCTATCATATCATTCTTTTTTTCCAAAAACAAAATTTACTGAATTTTTTGTTCATAGTGTTTTGTGGAGGCGCCGCTACTTTGTGTCCTTTTTGAACTGAAAATAACACTAAAGTTTTCCAGAAATTACTCAGAATCTTTAGTTCTCCTTTATCTAGTGTGTGTTCTTTCTGTTTAAACAAGTATCACTACATAAATGGCTCAGTGGTATTTTTAGCGTGTATTTCCAACTCTTATGTTGCCCTTTCAAAATCAGCCTAAAATGTACAGGCATAACATATTACTTCAGGAGGGATAGTCCACTTTATGTAGCACATGGTGTTTACACATGGGAGAAAAAGCTCCGTTTGTTTTCTTACCTTCAGAGCTTTTGTAGAGGAGGCTAGTGAGGCTGTGGCAGGCACCCTGCTCGAGGGGAGGCCTCAGGCTGCGCTCTCATCTCCTCTGGCAGTGTCTCAGGAGAAGTCATAGAGGCCTCTCCCTGTTTCCTGGTTTGGAAATGGAACCACAAAGCCTGTCCTTGATATCTTACTAGGTTATTGAGGATCCCAGGAAGGAAACATGGGCACGCAGAAACACTGCAAACTCTCCAGCTCCTTAACCAGCCTATTATGTTAAAATAGAGGCTGGAGACTAGAAATGAACACTGAGGAGTTCATATGAATATTTTTGTTTTGGACACAGTTGATTCTGTGATATCATTTGAAGTACAGTCTAAGACATTGTAGAAATATTTGTAAATGGAATCAGGTAAAGGGCCCTGTGCTGTAGCCTAGTCCTCACCTTGCATGTGCCGGGATTCCATGTGGGCACCGGTTCTAATCCCGGCAGTTCCACTTCCCATCCAGCTCCCTGCTTGTGGCCTGGGAAAGCAGTTGAGGACGGCCCAAAGCCTTCGGACCCTGCACTGGTGTGGGAGACCTGAAGAGGTGGCTGCTGGCTTCAGATTCGCCGTTGCGGCCACTTGTGGAGTGAACCAGCAGATGAAACATCTTCCTCTCTGTCTCTCCTCTCTGTAAATCTGCCTTTCCTATAAAAATAAATAAATTAAAAAAAAGAGCGAAGTAAAAATTGCTTTTGACAATGTTTCTTATAAAAAAAATCTTGAAGATAAGTGATTTCAAATTTCTAACAAAAGACTTGAAAACAATTTACTGGATTGTATTTGACTTTTATTTTTTTTAAGATTTATTTATTTTTTTTATTACAAAGTCAGATATACACAGAGGAGGAGAGACAGAGAGGAAGATCTTCTGTCCGATGATTCACTCCCCAAGTGAGCCGCAACGGGCCGGTGCTGTGCCGATCTGAAGCCGGGAACCAGGAACCTCTTCCGGGTCTCCACGCGGGTGCAGGGTCCCAAGGCTTTGGGCTGTCCTCGACTGCTTTCCCAGGCCACAAGCAGGGAGCTGGATGGGAAGTGGAGCTGCCGGGATTAGAACCGGCGCCCATATGGGATCCCGGGGTGTTCAAGGTGAGGACTTTAGCCGCTAGGCCATGCCGCCGGGCCCTGTATTTGACTTTTAAAGGAGAACTGGGAAGCTTTTTAGTTTTAAAAGATTAGGTTTGTGAAGTAGACACATACATGAGCTTCTAGTTGATTTTTTATTTATTGTTGTGGACACACACACAGAGATGCATAGAAGGCTTACTGACAGTGTCAGTCCCGCGGGTCACTCCCCAGATGCCTGCAACAGCTGATGCCAGGCCGAGGCCAGGAGCCAGGAACTCAGGCCAGTTCTCCCTGTTGATGGCAGGAATCCAGTTACTGGAGCTGTAGCTATTGTGCCTCTCTGGGCCTGCGTTAGCAGGAAGCTAGAATTAGCACCCTAAGCTAGGAGCCCAGCCCAGGCACTCTGAGTGAAACACAGTGCAAACTCCTACTTCTGTGGGGATTTTGTTGATCATAAAGCCAGACTGTGTAGTTTTGTAATTGCTTGTGCTGTGCTGATACTCTCTGTTATAAGGCAGATTAGTGGGACTCTCTAACTTCTGGCTAGTCTTTCTACTCTGGTCTTTTCCATTTTTGCATTATAAAGCCATACCACATTGAATTTCTTTTACAGGCCATTTCTGAGATTATTGGTGGCATGTTTATATTTTCTAGTGGTTTCTAATTATCTAATAAGGTCAGCTATTCCTTTGATTTTACAATTTGGGGGAGGAAGAATGATAATTACTCAATTTTAGGGTAGATTATGGTTTTATAAATCCAGGAACTCCATTCTATGGCATAGGCAGTCTGGTGTTAGAAAACTTGCACAAGGGAAGAAGCTCTGACGCACTCGGCCAAAAGCATTCTCCTCCTTGATTTCCAACAGATCGCCTGGCAGCAGCTTACAGCTTCGCTATGACCAACCAGGCAGCAGCAGTTTAGAAAATCTGCCTCCAGTCGCGGCGAGCATCGAGCAGCTTCTGGAGAGGCAGTGGAGTGAAGGCCAGCAGTTCCTGCTGGAGCAGGGGACGCCTAGTGACAGTAAGTAGTCACGCTCGTCCGATACAGCTGCAGGGACGAATGGGAGCTCAGGCTTTTCTTAGTTCAATGGAAGGAAAACCTCTGGGGAATTTTTCTATATTGCTTATAATCAGGAGTAGCCAGTTTCTTACGTTTTACAATTGGGAGAAGAATAATTACTGAATTTATATATAAAGTTATATATATATGTATATATATTGCTTATCATTTATTAAGTTGTGTGATATAAGGTTTATGTATATGCTTTTAATATGTTTATGGTTTTAACTATTAAAGCTTTGCCTGATTAGTGCCTAAAAGAATTAACAGGTGTTGGTTAGCTGCAGAGGTGGCCTTCAGTTTGGTTAAGGAAGAATGTTTTGGGGAGAAGAAAAATATTGTTTTCATTGATTTAAAATACAAATTATTGCTTCTTTATTTTATTAAAATAAACAATTTTGCTTGTTGTTTAAGTGGCCTAAGTGCCATAAATATTTTTATGAATGGTTCTCTGACCAAAAAAAAAAAAAATGCTAATTTTGAGGAAATTCATGCCAGGCTAATCCTTTAAACGTGCTTGCTTGAGGACAGGTTTAGCTGTCCTATTACATCTCATTTGGATGCACTAAGGGCTTCTTTGTGGGATCCTGATGAGGGATCAAAGTTAAATCCTTGGGAAATGACCATATGTGTCAGTACCAGTAGAGTTTTGTCTTTTGAAGGCCCCGAGGTCATCTTAAACAAATATAACTTTTTAATACATAGAATTTCTAGCGTGTCCATCACTGTGGCCTAACAGCCGCACTCTGTGTTGTCAGTTGGGAGAGCTGAGTAAAAGGAATTCAGTGTTTGAAGAGATGGGATAGGACAGCAAGCCTGTTGACAGAGGCACGGGTGCACACACAGCGCTCCCTGCTGGGCAGCCTGCACACCAACATGCTGAGCAGCGGCTGAAAGGGGATCTGAGGGCATGCAGAACTGTGCGCTCTTGGTTATGGAAAAGGGTGTCAGTGTGATCCTTTCCCTTTGTAAACAGGACTTTAATGAATAAAATCATGGCATTTCAGATTTCAAAATAAGCCTTTTGATGATGAATTGTCATTAATAATCCCCTTCTGTTTTAAATATTTATAAACACAACATATTTGTCATACGTACGCGCATATTAAGGAAGAAGATATGTGTTTACATACATATATTCAGGAATCAACTGTAATCATTTAGTATATTTTAGAGAATTTTGTTTTTATTTTTACATTACATCCTTAAAATGCTTAGTATGTGGACTTTGTTGAAAACCATCCAAATGTTTGCTAGTTTTAGGTATGTTGAAATCATTACACCAACTACAAGTTGAAAATCGAAGATTAGAGGAGCAAATTAAAAACTTGACAGCCAAAAAGGAGCGTCTCCAGTTACTAAACGCACAGCTTTCAGTGCCTTTTCCAACAATTCCAGCAAACCCTAGTCCATCTCATCAAATTCATGCATTCTCAGCACAGACTGGTGAGCATAAGGTTTAATTTGTATATAAAACGATGATATTCGCGTAAAAACTGACTAGTAACTAACTGGTTATGAACCACTTACTAGTAACCTGTTACACGAACCTGTAGAAAATAAATGATTTATTTAAAAGTATATTTTCTTTATTTGAAAGCTGGAGCGAGTCTTCGATTTACGGTTCATTCCCCACATGGTTACAAGGGCCAGAGGTGGGCCTGCTTCTTTGGGTCTCCATGTGGGTGCAGGGACCTAAGGCCTTGGGCCATCTGCCTGCTGTTTGCCCAGGCCACAAGCAGGAAGCGGGATGGGCAGTGGAGCAGCTGGGAAACGAACTGGCGCCCATGTGGGATGGTGATGTCACAGGTGGTGGTGGCTTTACCTGCTATACTACAGTGCCAGCTCCGATAGGTTATTTTTAAGGGTATAAAGAATCATATTTAGTGGTCAACCTGAATTTCTTCTGGCTTATTTAGTACCTAATATAATTGTTTAAATTGATTCAAATATGTAATAACCTCATTAACTAAAAGATAAAATATTTTTTTAAACTGTTTTTGGCTGAACATAATATTAACATGTCTTTAATACACACTTAAGCTTTTACATAAGCCTTTAATCTTATACCTATTACAACTTAACATGATAAACAGATTTGTTTTGTATTTTATTATTCTAGCCCCTACTACTGATTCTTTGAACAGCAGTAAGAGCCCTCATATAGGAAACAGCTTTTTACCTGATAATTCTCTTCCTGTTCTAAATCAGGTAATTTTTGCGTAGCAATTTTTCATTTGTTTTATTTGTGAACAATTACAGCAAATGTTTAAGTTTTGCAATGTTCTTTACAGTTTGTATTTTTTCTTGTATCAGGACTTAACCTCCAGTGGACAAAGCACCAGCAGTTCATCAGCTCTCTCAACCCCGCCTCCTGCTGGGCAGAGTCCAGCTCAGCCAGGCTCAGGAGTCAGCGGAGTCCAGCAGGTCAATGGTGTGGCAGTGGGCGCGCTGGCCGGTGGGATGCAGACTGTGACATCCAGCCTTCCTGCTGTGTCTGCAGTGGGTGGAATAATTGGAGCTTTGCCAGGAAACCAACTGGCAATCAATGGCATTGTGGGAGCTTTAAATGGGGTCATTCCAACCCCTGTCACGATATCCCAGAACCCAGCCCCTCTCACACACACAACTGTACCACCTAATGCAACACATCCAATGCCAGCTACACTGACTAACAGGTAAGAAACTTACTCTAATATGTTTCCCAACGAGCACTGGTCTTGTTAGATTGAGATTTTTTTAATGTTACCTGTAGATGCACTCCAAGAAAATCAAACTCACCAAAACTTTTAAATTGGGTGTATAGCATCCAAAGTCAGCTTGAATTCATGCAAAATTAAATCACTTTTAGCAAAGAATAATATTTTGCTAAAGTTTTAGTCTTGATCTGTGATGTTAATTTTTCTTTTATGTATTGTATTCCTGTCAGCATAAATTCTGAGAGAAAAATAATACAGTAACATAGATACATATAAAGATTGGTTTCAAATTCAATTATGTATTTTGTTAAGTTTCTAATCAAGTATTTTGATAGAGGATGAAGGTGTTCTCTATCTTGAACTTCCGGGAAGTGAAACTTACTGGTTTCACTGTCCTGAACTTTCATTTGGACATTCAAAAATAGGAGGACTGAGGCCATGTTATCAAACACACATTTGGGGAGTCATTTTTAAATGGACTCGCATGGGTACTATTAAACTGTTTCTTCTGGCACTCTCTTTATTGGTGCTTAATTTTCTTGGCCTCTAAAAAGATGAGGTCAGATCAATTAGTAGTATGCATTCTGTTTTAAATATGTATTACTTAGTATGAGCTCAGTTACCCTTGAATAAACATAATTATATATGCTTTTTATAACATACATTTCTATTTATAAAATGATAGTACATATTTTGTACATAATCAACCCTTAATGTGATTTTTTCCAGTTAGTTGCTAACATGTATATAGGAGAAACAAATTGTATTGTAATTGTTTTTTTAAAGGCTTATGATTAAACATTTGTTAATTTATTAAAGATCAGATTGGGAAGTTGTCTTTCATTTATGTTAGAGGTATATTATCATTTTTCAGTGCCTCAGGACTAGGATTACTTTCTGACCAGCAAAGACAAATACTTATTCATCAACAGCAATTTCAGCAGTTATTAAATTCTCAACAGCTTACACCAGTAAGTTCTTCCTTTTGATAATATTTTTTTATTAGGAGCAAGAATTCTAAACTAGAACATAAGTTAAATATATAGGTATAGACTACTTTTTGTGAAAGCACATTACTGAATGCCTTTATCCAGGAAGTTTTTCTTGCTTTTGGTGTAGTCGGAAGTACCTGTGGTGATGTCACATTTACTCATTAATTCAAACATATCAACATATTTATGGCACTGCTGTGGTAGGCTTGGGTGAATGCAGTGATGAGAGAGACATAAATCTGTGCTTCACTGTGGTCGGGCAGACGGACCACACACACATGCTTTTCGGCAGTGAAGAATGGCAAAGAAAGCAGGATGGGGGGATAAAGATTGGTAAGGTGGGTGCCATTTTGGAAGGGCTAGTTTCTTTGAGGAGTTGACTCTGGAGCACAGACCTGAATAAAACCTTAAGGAGTGTGCCTTTCTGACTTGGGGGAGACAAGAGGAAGTGCATGCGTGGTGGAGCAGGTAGGAGTTGGGAAGGCCCGGGCATGGTGTGTGTCCAGAGGCAGGTGGCATGGCCAGACAGGTGTGCTTTAGAATCCTTTTTGTGGCCTTCTGTGATTCAGGCAGGAGGTTCAGATTCTAAGCGTGATGGAAAGCCAAGTTTTTGAGTTATTACTAATGTTTCTGTTAGGGAAACTTTCAAATGTACCAAAATTAGAAGGTAGCATATGTTAAGTCCCATTACTTTTCTTGATAACTTGGAGAATTGTATGTAGATATTTGAGAGTTCTGTTTAGATGGACTCCATCAGGCGTTGGTATGAGCCTGGGGTCCCAGGAAGAGTGCGATTAGGAGTAAGAGTTGAGGTCATTCCTGTATAGAGGATACTGAGAGCTCTGAGAGAGAATGTGATCTCCCACATATGAGGACAGAGCCCTGGGCCCCCTGGGAAATGAGGAGGAGATAGTAAGTGCCTGTGAGAAGTGCTGCGTGAATAATCAGGGAGAACTGAGGGTGGTGGGCAGGTGGAAGTGTATCTACAGCAAAAGATGACGTATCAAATACTTTTAGTGGAAGAGGAAGTTTCTTTGTAATTGCAGTAAAAGCCCTCATTAAGTGGTTCAAAGAAAGTTAGGAGGGAAGGTAAAATATCACTAAGACATTTGATTCTGTGAAGCAGAGAAATGGCAGCTGAAGGCAAGAGCAGTGTATGGTACATCGAGAACTGTTCTAGAACAGCAAAGAGGAAATTCTTAAGAAGGAAGCTGAGATACCAGCATTTCAGTTACACATCAGACAGAGCAGCTAGCTAGAGATGGTTTGGTGACAGGGTTGCAGAAATATTGCTTTTGCTACTTAAGCTATAGACATTGAGAGTGATGGAGATGGGTGGTGGTCGGGGGGAGCGTGCACGTGCGGGGACACGAGGGCTATCACACAGTGGCAGCACGTGGACCTGGGGGCAGCTCTCCTCCTGCTCCCCGTCCCTGGCACGCTTCAGCTAGACTGCTCGGAGAATGCACTGTGAAAGGGGTCTTCCGTTATTTATAATTTCTTTGTAAAGTTAATTTATGTGCTTTCTTTAGTGAAAAAATTGAAATAACTTGTTTTGATTCTGGATCATTATTCTGTCACTGTTCTTAGTGTTCTAAAAATAGATTGTGTATAAATTCTGAGTACATTAAAATGTGATTGTTTTCTTACCCCTTGCCTCATTTATTTATTTATTTAGAAGAGACTGATTTATTTGAAAGGCGGAGTGGAGAGGAGGGACAGAAAGAAGTCTTAGTAGGCTCACTCCCCAAATGGCCCCATGTCTATAGCTGGGCCAGGCTGAAGCGGGGAGCCCAGAGCTCCATCCGCGTCTTCCATGCTGTCAGCAGGGGCCTGAGCAGTGCGGCATCCCCTATTCTCTCACTAGCAGGGAGTCAGCTTGAAAGTGGAGCAGCCAGGATGCAACTTCACGCTGAAACACGGGAGGCCAGCATTGCAAGTGAAACCTTGGTGTGCTGCGCCACATGCCTGCCCTGTGCCTCATTTTAACATGAAATATTAAAACTCAGCTTATTGGGCTTCTTCCCAGTCATTACAATTTTACTCTAAAGGTAACAATGTAGATGACTCATTTGTCAGACATGGTTAATGAAGTAATTTCCAGAACACATTATTCTGAGACCATGAAAGCTAAAGGGGTTTAAACAGTTTTTTTCCTCCTCAGTCAAGGCTGTTGCATGATTTGTTCATTTAGACATAAAATTTTACATAGGCAGAAATGTTATGACATGTATACAGCTTTATAAAGTTTTTTTCACTTTGTGTTTGAGATGTGGACAGAGAGCTTACATCTGCTAGTTCACTCTGCAAATGCCCATCATAGCCAGGGCTTGACCAGGAAAGTTTGAGACTACATCAGGCAGGGCTCCCCCATGGCTGGCACCCCCAGTACTGAAGCCATCACCTGTTGCCTCCCAAGACACATGTGAGCACAATTCAGAGACCCAGGCAGCCCTGTAACGAATGTGGATACTTCCAGAAGTGTTCACCTCTGACAGCCACACTCTCCTGCCACCCCCTATGGTGGATGCCCGTGGCCACGCTCATTGAAATAACTTCATATTTTGAACCCCTCTCCTGAATTCCCCCTATTGTCTTTGGCCTCATCAAAGTGCCTTAGAGTTCAGTGATCTTCAACTTCATCTCTTGAAATGCCATCCACTTGTGATATTTATGCCAGGCCTCTATCTGAAACTACCCGCACAGCTCAAAACACATGTCTGATAATGCCATGTAGAAGTGAACAGCTGATTTTCCTCCAGGCCCCAGCTGACGGCAGCTCCGTGTTTTCAGCACCTCAAGCCCGGCACCACCCAGTCCCCTCTGGGACTCCCCTGCCGCCCCAGGTTGAGTCCGTCTGCAGTGGGGTCATCTCTCCAGGAAAGGCAACCCTCTGGCCTAGTGCTTTAGGGAACAGAAGACACACACTTGTATCTGATGCCTGGCTCGGTTCCTGGCTGGAGTTCTCAGCTCTCCACATTGCTCAGGCCCACCTCTGACTGGCAGGCACCTGTGGAGCGACATACTGGATAGATGCGTTTTTTTTTTCCTCTGTCTGCCTTTTGAAATCAAATTACAGCCCGACGACCCTAACTATAACAGTTTGTCACACATATTCCAGCTTCCCATTACCTTTCAAGCACAATAACCACATTGTCACATTTTTGTCTGTCTCATTCACTCTGTACCTCCTCTCCCACTCACAGAACATTGCCTGGTCCAAGATAAGCACCTAAGAAGTCTATGTAGAATGAAATGCAATATGTTTGGTGTGAGGAGTGGTTACCAAGAAAGCATCCTTCGTGTTACCCCTGAGTGGAAACTTTAAAGACTGAGCCGATAGGTGGGAGGGTTTGCCCCAGGCCACGTGTTCTTAAATCAGATGCAGCTACTCACCTAGCTGCTCTAGTCCCCGGGGCGACTCAGCCAGTTGCTGTCCCAAGCACTGCAGAGAGCCTCTTTGGGAAAGATGTCTCTTCTCATACTTTTGACATTTTACAGTAGATAGGGATTATGTAGGAGCAGCCCATTTTCCTAGATGAAATTCTTAATTGTAACACTGTAACTTATGTTGACATATTTAATATTAAAGGAATAAAGAAATAGAACTGGCTTTTCTGACTGCTTCCTTCCGTGACTGGAACTTTAACTTTCTCCTGTTTTTGCCTAAGGAACAGCATCAAGCCTTTCTCTACCAGTTAATGCAACATCATCACCAGCAGCACCACCAGCCTGAACTGCAACAGCTGCAGATCCCTGCGCCAACCCAGATTCCCATCAACAACCTTCTCGCAGGTACTCAGGCGCCCCCGCTTCACACAGCCACTACCAACCCATTCCTGACCATTCATGGAGAGAACCCAAGTCAGAAAGTCACAGTAAGTCTGCTCTAGTTACTCTGTGGAAGAATTTCATTGATTAATCAGAGGTGATCATTCTCCACCCATTTTAATCACCTATTGTTCTCCTGTCTTTTAACTAGCACTTATACCAACAGCTGGATATTGTAAACACAAAGGACTTAGGCCGCTTTTCCACATCCCTAACCATAGCAGTCAGCATGTGCATGGAAGATTTGAAGGCCTTTTTAAAGTTCACTTTTCACAGTGAAAACGTTTAGTTAGCAGGCCCCATGAGAAAATGATAGTTGTTTTTGAGAAGCTTTAAGTAATCTGTGCATAGAACCAGTATATATATTTTCATAATGTGTTTTGTTCCAAGTGCTTTTAAAAACTGAATCTGTAACATAATTTTAAGTGAAATAATTCAGTTATTCTACCAGATTGTTTTTAGAGAAAGCAAACCAGTTAACATTTGTAATGGAATTTCAGTTTTAAATAATCATCTGATAGCATCTTACCTTATCAATGTAAAAGTTAAAAAACGGGTGCAGGAACAGTATGACACCTGCAGTAGCACACATTTTAAGGCTGTTTCTTTTTATTAGTTCTCCCCTCTTCAATTAGGTCTACTTTAATGGAGTATAAAATTCCAGTTCAGGAGAGAAACCTGTTAGAGGGAAGCTGTTGGGATATAGGGTGGAGACTGGACAGCAGGAAAAGCCAGAAGGGAAAGAATAAAGCGGGAGACTTGGCAAATAAAAGTGTTCAAGAAAAGTCAGTGTTTGCTATTTCCCATTACTTTGAAAGTTTTCTGTTTATTGTGCTTTTACGTCTTTAGAAACTTCAGGGTGTTTTTTTTTTTTTTTTAAAGCAATAAGAATTGGTTTGAAATAGAGGGTGGTTGCTCTGCATGAATTCTTGGATGCTTTTTCATTTGTCCTCTTGTTTCACCAACTTCCTAAATTCGAAATGTCCTTAATTACTGCTCCCAAGTTTTGCTGACATGGGAACGACACCATTCGGTATCGACCCAGACATATTTTTGTGCTTTGACACCTAGTTCATTAGTTTCTTTGTTGTGTTAAAACTGTAGGATAATTTTTCTTTAATTGTACAATATCAATTGTTTTTCGTGGAAAAAATAATGTAAAAAAGTGGCAATATTTACAAGCTAACAGGAAAGCAGGACTTGAGCGTAATGCTGCCCGAGTACCCTACAATGTGGGTCCTTCCTTTTTAGATCCAATGCTTTATGTGAATTCAGTTTTTGAAATAATATGTTGCAGCCAAGTTTTAGGGAGGAACTCAACAGTTAAAGCTGAGAAAAACAAATAGTTAATGTCACATCACAGCCTATGATTTTCTTAGTCCAGAAAGAATGTCATCTTTCTGGATTCCATGTTACTGCTTGTGAGAAACTGTGAATTACAATGAATTTTGCATTCATCTTTTAAAAGTTCTGCCTCTTAAGTGGACACACCACCTCATTTGTCTTTGCATAATCCCTGAATTTCATGTTCTAAAGCATGTACTAGTAAATTCATGTCTTCATATTATGCTGAGAAGAGGAATCATCATATACAGCACATCTTATTTATCAGTTAAAGTTTCACTTAAGAGAAATACTAAATGTTCATCCCAAGTTGATTCAACTAATGCCTCTGATTTTTCTGTTTAATGCAGCGACTTAGTGATAAAACCGGGCCTGTGGCTCAAGAGAAAAGTTGACACTTGAAAAAACATCCAGAAATCGCCTCCCCTGCTGTTCTGGTACACTTTGTTGGCTGCCGCTGCAGTCTGTTTACTACAGCTGTGAAGAAATTCAACAAGAGACTAACCACACAACACAGGATTAGTTGCCACAAGCATGTTCTTGTAAGGCTTTAATTTTCTTATTGCTCTATTGCACCGACATGGAATTCCCAGACTCCCTGACCCACATCTTTTGATCTGTCAAAGAAAATTTAGTAATTCTGTCAATGAATTTATATGCAATGAGTTTTTCCACCCAAAAAATTTTATAGCAAAACTAGATGTGCACCAACTACATTAAATTGGAATTGTGAACAAAGCTAGACTTGTTCCGTTTACGAGCTACTTCATTTTACAAATTGGATATGAAATAGGATCTTCTGTTCACATTAAAATATGCTTGCTCTCAGAGTCAGATCTCAAAACAAATTTCAAGGGATTAATTTCTTCTGGACTTTCACTGGTTAAATATTGCAAATATTTAATATAGATCATCAACTAGTACTTGGCAATCTTTGTTTAAACAATTTCCTTCTAATGGGATTTGGCCCATTTTGGTAATCAAGTTAGGATGGTATTGTCTGCTTCTGCTACTGGCAGTTTCCTTTTGCTAAGTGCTTTTTCTTTAGTGTTAGGATCTATTCAGAATTTTTAAAAAGTCCTTGAGTTCTAAGGCTGCTGGGGGAAACGAGGTCAATGAAAGCAGAAGACTTCTTTTGGAAGGAGAGGCCACCCTGGACACTGCTGTGGGGTTGGCCTTCACAAGTGCCTGCATTGTTGTGATGGCTCCAGACAGCAGAGCTGAGCTACAGGGAGTCCTGGGGAAGCAGCACCAGCGGCCTTCCCCATGCTCCCGCCTTCACTGAAAACTTTCTATGCCACTGTAGATAGCTCAGGCAAAACCAGTACTTGGGGATTTATCCACTAATGAGTCACAAGAAAATGAGTGGACTTTGGTAAGAATATATGTTTGTTTTATTTAATCTACTTCCCATTACTGACCATTTAAACAAGCCAACAGAACAACAAAACCAACCAACACAAACACACCACTACCTTCCTGGAACAGGTGAGACCTAAATTACAGCCTGTCTACTTTGGGTAGCCACGCTCTTGCTGTGAGATATGGCAGAGGGGTAAATTAAACAACTGGGGATGTGATCATCGGACTGTTGTTAATGTGTGGATTATTAGTGGAAGAGACCCAGCTGTAATTAGACCTCCACTGTGTGCTTAGCTGGAAGAACATGTTAATTCTGCAATATGTCTCTTGGTTAAACATTGCACAGTTCTTACCTCATCTCTGTAAATAAGGTTTTGTGAATCTGTTTTGTATTGTGAAAAATAAGATAACATTGATATTTTGATTTGTAATATTTCTAATTGGTAGATTTAATTGAAAAGTAAAATTAATTTATTTTTATATGTTCTGGGGAATTTTAAACAAAGTCAGATCTTTTGTAGATAATTTAAAAAAAAAATCAGTGTGGTTTATTTTACTTCTTTAACCCACTGGTTGTTATTCTGTAACAATTTGTACAAATGGTAAATTTTGAAGGCGTTATTTTACCTAGATGTAAAATTCCACATGTATCAAAAGAAAATGTACAAAGCTTTTGTTAATAAAATTTAATAATGTTTATAAGTCTGTGCTATTTTTGTTTGGAGAGCCTGAGGGTGTTACCGCCGTCATGGCCATACCTGTGAGCTCAGCCTGCAGTCCTGGGCTGTGCGCGCAGCACCCAGTCAGCAAGTTGCTGCCATGAGTAGACAGTATGCAGCGTGCACGGCAAGCAGACCTCTGGAAAGTGCTCTAGAACAAAGAAGAGGGAGAGAACCAGAGATAAAGGGAGATTCCATATGCCATCAGGAATGATAGCACATCAAGCAGTATTAATGCTTGGTAAAGATTCAGTTTCTATTGTTTGCTTTCAGTGAATGCCTGTAGATGCAAACTATTTTTGGGTTTTGGGTCTTGCCTGTGACGCACTAGATGTTATCCCAGCCTTCTCTGCATCACGGGGCGCCGAGACTCCTCCTTGGAAGACCAAGGATGCTAGTCCCTCACAGGACGGATTTGTCGCTAAATGCTTTGTGTTCAGACCTGCAAGTAATCACTGTGAGCAAAGTATCACTTGGCAGTACAACTTTCCATTTCTGAAAGCTGTGTCCTGTCTTAGCAGCTCGTGTTGCTATCTTGGTGTGGCTGTGGTGGCTCCTGCACTTCTCCTGCTTGCAGCCCAGGTGTTCTGGGATGCTACTCAGCGTGCCCCTGCCACTGGCCCTGGGGTGCCCGCACAGCTGCCGCTCTGGGACTGGCCCTGGCTCCTGGAAGGGGCTTCAGTCCTGTGGGTGTGTGCTCCGTGCTGTGCCAGCATTAGTGCAGGGTTAAGCTGCCTTTAACAGTGAAGTATAATTTAGTTTCTATATTCTTCTAAATTGAAAATACTTATTTTTATTTAATTTGAAAGGTGAGAGACACATTTACATCCAGTGTTTTCCACTTGGCTCATTTATGCAGATTAATGAGATTTTACCTTTTTGGCATCACTCGCTCTGGATCTTCCGGTTTCCTCCCAGGACAAGCACAGGCAGGTGTTTTCTGCAACTCATTGGTTTGTACACTTTGGATTCTTTGAACAAAATGAAGTGTGCACATTTTCTCTGCGAGACTGTTTGGCCTGGTGGAGTGCTGTTGGGCTGACTAGTACAGCAGTCTGGCGACTAGAATTCTCTGCAGGAAATCTGTACCAGGACCAATGAAATTGGAGTGTGATCAAAGCTCCCTTGGGAGATCCAACATGCAGCCAGGATGGAAGCCCCTTGGCTTCCCCTGGAATGCCCCATCCTTTCCTGACCCCTGGGTCCAGAGAGTCCACAGAGGCTTTTCTAGCTGCAACTCAGGTGGCTTTGTTCAGTCTGGTCAGAAAGTGACACCGTAATCACAGGCGTGAATGCTTGAGTGGAGCTCAGCTGGGCAGAAGCAGCCCAGCTTTCCTAGGTTTACACTAGGGGAGGGGAACATGCTGACACATGAGATTCAAAATCATTTGGACAACTCCTGCAACACAACTCCTGCAACCACAGAGGAGACTTGAATTCGGCTTGCCCATAGCAGGCTACTACTGAGTTGGTAAACTTGGCCTGTGAATATGCCATGGATATCCAAATGGCCCTTCGCAGAAAAGGACTCTGCATCCCTGGAGAGAGGCAAGGAAGCTCTGGTGACTTCTCCAACCTCAGGTGCTTGCCTGCCCTGCAGCTCCTCCTGCTTCTCAGCTTCTTAACATTCTTGACATCATTTCTTTATTTCCCTCTCATTTATGACCTACATTTTGTCTTTCCTTCATTACACAGAACTTCCTCTGTTGCTCTAGTACTTCCCTCGATTTGATCTTTGAAATCAAAGCCTCATCCAAGACCAGAAGAAAGAAAGAGCGCAGGCCTAGGCTGTGGCCAGGGGCGGGGGAGGAAAGGCCTGATGGAATTGCCACTTTGTCGGGGAGCAAGGCTGTGGGGCTGGCAGGTGTGCATGTCTCCTCGTTGCCAGCTTCCCAGTTCTGCTCTGTGGCTCTGGGCTGGCACGTGATGAATGGCTACCGGGTGGGACAAGCACGTGCCCTGAACCAGAAAGGCAAGGAAGGGCGGGAAGTTGGAGGAATACACAGTCCTGTCCAGAGAATTCTGCCTGACCTCCTGACAGTGGGGAAAGAGGTCCGCGGGCTTTCCCTCCAAGCTCAGTGCCAGGCTTGCCACAGTGAGGCCCAGTGCTCACCAGTGCTCCAAGAAATGCCCCTGCACTGTGCAGACACTGCCATAGTAGGGCAGATTCATTGTGGCCTGTAATACTGCCAGCCTTGACCTCAGGCCAGGCTCACTCCCTGTGAGTCCCAGGTGCAGCCAAAGGACTAGTGGCCAATATTCCCCTGACCTTGGCCAAAGAGCAAAAAGCCAAACTCCAGCCACTGGAGAGTAGAGCACACTAGCAAGCACAGGGCTGTGTCCTAGAACTTAACGCTGGGCTAGTACCAAGTCAGTTATCTGTGGCAGAGACACCACACCTGTCCTGGTGCCAAGTGGAGAACTGGACCCAAGTTACTGGACGTAGCTGCCAGCTCACATCCGTTGCAGTGGCCTCTAGCCAGACGTTCATCTTCAAACAAGCTGCCCACAGCAATGTGGGCCTCGGCCCCTCCCAAGGCCACCTTGGTGGCCGCAGAAATGCTCAAAAGTATTATTTCTGGACATAAACTACTTGTCAAAATACATCACATAAATAGGATAAAGGATAAATATAAACTACTTGTCAAAATACATCACATAAATAGGATAAAGGATAAATATAAACTACTTGTCAAAATACATCACATAAATAGGATAAAGGATAAATTAAAATATATATTTCATATATTAACATTTTATAAATGTATTTTATATTTATGTATAAATATAATCTCTATAAATACAAAGCATTTGATGAAATTCAGAATCATTAAAGCTCTAAAGATAATTTGGTATAAAAAAGTTACACCTCAACATGACTCAAATCTGTCTGGATAACCCGCAGCAACTGCAGACTGAATGGCGAAAAGCTGAAAGCATCGCCAGTAAGATAGAACCAGAGCAAGAGGTTCCTGGACTCACTGCTGTGGCCATTTTGGGAGTAAACCAATGGCTGGAAGATTTCTCACTGTGACGCTCCCTCCCCTCCGTAACTTTCTAGTAAAATAATAATAATAAAGACAAATAGATGAAACAAAATAGAGACACCAGAAAGAATCTACATATCTACAGCCAGATGAGAGAGCCAGTGCCCAGCTGTAGTTCACCGCCCAGATCTCTGAAACTTCTGGGTTTGGAGCCAGGAGCTGAGACAGACCTCCCCAGTGGGCGGCAGGAACGCAGTGACCTGTGGCCGGGGCCACTGGCTCCTGGTGTGTGCACTGACAGGAAACAAGTCAGTCGCCAGCACCCACCATGCCTAAAACCTGCTTCTGCAACCAGCCAGCAGCTGACTGCTGGCAAAGATGACAAAATGTACATGGAGGAGCACTTTCCTCAGTACAGGGGGAAGGGGAAACTGGGTGTCCCCACGCAGAAGACTGAAACTTGAATCCTTACTTCACACTCTAGATAAAAGTCAGCTCAGAGCAGACCAAAGCCCTAATAAATATAACCTGAAACTGAAAATGCCCAAAGAAAACAGGGGTGAAATATCAGGACGTTGGCACAGGCAACAAAAGCAGATCCAAACAGGAGGTTACACTGAACTAAAACTGCTGTGCAGCAAAGCAAGCTACTGATAGAGGGAAGAGACAACTCCCCAAAACACAGAGAAAATGTTTGCAAATTATCCCTGACAAAGAAACACTATCCAGAATACATGAGGAACTGAAGAAGAGGACAGCTGCCGAGCCCTGTGGGGCTGAGCGCGTGCGCACTGTGGACAAACTGCAGGTGCCTGCTTCCCTGCTCTGCCCACTGCACACCCTGACCAAACCCCATGCAGTCACACCATTCAGCAGGTCCTGGTCCCAGTTCCTTCCTCCTGGCTCTTGGCCCAGGATGGACTTGATCTCTGTCCTCAGACCACATCCAAGGAGGGCTGAAGAGACTGGGGAAGAAAATGTGCCCTGGGAGAAGCCACGGGTGCGCCCAGGCCTACCTGCTGCAATACCCTGGCCCTTCCAAGGCTGCTCTGGAGTGAAAAACATAGTGTATGCTGCTGGGTTTTCTCGGGGAGACACCTGGGGCACCCAGTGAGACGATTCCTTCATCACAGGACCAACCAGTCTGAGACTTCACAAAGACTGTCAGCAACTCCTAGGCAAGTCCTCCTCTCCACCAGTCCTCCTCCTGAGACTGGGAACCCTGACGCTGGCCCATTGGCTCTGCCAGAGTCAGAGACAGCTACATGGACGTGATGGGGAGTGAGTGGGGCCAGGGCTGCTGGAAGAAATCCTGGTGGGGGGGGCAGTGTGGTGGTGCAGAGAGGTAAGCCACCACTTGGGAACCAACATCCTACTTTGGAGAACTGGTTCGAGTCCTAGGGCCTCCACTTTAGTTCCAGCATCCTGTTAATGTAACTGATGGAAGGGTGGAGGACCGTCCAAGTACTCATGGCCCTGTCATCCACATGGGAGATCCTGACAGAATTCCTGGCTCATGGCTTTGGGCTGGTTCAGCCTCAGCTGTTGGCAGCCCTCTGATGGAAGCTCTCTCACTTGTTCCCCTGCCCTCCTTTTCTGATGCTCTTCCAATTAAAAAGGGTTGTGGGGAGGGGAGCAGTGCTGAAAGGAGAACTTTGGCATGGATTTCATTCCCCTAGTTGGCACTGGGTGAAGGGTTTCCCACAGACCACTTCATCTTTTCATCTGAGCAGCATCTGCAGCCACTGCCGTCACTGTTTCTCCCAGCCAGGAAACAAGTAAAACAACCCACCTGATGTCACACAGCTCAGCAGGCAACAGGAGAGCCAGTGTCCCCGACCTCCAGCCAGGTCAGATGCCACAGGTGCACACAGATGTGGCCCCACATAAGGTCAGCTGCAAAGAAAGCAGACCCATAGGCGGCTTGTGGGCACTGGTGGGAGACAGCTGGTGAGGCACACTGGGACACGCTTTGACAGTTTGTGAGTCTCTGATTCATCCTCCAAAGCCTGACATTGAGAATATTTGGGAGGCTGCTCTGTGGGCTTGGAGACAGCCCCAGATAGGTCCACGGCCATGGGAGACCTCACATGGGTGGGGCCCCGAGCTGCTGCGGCCCGGGGTGTGTGACCTCAGTAGGCTGTGACAGTATCTGCTCACAGTCAGATCTCACGTAGCACAGACCAGCAAGTCTCACCCAGTGGAGCCCATGGCCAACTTCTCAATCTACAACTTTGAAGGTAGGAAGAGAACAGGGTGACAGGACAAACAGGCTGGTTTTCACAAAAACAGAAGAGCAGGTGAAGGGTGAGCCGGGCAGATGGTGGCAGGGAGTATCAGTTTTCTGAGAGTGGAACAGGGCAGCTCCTAGGAAGGACATGGCGGGGTGCGGGGTGGGGCCTGGTGAGTGAGGAACTCGCAGAGGCTACACCGAGGGCTGCCAGGAAGAACAAGAGCCTGTGGCCCCAGGCAGTGTGTGTGACGTGTTCCCTTGGGAGGCACTCGTTTTCATGACAATGGCCCCACACGGCTGTTCTCACCTGCCTCCGATGTGACTGCACTCCGGGAGCCCGGCCTCTGGTTCTATGTCTGCCAAGCTCTCCCCCAGAGGAGAAGCCACGCAGGCCGCACCCTTGCCTGGAAGGCAGAGACAAGCATCAGGAGAAAACCATGATTTTCCTTTCCCCGGGCAGTCCAGACAAGATGGGGAGGGTCGCAGACTAAGGGACTGCAGCCTCAGCGTGTCTCAAGAAGCACCTTGGGCCCCAACACCCAGAAACTGAGTGAGGCTTCCCTATCTTGTGGGCTGGGGAAGAGGTATGAAAAAACCCAAGGCAAGGTAACTTACACTGAAAGAGGATGTCCACAGGATGTCGGCCTGAAGTGTGGGATGGAGGCTGGATCACCCAGGACTCCTGCTGCAGACAGGACAGCCACTCGTCTCCTTTGTTCGTGTGCCAGTCTCGGGAATGTCCCTGGATGCATGTGGAGGTGGGAGATGGGCCACAGCCAGCAGGGAAGGCACGGTGAGCCCCTGGGAGCAGCTGTCTGCCCTGGGCCTGCAGTGGTGTCAGCAGGAGGGCAGATGTGCCTGCCTGGGACCATGCCCAGGGCCTTTTCCTCACCTCCCTGCCAGATGCGGCTCCTCCCAGCTCCCCTGGAGCTGAGCTGCCCCAGCATTCAGGCAGGTCCTTGAAAGCACAAGATCCTTCAGACAGGAGTAGCTGGTTTTGTTACTGTTGTTTCGCGTTTCAACTGCTTTTTGACTTCACTGGGGAGCTGAGCTGCAGTGGATACTAGTCCGGCCCGCTCCTGGGCTGTGGGCCCTGCTCTGTGGATACATACCCAGGTGGCGGGTGGTGACTCTCTGCACACTCTGCTTCAGGAAATAAAAACCTATTTTCAAGCCTTGGAGATACATGGCATCTTAAGGGAGGGGTGTCTGGCACAGCCACAAAGATGCTGCTTGGGATACTGGTATCCCATATTGGAGAGCCTGGGTTCAAGTCCCAGGTCCACTGCTCATTCCAGCTGGAAAGCAGTGGGTCCCTACAGTGTCCCTGGATTTCATCTGGCCCAGTCCCAACTGTTGCAGCCATCTGGGAGTAAGCTTGCAGATGAAAGATCTCTCTGTCTCACTGGCTCCATATCTCTGCCCTTCTTCATTTCAAATACACACACAATTTTTTTTAGCGGTATCTTTTTAGTTATTTTACCAAATAGATTCCCTTAAATGTGTCCTAGTTATCTTACTGCTTGCAGATTTAGGGCTGTTACATTCAGCAGCTAACTCCAAGCCCTGGAAAAATGACAGAAGCTTTGAAAAGGAAAGCACAGCTGATGAGGAGAGTTCAACCACAAACAGTGTGTCAGACTATAACAGCCATCTGCAGGACAAAACAAGCTTTTTAACTAAGGTGCTAAAAAAGACAACTCAGTATCATCCGACCCTAGAATTTCCTGTATGTTCTCTGGAAGTTCTGCTACCTGGGAACTTGTTTCTAGCAAGCTCCCCAACTTAGGCCCATGTTCATGCAGACTTTCCCCAGGCTCCCCTGTTTGAAGCCAGCCTGGGTGTCACCGCTCGACACGTGCCTGCACCTCACAACCCTGCTCCCACTGAAGGCATCAGCTGGGGCTGCATTTTTTGGTCATGGCTGTATGGGAACACATAATCTCTGAACAACACATCTGCCAGACTGTTGGGAAGCACTACTCATTTGTTAACGAGTTCACTTTGCAGTTTCGAGAGGTTTGGCAATCTCTAAAACACCCCGATACTTTTACCCGCTGAACACAGCATTGGTTAAACAATTTAGCACACCACTTGTTTGTTTGTTTATTTATTTAATTTTACTAAGGCACATGACGTATAGAAATACTGAGGTACAAAATGCAAATTTCTGCATAAGATTTAAAAAATACTCATTTGGAAAATGAAGATGAACATCATCTTTCAGAATATTCAGCTTTTAGCTTGTTTTTTCTTTTGGATCAGTTCAACCAGCAACTTGTACCTAGCGATACAGTCTTCCTGTAGAAAGGAAAAAAGAGAGGTGAGAACAGTTACTTGCACTGTCAGCGTGGCCTCCGTGTGGAGCAGCTGCTGGCACCTGCTTGCTGGCCTGGCCTAATCAGGAAGCACCACATCCATTCCCTTTGCCCATGACCTCTTGGAGTTTTCTGGACCACTCAGGCTGGCCAGAGGGTGGGGCTGACTAGCCAGGTGTGACAAGGCGAGCGGCCATCCCGCCTAAGGTGAAGGTGTTCTTCGTGTGGCACTGCGGGGCATTTCACCATTCTGATTTTGACTTTCAACCTGTGAACTCTATCCTGTTAACAGTGCGCTGTTCCATCGCCACATGAAACGCGCGCAGGCAGTAGCCTGCCTACTGGAGCTGCAGGAGCGGGCCTCAGCAGCCCCGGCCCGGTGCTGTAAGGGATGTACATGTCCCAGCCAACCTCAGAGCAGCTACAGGGCTCAGGGCCTTCCCGCGTCCCACCCTGGGCTGGGCGGGGGACCTCATCACCCTCATGGGTCCACAGAGTCTGTTTTCTGCTTTTGTTCAGCAGGTACTTGCTGAGGTCACACCAGCCTTTGCTGACTGAAGAAGTGATATTTGCTCTATAGCAGGTGGCTTTCTCAGCACCGTGGTCAGGGAATGATGCTCATCCTCTTGAGAACTTTTGCTTAGCCTCTTCTAGAAGTAATAGAAGCCTCTTCTAGAAGTTATCATCTGCATTCCCAGAGACTAATTAAGGTCTTTACAGATACACCAGCCTTGGGGTAGCTGTCCCTGCCTGGGACCCCTGCGGCTGCATCCGAGGTACGAGTCCCACTTCTGCTGCTAACTGCAGCTTACTGCTTATGCTACCCTGGGAGGTGAATGATGACAGTTCAAATGCTTGGGGCCTCGTCACTCAAGTGAGGGACATTCGTAGACTTCCAGGCTCCTGACTTTGACATGACACACCCCCGGCTATTACAGGCTTTGGAGAAAGGGTCAGCTGATGGAAGATCTTTTTTTCTGCTTCCGTTTTTCATATATATATATATAAAACCCAGCCCTTCCTCTGTAGCAATGCTGTGCCTTAACTGGTAGTGCAAGACACTGCATGCAGCCGGGTTGGCACTCCCGGGGAGGAGGACCTGCGCTCTGGACCTGGCAGGCTTGGGCAAAGGTTCTGGCCGCAGGCCTCTGGTCCTCACGCAGCAGCTGGTGGGAGTCACTGCTACCTGGCTCGGGGCAGTGGGGCCAGTGGGCAGCACCTCTGGACCTGTTCTGGAGTAGGCACTCAGGGCACACCTGCAGGCCAATCAAATCCTGCCTACTTCTGGTTGGGAACGGGCAGGTTTCCAACCCCGGGGCAACGGGTTGCTGAGTGCACGCTCTATCTTTCGGAATCCACAGCTCCTCCTCCTCCGGCCGATGTCATTGATTACACCTGTAAATGCCTGTGTCCTGACAGATGCGAGGGGAATTCAGGGCAAACAACTTCTGGCAAATGAGGCAGAGAAAATGGGAGAATCTTGCTTCCCAAATGCATCAGTTGCTAATGTTTTATCATTCTCCCTCCAAAACGCTCAGCTTCATGATCTTAAAGGGGATAGATAAATTTCACCCGTGTACCTAGGCAACATTCGTGGCCACAAGCTAGATTTTCCAGCACAGAATTTCAATTAAATAAAAGAATGTGAATCAGCACTGGCTGCTCAGAGGCTACTGTGAGAGAGGCACGGACCCCAGAGAGATTAGCTGTGCTTTCTCAGTACTCCTGCTGCCTCAGACCTTCCGTGCAGCTACAAGCAAAGGCTTATGGGTCAGGAAAGATCACATCCTAGAGCTCCAAACATCCAAGCTATGCCCAGAGAAGCCCAAAACCTGGACTGGGGGCTGGCTTCCCATGGGCTGCACCCAGTCTTACATCTTGTGGGTTTTTGAGAATTCTTAGCTATACACAAGACAAACACCCATTATAAACAGCTCATAAAGGGTAAGTGGAATCTCAAAAGTCAAGGTCATTCCCACAGAAACTCTAGCCTAGCCTGTGAACAGACATGCCCCTGAGAAAGCCGCCCGCTTCACCTGTCCTACAGCCAGGCCCCAGATGTGGACAGCCTACAGGCCTACCCCCGTTTCTTCAACTGCACATTCTCAGGAAGGCAGGCCGCTTGGAGCTGGTCACGTTTACTAGCCTACCGCTGTAATCACCCCCTGGGAACCCGGCCTTTGTACCCACGCTGGGCACCTGGGTGTGCCGGCTCACAGACTGGAGGAGAAATGTGTTGGCAGGGAATGGGCCAACAAGAAACCACACCTTAACAGCAGCGAAGAGCAGGAAGAGAACAGGCTGGAGGAGAATGTGGGCCAAAACCGCTGCAGGATTCTCACACCAAGGGAAAGGCCCTTCCTGTCCCTCATCACCCACCTTACTCTTAGACGGGACGCACTTGGCAATTTTGTCCCAGCGCTCAGAGCAGCCCTTGGGGTACTGCTGCAACGCCAGCTCCAGAAGCTTCTGCTGGTTCTGAGTCCACGGCTCGTCAGCGGCACCGTTTCTGTCTTGTTTCTGGCTCTCCTCATCACTGGATTCATTCTGCTCGGACAAATCAAAATCCTTCTGCCTCTTCCCTCGGAACTTCTCCTCAGGCTCTGTCTTCGCAGCCGGGTCACGAAGTCTGGCTGGCTTCCTCCTCCGCAGCTGGGCTTCTTCCACCTCTGCCTCCTGCTCCCCCAGGTCCTCCTCCTGTCCGTCCTCCTCCTGGGCGCCCTGAGCAGCTTCTCGCTGGGTGATGATGTCATCTGGCAAGGCTGCAGCTGTCTTGATGGGCCTGGAATTCTGAACTGTGGATTTGAGTTCAGACAGTCGAACCATTCCTAGACGGGCCACAACAACAGAGAAGTCAAGCCATGTGGCGGCAGCAGCAGCCCAGCACTCACCCGACAGTTGGACAGCGTGGTAGGCATTTCTGAAGATACTATTTAATTTTATTATGTTTTTTATTTTTCCATTTTATTTGAAAGTCAGACTTGAAACACACACATACACAGAGATAGAGAGAGAGCTATTTAGATTGCTTGACTGATTTTCCATTCATTGCTTCACTCCCCTAGCTAGGGCTGGGCCAAGCCAAAATCAGGAGCGTGGAATTCCATCCTGGTTGCCTGAGAGGGTGGCAGTTTCCAGGTATTGGAATCACTTGCTGCCTTGCACACTGGGAATTAGCAGGCAGCTGGAGTTGGGAGCAGAGCTGAGGTCTGAAGCAGGCACCGCCCTACGGGTTGCAGCATATCCCTAGGGATGTCTGATCCTGCGGAATGTCTGACCCTCATTACCCTGATTTTACAGATGAGGAAAAGAAGTTTCAGGCAACAACAGAGGTGGCATTTGAACCAGTTGTCTGATTCCAAGTCTTTTTCACTTCTTTGAGGAACAATGAATACACACAGAATCAGATTGTGAGCACAGGACAGAAAAGATCTCTTTGAGAAGGAAGAATTTACTTACCAGCTAAGAAACAATGTTCTTTACAATACCATGTTTCCATTAGTTTCATAGCATAGCTAAACATGGAAAACAAGTTTATTAAAAAACTTGGCCTTTAAATTGGGAGTGGTTGGGACCCCCATGTTCCATAGGCAAGTCCTTCCTGCCTGTGTGTCCTGGGAGACAGTGGGTGATAACTCAAGTTCTTGGGCCCCTGCTGCCCATACGGGAGACATGGACAGAGTTCTGAGCATTTGAGGAATGGACTAGTGGTTGAAAGATCTTTCTCTGTATCTGTCCTTATGCCTTTTGAGTAAGTGGAGCAACAATAAAAAGCTCTTCCAATAGGACAGAACAGCAGACAGAGCATCACTATACACAAAGGACATCAATCTACCGAGGGTTATAGTAACATAAAAGGGGAAAGAACAAAAATAAGGAAGAAACACAAGTATTAGAAAAAAGAGAAACTTCAATTTTCACCTTTAAAGTGGCCAAATATCACTTTAAAAAAAAAGTTATTTGAAAGGCAGAACAGAAAGACTGACCTGCTGTGACACAGCGCGTGACGCAAGTTGCCTGTCAATGATCAAACCGATAACTATCAGAAAGTACAATGTTACCCAGCTCTGGGAAAGATGCTAAAAACAACATACTTGTATTTGTTGGTGGAAGTGGAGACTGGTCCAACCTGGGGCTGTCCAATAAAAGAACCTGTCAGTCTATTAATTGTTTGATAATGTCACTGCGGAACTAAGAGTTTTTAAAGATTTGTTTGGTTGAAGAGGGAGGAAAGAACAACTGCCATCTTCTTTTCACTGGTTCATTCCCCAAATGGTTGTAAAGGCCAGAGCTAGCCAGACCCGAGAAGGTGGTACCCTTACTGAGAAAAATCTTTTACTGTTATCTTTTATACTGTTTGAATTAAAAAACGGACAAAAAGAGCTTCCATCTGCTGGTTCCCTTCCCCAGGGGCCACAATAGCAAAGGCTACACCAGGCTGAAGGTAGGAGCCAGGAACTCCATCCACCCGAGTCTCCCACACGAGGGGCAGGAGCCCAAGGGCTTGGGCCATCTGCTGCTGCCTTCCTTGGCGCCTCAGCAGAAAGCTGGATTGGAAGTTGAGCAGTCCAGAACTCAAACCAGTGTTCCAATATGGGATGCCAGCATCTCAGGCAGTTTCTTAACTCTGACCTAGAATTTTTTATTATGTGTAGAATTTATTGTTAGTGTGCTAGTGCATACATGTGTAGACACACAATTACACAAACACATACTGTGCATTTCTATTTGCCGCCTCTGCCGCCTCTCGTGTCAGTAATAACATGATCTTTGGATATTATCCTCATGTAGATTTACACTGATTTTAATGAGTGCATAAATCACTGAATGAATGAATATGTCATGACTTAGTTTCTTATATACAAATATTTAGATTGGTGCCAGGCTTTTTGCTATTAACATATAAGCCATATTTCATTAAGCATGATCTCCATGCTCAATACTTACATATCCAATCAACAGAGCACTTGTGAATATACAACTCAATATATGCTTACTTCACTTGTGAATATCTACATCAGATCATCAGCATATTTATTATAAAAACACATATGTAACAGAAATTTAAACATAAAATGAAAAAATTACTCCAGAAATATCAAGTAGATTGGAGTTTACCACAGCAGTTACAGTGCTGCTTTGGATGGCTGCATCTTTTTGGGGTCCTCAGTTGCAGTCCTGGCTCTGCTTCTGCTCCCAGCTTCCTGCTCCTGCCCTGCTGAGAAGGTATTTAGGTACGCCGCCCACATGGGGGACCCAGGCTGACTTCTGAGCTAACTGCTTTGCTTGGCTTAGCCTTGTTCTTGGCAGGAAATTTGGGAGCAGGCCAGTAGATGATGCTTTCTTTCAAAGATATAAACATTTAATATGAAAATATTAGCTGAATTGAAGTATTACCAAGAAAAATTTAAAGCTATTAAAAATATATGGCTGATGTGACTTCTGCCTTACCCTTTTACTTATCTATGTTTTCTTAAGTTTACACTAAGAGCATTTCTTTCCATGTTTACCATCACAGCTCTAACCCAGTGTCCAAAACTTGAATTAGTTGTGACTGTTGTCTGTAGTGGGTCATTTCTACATTCAGTGTTACCCTATTACACCAGTTTTATGTACCTAAACCTTTCCATTTCAAACTCTTTGAAAGGTACCTGGCAAAGGAAACAATTTCAAATCTCCTCCTCCTCCAACTGAGAGCAAGTGCAAGAGCTTGTGCTGCCACTTCCAGAGATGCAGGTCCCGCCCACGGGCGGCAGGCATCCAGTGAGTGGAGCCATCACTGCTGTATCCCAAGGTTTGCATGAGTAGGAATGTGGAGTCAGGGGTCAGAGGCAGCAAAAGAACTGATACGGGCTGTGGCATCTTAACTAGAGGGCAAAAATTCTGCCTCTTAAATGCATCTTCTTTTTTTTTTTTTCTAATTGGAAAGTCAGATACACAGAGAGAAATGGTATGTCCATAAGGGATTCCGGCACATACAAAGTGAGAACTTCAGCCATTAGGCTTTTGTGCCAGACCCAATTTAGTACCTTTTTTTCCCTAAAGATTTATTTCTTTTTATTGGAAAGGCAGATATACAGAGAGGAGAGACAGAGAGAAAGATCTTCCATTCGCTGATTCACTCTGCAAGTGGCCGCAATTGCCTATCTGAAGCCAGGTGCCTCTTCTGGGTCTCCCACATGGATGCAGGGTCCCAAAGCTTTGGGCCATCCTTGACTGCTTTCCCAGGCCACAAGCAGGGAGCTGGATGGGAAGCAGGGCTGCTGGGATTAGAACCGGCACCCATATGGGATCCCAGTGTGTTCAAGGTGAGGACTTTAACTGCTGGGCCCAATTCAGTACTTCTTCAAATATAAAAAGACATATGACCACTAGAGTTCACAGTACCAAACAACCACTGCACTATGTTTAAAGAAGTCATTTAAAAAGACATGTATTTTGAAGTACCTACTTTGGTGGGATAAAGCAACAACTAACTCACCTGGGGAGGTGGTAACTGAGTCCTTCAGCTGCTTGGCTTTGGTTGTCACCTGTTCCAAAACATAAAATTGGTAACAAAACAAAACAAAACAAAACAAAAGACACCTTACTTTCCACACATTCTTATGGGTTTGAGTGACCTACTTTATGAAATATTTGTGTGAATGAATAGGGCTGACTGAATGCTGGGCCTGGCAGAGAGAGCCTTAGTTCAACAGTACATTTATTCAGCCAAAAGGAAACGAAGCTTAGAGAGAGGAAAGGCTCCTCCCGAAATAGCCATTCACTCATAGCAGTCAGAAAGCACGCATGCGAGCAGACTGCTTCATGGGCAGTCCCCGTTGTGCAAGGCTGCCTCCTAGGGTATACCAGCACCAAGATAAAAATCACTACAGAGTCAGGGCCGCTTTTTTTTTTCTTCAAGCTAGAAAATCTAGAAATTGAGTATTTTTCCTCACTGGAGAATATACCAGTGAGTATAATACTCAATGGAGAACATGGCATTTATGCTGTAGATGTTAAAATGTAAAAGTCTTTGTAGCTTAGAAAGAAACCTTGAGAACATGCAAGAACGATATTAGAAGAGGTGCTGATGAAGGGGGACGGCTTTTATATTTACTATGTGAGTATGGATCCACAGAAATAATTTTGTTCTGTGGTAATTATCCATTTTTTTCTTTATGTAAATGGTAGCCTACTTTGTGTCTCACACTTTTTTTCTACTTACCAGTGTGTTGGGTATCTACATGCAGATTTGCCTTATTAAGACAGATAAAACAGAGATGCTAACATTATAGGGCACCGGCACCTCGCATCAGCAACGGCTTGAGTCTTGGCTGTTCCATTTCCAACCAACTCGCTGCTACCACTCCTGGGAAAAGCAGCAGAGGGCCCACGTGGTGGAGTTCCAGACTTCTGGTTTTGGGTGGCCCTGCCCCATCCACTGAGGCCATTTGGGGAGTGAACCAACTGATGGAGAATCTCTTTCTGTATCTTTCCCTTTCTCTCTTTAACTGCCTTTCAAACAAGTAAGTAAACTTTTTTAAAAAGTTCAATGTATAATTTGATTATATTTGGCCCAGGAAAGTCCCATGCAATCAGCACCTCAAACCACAGAACATTCCTATCACTCGAAAAGTTCCCTTGTGGCCCTGTCAGTTTCTACACTGTGCCACAACCAGGATCCTGATTTCTATTAAATGTTTTTCAAAATATATGGTCAAAATTCATTATTTTGTCAGACAGACAGTAAGATCCATCAAACTATCCTCTCTCCTTTTGTTTAAAATGTTAATCTGATTAAAGTTATATTCCAGTGTATTCATAGGCTATTTTTCTGCACTTTCCTATTTCATTAATCTATGTGTATTTTTGAGCCAACATTTCAATGCTTTGATGAAATCTGAACGTAGACGCTCAGAAAGCATGCTCACTAAGAGAGCACAGCTAGGCAGCTCCTGTATTCAATTCTGCTGCTGCCCTTAGCATCCGGTAACAAAGAGCAATTTTCCTTCCTTCTTGTATCACTTTGCAGTATGTGGACAATGCTACCAATATCAGTTGCTTCTTAGGGATGTTTTAAGTTTCAAATGAGCTCTAAGGATGGTACCTCACTGATATTAAAGGCCCAATCAATATTCATATTATTTATTATAATTGAAATGGGTCATTTGCTTCCTACTCATATAAAGGGAGAATTACAGAAAACATTTAAAGCTGTTTATAAACTCTAGTCAGTTTTATTATGTACCTTCCTCCACTTTTTAGGCATTCTTGCTTTCTATTTATTGGAAACAAATTGAAGCTAACATGAGCTTCCCCGATTTCCAAATATTCCAATTCAAAGTTTCTGTGCATATTATGAGTTCCCTCTTTTATCCTAACTCAAAGAAAGAAATGATCTTCCCTTTTCTGCAGGCTAAAGATGCCGCTTAAATAGAACTGTGTTCCATCAATTAATTCCCTTTGCTTTCATCTTCAACTTCTCCCTTCCCAACACACAATTTTATAAGCCTTCAGACTTGTTTCAAGTGGTCTCTATTCGGAAAGACCATCTTCCCTTGATCTTTCCTATTCTGCTGGCTCTCCTGAGAGCACCTCCTAGTTTTCTCTGAATGTTCTTTTGTTGGTCGGACCCTTCGAGGCCGCCTGTGTCTTGTTTTCTAATGTAAGTGCTCCTCAACCTTCTGCCCTTGCCACGCATGCGTCCTTTCCATTCTCTCCTCTGGCATGTCGTTCCATCTGCTTAACAATATCTTAGAAAAGAAATAATTAACCTGCATGTCCAGCCCTGACCGCTGTCTGGGAATGTCAGTGCCACATAAGTTGATCACATAACAGTAGATCATTAGACCTAACAAAGAGTGCACCTGGTTTACAACAGGCATTATTCTACATAAGGTATATTAAGGTATCTGTACATAATCCTCCCAGCAGTCACATTAGATAGGAATGTAATTATCCCTAGAGGCTCAGATAAAATAAACAAAAGATCCAAGATGAGAAGCCTAGTGAGAACCTGAACACTGCAAGGCTTTAAAATCTTTGTAGTCAATCACTATCATGTATCAGCCTTTGAGCCCCAAACTCTCATTTTATAGTTACAGAAACAGACCAGGGACTTTTCTGCTCTGACACATTCTGTCATTCAATCTCCTCATACTAAACAAACTCAAAACTAATCAACTTCTTTCCCAAATCAATCCTGGCTTTTCCTTTTGTTGCAAGCAATTATTATTATTTAAAATTTATTTTTATTGCAAAGTCAGATATATACAGAAAGGAGGAGAGACAGAAATATCTTCCGTCTGATGATTCACTCCCCAAGTGACCGCAATGGCTGGTGCTGCGCCAATCCAAAGCCAGGAGCTTCCTCCAGCTCTCCTACGTGGGTGCAGGGTCCCAAAGCTTTGGGCCATCCTCAACTACTTTCCCAGGCTACAAGCAGGGGGGAGCTGGATGGGAAGCCGGGATGCTGGGATTAGAACCGACACCCATATGGGATCCTGGCGCGTTTAAGGCGAGGACTTTAGCCGTTAGGTCACAGCACCAGGCTTGCAAGCAATTATTTTTTAAAACTAGATTTTTTTTTAAAAAAATTTGATTTTCTTATTAGGGGAAACTGCTGTTTTTCTGGTTTTTTTTTCCCTCCCTCTCCTTTTTTTCTCCCATTATATAGTTCTATAAATTGCTTTATTCAGTTCTTTTCAACTTTCAAAATCAGTTAATGTTATGTATTTGAGAGGCAGAGATAAGAGAACAAGCTCCCATTTGCTGGTACACTCCTCAAATGTCCACACAGCCAGGAACTCAACCTAGGTCTCCCCTCAGAGGGGCAGCGAGCCAACCCACTGAGCCATCATTTGCCGCCATCCAGGGTACACCTTAGCAGGAAGCTAGAACTGGAAGGGAGCCAGAATTAGAACCCAAGCCCAGGATGTGAGGGTCATAGTTGTGCTTTAACTTCTACTCCAACGTCTACCCTAGTTCTATGCATTTTATTACACGTTTAGATTCATGTTACCACCACTACTTACGTGGTATGGGATATTTTTATTTTCTTCTCCTTTTGCTTTCTTAATAAGCAAATATATTTTTAGATTATTCTACAGTAGTACACAAAGATGTCCCTTCCCCACCCCCAAATTTCTTACTGAGATTTATCTCACAACCTTATTATTCACTCACTTGAAATGTGTCATTGAAAATGGTTTTTGGTATATTCATAGGTATGTGCACTGACCACCACAGTAAATTACAGAATATTTTCATTATTTTGAAAAGAAACTCATACCCTTAAGTACCCTCCACACTTCCCTTATCCCAAGGTCCTTCCCCTCAAGCCTAAACAGCCAGCCGCTGCTCTGCTCTGTTGTCCTACGGGTTTCCCCATTGTGGTTTTGAGGCTTTTGTTAATGGAATAATTAATATGTGGACCTTTTGTCCTGACTTCTTACATTAAGTGTGATATTTTGAAGAGTCGTTCAATTTGCAACTTGTATCACTACTTCATTCCTCGTTACTGCTGAGTAACATACTGAGGAATGGTATAGCACATAATTATGGCATTTGGTTGTGTTTCTTTTTCTACTATTATTCTTTAATTTATTCCCTACTTTGTTATTTTTTTCTGACTGCTTTAGAAAGGAAAACATCTTAAGATGAAAGGTGAGCTAATAATTTGTGATTTTTCTTGTTCCCTATGAAAGGCATTTAGTTACACATTTTCGTAAGAACAGCACTGGCTGCACTCCCTAGGAGATTTAGTACGCGGTATCTTTTAATTCATCTCAAAGACTTCAGATCCCGCTTGTGATTTCTTCTTTGACTCACTGGTTTTTAAAAACTGTTATTAAATTTCCACACACTTGCTTCTTTCCTGCTACAAATTTCAATTTCCTTCATTAGGACTGAAAACATAATTTCAACTGTTCCCATTTTTAGCACTTACTGAGGTTTGTTCAGTGGCCTAGCATGTAGCGCACCCTGGATGATGCTCCAAGTGTATTCAGAAATATGTGTACTCTATTGTTTTTGAATAAAATGTTTTTGGAATATGTTAGCTTCAGTTGGTGTATAATACCTTTTTAAAAAAAAAAATTTGTTAATTGGAAAGTCAGATATACAGAGAGGAAGATCTTCCATCCACTGATTCACAATGGCTGCAGCTAAGCTGATCCAAAGCCAGGAGCCAGGAGCCTTTTCCAGGTCTCCCATGTGGGTGAAGAGTCCCAAAGCTTTGGGCCGTCCTTGACTGCTTTCCCAGGCCACAAGCAGGGAGCTGGATGGGAAGTGGGGCTGCCGGAATACCAACTGCGCTTATATGGATCCTGGAGCATGCAAGTTCAGGACTTCTGCTAGGCTACCTCACTAGGCCCTCTATAATATCTTAAAAGTCTTTCTAGTTGAACTCCCTAGTTCTCTCCTTTACTGAAAGTGGAATATTGTAATTTCCAACCATTATTGCTGAATCACTTGTTTCTCCTTTTATAGTTCTGCCAGTTTGTGGTTCGTGTATAATGGTATTCTATGTAAGAGACATGTTTATAATGTTGCATCTGGGTAAATCTTTTTATCATAAAACATATCTAACAATTGTTTTGTTTTATTAGATGTCATACAAAGATACAAAAATAATACAGAATGTGATACAGTTTATCTAAACAACAATGCAAGCATAATAGCACCATTTTGTCTACCTCCTAGTATTTAAAATTTTCTGTTTTCTGTATGTATCTACAAATTATAATTTATTTGATCACACAAGGAATCCAGATAAACTTTTAATCTGAGGCCAACAGGCAGATACATTTGGTGGGGCTGGAGTTGCAGTGTAGCGGGCAAAGTTGCTACCTGTGACACCAGCATTCCATATGGGTGCTGGTTAGTGCCCCAGCTGCTCCACTTCCAACCCAGTTCTTTGCTTTTAGCCTGGGGGAAGCAGTGAAAGATGGGTCAAGTGCCTGGGCTTCTGCACCTATTTGGGAGAACTGGCAGAAGTTTCTGGCTTCTGCCTTCTGGCTTCTGCCTGAGCCAGTCCCATCCATTGTGGCCATCTGGGACGTGAACTACTGGGTGGAAGCACTCTATCTTTGCCTTTCTGATTTTCAAATAAATGCATAAATCTTTAAAAAAAATTGGTCTCACAATTTTATAACCTGAGGCATATATACTTTCAGTATTTTTAAAGTCAGGATGCAGCCTATCATATAATTTTTCCCTTTTATAGGAAGGGTTATCATATATACTAATATATTTCTTATGACCAGATTCCTAATATCAGAATTCTGCCTAGTAAATAAATGTTAATGATATGTAGGGAAGAAAAACCTTGGCGAGCCATTCATTTAGTCCTGACACCCTAGTGTTATTATATATATTATATTGATCCAAAGTCTCTTGTTACATAATGAAGAACACACCTCCTGCTTTTATAGTTATATGCTAGTTTGAAAATACATGGTGAGAGACTTCTTGCATGGATAGAGAATTAAGAATACAGCATATATCATAATTTGCCTTTCTGCCACACATAATCTGAGACCTTCAGATCCTCATCGTCAAACAATGAAACAAATGAGACTATCTACCACCATCTTGGAGTCGTCCTTGTTCTCTCACTTAAAAGGCAATTTACAACACGCTAGTTAAAAGGAAAGCACATCCACTCTGTCTGGTTTAACTGACTGATTACGTAAGTATCAATTGATTACAATTGTCATTCACTGGGAAATATACCTTTTCCAACAGACAATAACAATCTATCAGTAAATACTAACTACCTAACTTAAATTCGCCCATCTTTCTCTCTTTTTACTTGGCTCTCAAAAATTTTTTTAGGAAAAAGCAGCAATGTTAGCCTATACTAACACTTACTACATCTGTTTAGGGGTAGCTTATCAATCTATCAACTTTTTGCATCTCTAAGCTATACAGACTTAAGCAGGGGGCTAATGTGTGTGACCCAGTGGGTTAAGCTACAGGACTGTGATGCTGGCATCCCCTACCAGAGCATTGGTTATAGTCCCAGTTGCTCTGCTTCTGATCCAACTTCCTGCTAATGTGTTGTGGAAGGCAGGGGAGGACAGTTCAAGTTCTCAATCCAAGCTTCTCTCTCAGGGGCAAGGAAACCAGCGCTGGAGCCATCAACTTGCTGCTTCCCAGGGTGTTCGTTAGCAGAGAGGACTCATGAACCCGGAAACTCCAAGGATGGATGCAGGAATTCCAGGCGGTATCTCAACTGCCCTATCAAATGCCCTTTCCAGGCATGGATTTTTAAACTGTCTGTTATAAGGTATTTCTCTATTTTTCCTAAAAAATCATTAAGATTGCTGATAATTTAAAAGCTTCTGGCACCATTTAACTTAAATCCACTCCTGATCATTAACACTTTTTAATGAGTGGATTCCTGTTTTGAACCTCAAGATGGTCAAGAACGACGAGGACCCGAAGGGTGCAGGTACTTGAAAGAGGAGTAATGTAAATCCTGGGGACGAACAGAGACACTGCCTTCCAGCTCATTAATGTTGACCAATTAATCCTAGATTTCTCAGAAGCAAGCTTAGGGGATCCATCTGAGCTCAAGGTTAAACAGCATGACAAAGATGGGGAGAGGACTAATTTAAGACTGTGCAAGTACACTGAGCTGTTTATAATGTCAATTCAGGCATGTCACCAAGCACTGGTGTGACTTCAGATTTCTCATCTATAAGAGTCCATGAAAATTCATTTTAGATCTAATGACAAGGTTATGACTTAATGACGGGAATTTCTAGTGACCCAAATACCCTCCATTTCTGTTCAATACTGCTATTAATATTCTCTCTTGATATTGGTTAAAATTAGGTTGTTGGGCTGGTGACATGAACAACAGGTTAAGCCTCTGCCCATGACACTGGACTCCATATGGGAGAACCAGAGTCCCAGCCGCTCCACTTCTGATCTAGCTTCCTAATGTGCATGGCAAGGCAGTGAAACATGGCCAAATATTTGACCCCTGCCCCCCAAATGGAGACCAGGATGGAGTTCAAGGTTCCTGGCTTCATCCAGGCCGTGCCTCAACCATTGTGGCCATTTGGGGAATGAACCAGTAGATGGAAGATCTATTCCCCCTTCAGCCCCCATTTCTCATTGGTAACTGCCTTTCAAATGTTAAAAATATATCTATGGGAGCCGGTTCTAATCCCAGCAGCTCCACTTCCCATCCAGTACCCTGCCTGTGGCCTGGGAAAGCAGTTGAGGATGGCCCAAAGGCTTGGGACCCTGCACCCGTACGTGGGAGACCTGGAAGAGGTTCCTGGTTCCTGGCTTCGGATTGGCGCAGCACCAGCCGTTGAAGTCACTTGGGGAGTGAATCATCGAACGGAAGATCTTCCTCTCTGTCTCTCCTCCTCTCTGTATATCTGACTTTGTAATAAAATAAACCTTAAAAAGAATATATATATATATTTAGAAAAAAGATTGCTTTATATTCACCATTAAGCAGTTTTCTAACTATCACAATAAAGGAAAAGACAATAGCTTCTTAACTATTAAAGAAATGAAATATATGGAGCCTGATGCAGTAGCCTGGTGGTTAAAGTCCTCACCTTGCAAGTGCTGGGATTCCATATAAGCGCTGGTTCTAATCCCAGCAGCCCTGCTTCCCATCCAGCTCCCTGCTTGTGGCCTGCAAAGGCAGTCGAGGACAGCCCAAAGCCTTGGGACCCTGCACCTGCGTGGGAGACCCGGAAGAGGCTCCAGGCTCCTGGCTTTGGATTGACTCAGCTCTGGCCACTGTGACCGCTTAGGAAGTGAATCAATGGATGGAAGATCTTCCCCTTTGTATATCTGACTTTCCAATAAAAATAAAATAAATCTTTAAAAAAGAATTATCTGACAAGATCAAATAGCACATAAAAAATAATTCAGCATGATCAAGTACAAATGTTAAGATTGACTTAACATAAAAAATCAGTATGTCAATGTTAATAAAGAACAAAGTCACAAGATCATCTCAACAGGCAAAATATGCAACAAAATCCAATGTCAATTCATGACAAAACTCTCAAACTATAAAATTCACTGTATTTCTACATTCTATAGATGCATGACCTGAAAGTATAATTAAGAAAATAATTCTTCCACAATAAATTAAAAAAAATAACAAAGTAGTGTCAGACTTACACTGAAAATAACATTAAGGACACATATTAAAGATATTCTAAAATGAAAGGAGAGACATTTAGATTTGAATCCTTAAAACAGTTAAGAGGGCAATTCCCCCCAATCTGATCTATAGACTCAATGCAATCTTCATCAAAAAGGTGTTTTTTTTTTAAAGATGTATTTATTTATTGGAAAGTCAAATACACAGAGAGGCAAGACAGAGGTTTAAGATCTTCCATTTGCTGACTCACTCCCGAAGTGACTGCAATGGCTGGAGCTGAGTCAATCTGAAGCCAGGAGCCAGGAGCCAGGAGCCAGGAGCTTCTTCCATTTCTTCCACGCAGGTGCAGGGTCCCAAAGCTTTGGGTCATCCTTGGCTGCTTTCCCAGGCCACAAGCAGGGAGCTGGATGGGAAACGGAGCCACCAGGATACAAAACAGTGCCCATATGGGATCCCAGTGCGTGCAGGACAAGGACTTTATCTGCTAGGCTACCATTCCAGGTCCATCAAAAAGGTCTTTTGTAGAAACTGGTAAACTTTCTAAAATTACACAGAAACGCAAAGGATTTACACTGACAAAGTAATTTTGTAAAAAAATAAAGCTGAAAGGGTTTGTACTATTTAATTTCCAAATCTATGATACAGGGCAGGAATTTGGCATGGCAGTTAAGACACTCCTTGGAGCCCACATTCCAGGGCGCCTGGGTCTGAGTCATGGCTGTGCTGACAATCCCAGTTTCCAGCTAAATGTGCAACTTGTGATGCGGCAGGTGCTGGCTCCAGCTGTGTTTTCCTACCAGCCCGAGACTGAGCTTCAGGTCCCTGACTCTGGCCTGATGCAGTCCTGGTTGTTGCAGGGAATGTTGTGGGGAAAGGAAGAGCACACTCTTTCTTGCAAATAAAGAAAAATAAATTCAAATTTTCAACAACTTCACAGTAATAATAATAATCAGGATGGTGTGGTAGTGTCATCAGAAATAGTAACAGTAGAAGAACACTGAGAGTGCATAAGTAAACTGTTAAATCTACCAACAGCTTATTTTGACCAAGATATCAAGACAATTCAGTGGAAAAGGTCCTATGTCAATAAATGGTGACAGGGTATTCATATGCAAAACGGATATCAGACTAACAGGACTAAAACCAGAATAATTCTAGAAGGTGACAGAAGGGAGACTCTGTCCTTGAGTTAGGCAAATAGGTCTTAGACACAACACTATAAATCATAATCTAGGACAGAAAAAATAGGTAAGCTGGACTTTATTAAAGTGCTTCACTGGATACCATTAAGAAAACAAAAAGGGGATGGGATTGTGGCACAATGGGCTAAGCTGCCACCTGCAGACCAGCATCCCTCCTGAGCACTGGTTGGAGTCCTGGCTGCTTCCGATCCATCTCATCTCTTGTCAATGGGCCTGGGAAAGCAGCAGCAGATGACACAACTACAGGGGATTATTTTTTAATTTTGGTTGACTAGAAAAAAATTTTCAGTTTACTATAGTTTTTTTCCTATGAAAATGGTTTTGTCGGAAAAGGTGTAATGATAAAAGTCTAGATAAAGTGTACATGTTCAGGCCTGGCGCGATAGTGTGGTGGTTAAAGTACTTGCCTTGCACACCCGGGATCCCATATGGTCACTGGTTCTAATCCCGGTGACCCTGCTTCCCATCCAGCTCCCTGCTTGTGGCTGGGAAAGTAGTTGAGGACGGCCCAAAGTCTTGGGACCCTGCACTTACTTGCATGGGAGACCTGGAAGAGCTCCTGGCTCCTGGCTTCAGATTGGCTCAGCTCCAGCCATTATGCTCACTTGGAGAGTGAATCATCGGATGGAAGATCTTCCATTCCTCTGTCTCTCCTCCTCTCTGTATATTCACCTTTCAATAAAAATAAATCTTTAAAAAAAAGCAAGGTTTATTTAAAAAAAGTGTACATGTTCTACAATAAAGCAGAATGTAGTGGTATGACCATATTAAGTGAGGAATCCAAATATCTGGTTTGTTCCAACTCCACTGATAACTTGCATTAAGCTTGAACAAACATCTTAGTCGCTGCTTACTCAGCTGTAAAACGGAAATAACAGTTGCTTATTTAAGTCAGAATATTATTATGATGAGCAAGTAAATAAAATACAGTCACACACCACTTAACGTTTGCCAGTGTTGGACTACCTGTAATATAGTGGCCTCCATAATACGGTATCACTAGAGCTGGCGCTGTGACATTGTGGGTTAAGCCACCACCAACAGCACCAGTATTCCACATGGATGTTAGTTTGTGTCCTGGCTTCTCCATTTTTAATCCAGCTCTCTGCTAACGCACCTGGAAAAGCAGCATAAGATGGCCCAAGTGCTTGGGCTCCTGCCATCTGCATAAAGCTCCTGGCTCCTAGTATCAGTCTGGCTCATCCTGGCCACTGTGGCCATGTGGGGAGTGAACCAGTGAACCGGAGAGCGTGCGCTATTTCTCCCTCTCTCTCTATAGCTTTGCCTTTCAAATAAATAAATCTGATGAGATCAGACGAGATCGGGCACATTCAGGGTGGTATGGCTATATACTCAAATAAATCTTGAAAAAGAATTCATCCAGTGATGCCACAGCCACCCTAGTTTAAATACATGTTATGCTCTTTGCATAATGATGAAACTGCCTAATGATGAACTTAGAAATGAATTACTAACTGGTAAATAAAAGTTTAAAAAGGATGAAATAATAGAGAAGTGATGGAATAACAAATATGATCACTAAAGCAGTTAATAGAAATGCTGAGTAGATGTTACACAATAATTGAGACACCTGTACTCCATTTCCCAGGTCTGGCCTTGGTCCCTGGCTCTGCTCTCCATTTCTGCTCCTCCCCGGGCATCAGGGAGGCAGGAGGCAGTAGGTTACGGCACAAGGACCTGGGAAGACTAGGATTGAGTTCCTGGCTCCTCACTTTCACCTGCCAGGTTTGACTGTGGCTGGCATTTCAGGAGGGAGTTGCTGGATGGGAGCTCTGCCTTTTAATAAGTAAATACAAATATAAATAGTGGTTTAACTACTTTTTGTAATATAGCGATATATAGTCTACAATGTCTTACGAGTGATTCTGTTCAATTTGAACACAGAAATGATCACATGGAATATAAATGTATAAATTCATAGTCTAAAGATCATAATTCTAACTGTGTCTATGGTGAGATCAGTAAATTAATTATGCATTAACTGGTAGACATAAAATGACCTAGTCACTCAAAGTAACACTGTTTATTTTTTCAAAGAGGCAAGCAAGTTGTCTGAAATTCTTACAGCAATCATTTATACCCTTGGAATAAAACTGGAAAAATCCAATTAAAACACAAATGAGTGCGTGTGTGTGTGCGTGTGTGAGAGACAGCACATTAAATGATTACATCAGTACTGCGGTGGTTAAGAGATTGACTAGTGAGAAAGTCACTAAGGAGAATGGGTAGGGCACTACTGATTTACAAAATGTAAATATCTTCAAGATTGTGAGGTTGAGAGTGTAAGGGAAGGGAGGGACAAAAGTATGAAAACAGGCCCAGCTGTAGAGAAGTGTTAGAGAGCAGAAAGGTGGCATTGAGACGAAGACAGAACCAGAGAGACTACTCTTGTCATCTTCGTGATTTTATGTAGGGCTAGTCTGATTAGAAAAGTAGTAGGAATATATTTGCCAAGATACTAACTATATATTTAGCTCACTGATAAATCATAAAGCTTATTTTCGATTGAAAATTTTAATCCTGGCACAGCACGATAGATCAGTGGCTAAATCCTTGCCTTGCATGCGCCAGGATCCCATATGGGTACCAGTTCATGTCCCAGTCCTCCATTTCCCATCCAGCTCCCTGCTTGAGACCTGAAAAGCAGTAGAGGATGGCCCAAAGTTTTGGGACTCGGCTCAGCTCTGCCACTGCAGCCACTTGGGGATTGAGCCAGTGGATGGAAGATCTTTCCTTCTATATCTCTTTCACTCTAAAAATCTGCCTTTCCAATAAAAATAAATAATAAAGCTTAAAAAAACCCTGCTGTATTCTTGAAATAATTACCATAACAATAATGTGTGAGTAAATGCCTCCTGACAGACATTTTTGTCTCAGGTCTCTAATTGTAACAGTATAAAATAAAATTTGAGATTTTAAAATTTTATCTCCTACTCTTCACCCACATAATGGTCTGTTAATCTAACTGCACACCTCCTACCTCTCATCATGGCACTATGCTAATTCTAAAGTTCATTTAAATCTAGCCATGTGTCTTGTGTTGCTGACTGCCTGGGCCTTTCTGAAGTTGGCAGAAAATCTCCAATCAAGTCTGATGTCACAACCAGAATGCAAGAGATCAGTGGCCACGGGAGCAGGAGACTCAGTTTACAGCCTTTCCGGCCAGAGAATAGCACTGCTCCACAGACCAGAAATCCCAACCCGCTGACCTCACTTTAGAAAACCCCAAGTTAGTAATTACATTCAAATAGATTTTACATGCCAGTTTTTGTTTCCTCTGTTATTTTTACAGTTTGAGTGTCCTTTGTGGTTACCCAAAATATTTGCTGAAAGGCATATAGTAACATCTAAAATATCTGACATAATAATAATAAAACAGGTTTTACAGTTTGTGTAACTCTGGATTAAAATGTAATTGGCATTTTTTTTAAAGCTAAAAACACTGCTCATATCTATCCAAAGTTTAGCCTAGCAATGTAGTGCTGCTAATTATGGCAATTAACATACTTAATTCCTTTTCTAATTGAGGAATAAATAGGGTTTTTTTTCTTGTTTTTGTTTTTAGCTGTAAAGTGTTAACCCAAATAAAGAACTGTAAGGATCCTACCAGTGGCACTCTCACCTTTCCCCCAGAAAGGTCAACTGTTTCTAGAAAGAGAAGTAAGCCTGAAGCTACAAATTTAGAAAGGAAAGCAGGTCAAGGACCAGCTGTGCACAGCTGGAGGGAGCTGGTGAGGCAGCCAGGTCAGTGTGCAGAGGTTCTGACGACAGCTAACGGCAGTGGCCGGCTTTTTCAAAACCATATACTTAATGAAAACAAATCTAATTAGCACCACAAGCAAGAAGAAGCACAAGTCATGTTTGAAGGTGTGATTAACTTTCACTGAACTTTCCACTGAAGGAACTGTGCTTGCTAAATCCAATTCAGGGGCCCCAGTGTCACGCACAGGTCACTGGTCTGTGTTGCTCACACAAGTTTGCTGAAATCTTCAGACACCTGTTCCTTGTTAGGGACAGTGACTTCCTGTGCATGTGTGGGTAGTTACTTAAATACAATGTGCACCCAACTTTGGAGATGATGCTCACAAAATGGAAATGGAGAGTAAGTATGTCTGTGTGTCTTTGTATCTATACATTTATTGACAAAGGAGAAAAGGTAGTAATGATAATTTTTTTGTGGTACAAAATTCGGGGCTATTAAACATTTATTTCCAAGGTATTTCAGGTATTATTAGAATAGAATACTTAGCACAAAATCAAATCAAACAAAAAAAAAGCCAACTTTTCTACTTCCATAATAAAAGGATAAACTATCTCTTGCAGAAATAAAAATCTGTCTCCCTTGGGAAAATTTAGGGGAAAAAGCTGAATGAAATAACACAGGATGAGTTCACAAAAGATTTCAAACAGTGCCTCTGACTGCACCGATGCCATGACTATAAATCAATTGCAGATATCCAAGTCTATGAGAATGTGTTGGTTATATATCATGTTCTTAGCAGTCCGCAAATTTCCATCTCGTCTCTTAAAAACACAGATGAAAAAGAAAGCTGTTTTATTATTATCTGTTTACGACAACAATTTAGAAAGTTGCTCCATCGGGTTTTGTATTTAGCCTCACAAGCATTATTTAAAGAGCTAAGAACTAGTGTTGTCTGTAAGGTAGCACTAAGTGCAGGGACTGAATTAAAAATCTGGAGCTTTTTAAAAGCACTATTTTTAACTCTTCTAAAAATTACTTTAATTTTTTTGGTTAAGCATTATATTAATAGCTGCTGAATAATTACAGGGCCATAGTATCTAAATTAAAGCAATAACCATGAAATATTTTTAATTTGGTCATTTACTTAGAATTTACTAATTTATCTCCCACCATCTTGGAAAGCAAGTAACAGCTTGTATGTCCCAGCAGCCCTCTCAGCACAACTGGCTCCCTTACTGTTCTTCCGTAGCCATTCAGCACGACTGGCCTCTCCTCATGGACCGCAGCAAAGAGAAGCTTGCTACCAGGCCCCACTGCAGTTCTCCCGTCCCCAGCCCTCAGACTCCAACTCTGAGTGAAAATAATGCAAAATACAAAAACTCATAGAGAAGACCTACACAGTAGTAACAGAGTTCACACAAATAATTTAATGTTCTCTAAGCAAGCCCTCATGCAAAGGCAAAGAAAAACTTGACTAATATTTTTGTAAGTTTGTTTTGAAGTTAAAAAGTGGACATTTATAGAAGATAGCATTTTAACAAGGGTTATTTGGAAATATGTGTTTGGTAATCATTTTGTGGAATTTAAATAAAAATATTACTGCCTAAATAAACTTAAAGGCATTCTTACAGAATTGATGGGAACATTACCCTCATTGCTTTCAGTATCCTCAAGTACTTTTACGTCAGGAAGATTTAAAATAAACTTAGTAAAGGGTATTTATTAATACCCACATCTGCTTCTTGCTTATTTCATTAATGGTTCATCTCTAAGTCCTAAAGGATTGTAGCCTTTCTCCAAAGATAACATTGGACTCATCTACATTTGCCTTCTATGAGTACATAGTTGGTTTACTCCATTTTGTCACTCTCCACACAATGCAAATCTGAGTGAACTCACATCTGTCACTGATCGACCCAATTCGTGGGCAATCTTTTCCCATCGACCTGGAGTCCCTCCTGGGAACTTAACCATACTTCTTGTCAGCTGGCTAAGGTCCTCTTCTGTCCATTCAGGTGCCTACAAAACATTAAAGAAAATTAAAAAGGTAACTGGGAGAACGCTTGTTAAAACATTCAAAAGTCTGTAAAATTATTGGCGATATGCTCCCTGCATAAAAAAAAAAAGTATCTGAGAGGTTTACATAAAAGTTTGCATATTTATTGTATGCACTAAATAAGTAAGTATCCAGAAACCTTTTAAAATTTTCTGGTGTATACCAACTAAACAAGAAATATTGCAAAACTAGGATTTTGAAGACATTAAAAGAGAAGACATTTGGGTTTCGGGGTGAGAAACCATTTCAAAGCCTACAAACTGCAATGTGCTCATAAATTCTTTAATATATGTTATCATTAAAAGTCTTGAATTAACAAGAACAAAGATTTTTTGTTCTATGTAACTATATTTAATTTTAGAAATAATTTATTTTTAACAAGTGCATCTTGACAAATGCTAGCATTTTATGTAATTTGGGAACAGAAAATTAGGAACTCTTGTGACCCAGGCTGAACCATCAATCAGTAACATTTCAATTTTGGGAGGATAAACGGCTTCTGAAAGTTGACCAAATTGTTACACTAAGTAAAACATTTTAAAGATTATAAACCACCAAACAAAAATTCTAACAGCAGATATGTTCTCTACATTTTACTTGCCACAGTGGTTAAATCCAAAACTAAACAAAAGAAATGACTAACAACCAAGTTAGCTATTGCACATTGCATTTTAGCATTCAACGATCCCCCACAAGAGGTAGTAACCGCTCTGGTACTAATACTCCAGTAGTCAGCAGAGAGATCGAGGAAGCCTACCTATTTTCCTTTAACGAAAGGGAGAGGAAGAAAGGGAGAGAGGGACAGTAAAAGAGAAAGAGAAAGAAAAAGGAAATCTTTGAGACAAATACCTTTTCTCATCACCATTTCCGATCATGAACAGGCATACATCAGGCAGTTTGCATTACAGAACCATCAGCACAGAACAGCAGTCAGAGGTGAGTGACCCCAGGGACTATCTCCACAGCTACAGCACAGCTTCTCCCTGACACTAATCCTCCCTGTCATTCTCCCACTGTGCTCTAACCACACTGACATCCGCCTGCCTCACTGCAAGCTTAAGGGGGCCCTTCCTGACTTTTTACTGTCTCCCCCAATCAATGGTTCCAGCGTGCTCTTTTCACCATGTCCAAATGGCAGCTTCACTCATAATCAAAGTGCACTGCCCCTGTTAAAGGGCTTTCCGAAAGGCTCTCCCATTTGCATTCATTTGCAAAGCAAACTACTTTTATTCACTTTGTTCTGCTATCAAGAATGTTCCCTGAAGCAGATAAATTGGCATAAATACAACCTGCCACTTAAGAGTCAGTAAATAATAGCCAATAGTAGGGAGGATTTTATCAATCATTCTATTTTGTATCCACTAAGAGCTGAAAGCCTCAAACATATTCATCAGTGCAGCCCCTACAATACATGCATAAATTCACTTACATAAAAAGATGGCCTCAGCCTACATTGGGTCTGGTTAAAATTTCTTTGATATTTAATGAATATCAGAGATCTAATTCTCCATATCTAATGATTTAAAAATTTATATATTTTTTCATTCCTTTTGCTTAAGAGAAAAAGTTTTATTCAGATTAGAGTAACAATTAGATTGTTAAGAGAATATTTTTATTGCTATAAGCTGAAACTTTAAACAGTATATCAATTGGTATCAAAAATACAAAAGAATCAAAATTTAAGAGAAATTTAAATATAAGTTTACAGGACAAAAGTCATACCATCAGGAGCATTACGATTGTATTTAAAAACACTAATATAGTATTCAAACCATATGCTAAGATTATTGTAATTTCACATTAAATCAAATCATGTGATTTCTGTATATTTTTGAAGGAAACAAAATTATCTAAAGGGTCCAAAATACAAACCATTACTTCACACAGTGAAGTACTTTTTCAGGATAATTTATATTTTAACTGGCTGGCTTTTCTAATAGCCTGCATTTAATGAATAACAGGCATTAGAGAAAGTCTGATTTTAATTCCTTATTACTAAGAGTCTTAAAGCATAGTAGTGTTTTTTGCTTTTTTTTGAAAAAACTTTAAATAAAACTATTTGGATGACATCTTTAAAAATCACTTACTGCTATGACAATCTTTCCTTTCGGTTTGTAAAATTTCACGGGCTTTTAAAAATTGTTAAACAAAGACTGATAATAATTAGGAAATCAGAGAATCCCTTCAGCAATTCACTCTTCTCCCTCCTACAGTGGTGATGCACTCTGGTGAATGTGTAATTCCTCAGCAATAGTTGTGTCTTTAGAAGCAACAGAGCCTACTGTGATCTAGCTACAACAGCAGCCATGAGGGTGGTCATGGTGTGAATGTATTCTCCTTGTTCTAATCTGGAGCCAACTGGAGCTGTGAAGTCAAATGAATGCATAAGCATACTGCTTTGCCACTTAAAACCATGTGTGTCCAATATTACTGAAACACTGGGCCAAAAATTCATCTCTACAGTAAAGTCATGGAAGATACCACATGGTGAGAGACAGCTGTTGTGACTCCACAAGCATTTCAATTTTGCATCAGAAAAACCCCCGTGGGGAATAAATCTCCATGGCAAATACAAAATAAGTTTTCGAATTATTCCATATTTTTATGTAATGAACCTGAGATAAATTTAAGTTGTATTTCCAAAAAATGTTTTTGGGGATGAATTTTTATCTTTTTGTCATGAAATTCACTAGGTCCAAAGATTATACACCTTTGACAGTCTAAATATTTTTGAAATAAATGTATTGAAGTTTGCAGGGAAAAAGAACACTATTTTTTTCTTTTAAGATTCTTTTATTGGAAAGTCAGAATTACAAAGAGAAGGGACAGAGATCTTTTGTCTGATGATTCACTCCAGGCCACAAGCAGGGAATTAGATGGGAAACGGAACAGCTGAAACATGAACCTGCACCCATATGGGATCCTGGATCATGCAAGGTGAGGACTTTTCAAAGACTGTTACATACACTTTTCCATTTACAACGCAGATCATGACAACTTAATTACAAAGTATGCAACTTACTTGATAACTAAGATAAAATTTTATTTTTAATTTTTTTGAGAGGAGTAGAGACAGAGAATGATATTTCCCCCTTTAGCAAATGCCCACAAATATTGAGGTTGGAGCCAGCAACTGAATACTCAATTCAGGTCTCCTACATGGGTGGAAGAACTCAACTGCTTCAACCATGATTTCTGTCTCCCTGGGTCTGCACCAGCAGGAAGTTCCCTCTTTCAAATCAATCAATCAATCAGTCAATCAAGTTTAATGGCATGCACCACTCTCCCTCTGTATCCCTAATCCTTCTCCTCCCTTGTATTTCCAACTTCAGTTGCCTTATGGAGCATGGTGATTATAGATGGTGGCTTAGGCTGTTTTGGGTGAAGACCACATGCACTATTCCTGACAGGGAGTTGGAGGAGAGGAGGCAAACATTAAATGTTCTCTTGAAATAAGTAGCCAGGACTGAGAGTCCACAGCAAATAGGGAAGCTAGTGAAACTCTAAGTGGTGCGCTTTCTATCCAACTCTTGGTACAACTTCTGTTTCTTCTATTACATGATTAGTTAAGAAGAGATTACTATAAAAGCTTACTAACCTGACTCTCCCAGGTGGCCTGACAGAAACAGTACAGACTCCCAGGAGAACGAGAAACCACGGCTTTGATTCAGCACTTAACAGATACTGAGAGAAATAAGAGATGCACCATCTTCACAGCCCTAAAAAGCTGACTTATGATACAACTGAAAGGGAGCTGGAAACTCTTATTATTAATTGAATCCAGTTGTTGCACCCCATAGACCCGACTTTCCCCTATGTTGAAGTGGCACATGAACTCATTACACAGACTGAAGGCACTTGTGAGCAGCCTTTGATGTTGCCAATGCCTTCCTTGCCATACTGCTGGATTCCCCAGAGAGGTACCTATAAAACAACCTTGTCATTAGCCACGATGGGTGACCCTCTGGCATCCAAAGCTGGTGTTACGTGGATGACACTCCCAGTGTACTCTTCTGACTACAGTAGTCAACAGCCTGCACAGCAGAGTTTGCTGATAAAATCCAACAGTTCTCTGGGAGCCGTTATCAAGTTATAGTGTGGGTTACTCACCATGCTCAATTCCTCTTGTCAAAGAAAAACTGCCATTTCCCAATGTTTCCTCAGAAGTTTATTCAAATCCTGGAGACAGTATATGTCTAATTTCGGCACTACACATGGATAAACCTGTCAGTGTACTTTGAAGTGCTTCAAACCAACAGACTGCATTTTCCAATGTCTAGAAAGCTGCGGCATGCCATCTCTGAAGGTCCACAATCCTCACTTGACCTTCTAAGTCTGTATAGCTAAATGATCTGGACACCTTGAATCTTTAACAAAGGGCGACAACTTGGACCCAAGATGTTCCTTGTGTTTTGATTCACTGCCTCCCTCAAACAATTAATAAAGACACCTTTTCTGACAAATAATTATTGCCTTACTACTGATTATCAAAAGACTCCTGGCCAATGGAAACTTTGTGATTCTTAACTGATATTCCCATTTTTGAGGTGAGGCAATTCAGATTCAATGACTACTAATAAGAGTAGGGTCTTCTTAAAAGAAGCTGTACTTGTCAACTTGACATGGCATGTTCAAAACCACAGTTGATCTGAACCATACTGTCTCCCCAATACAAAAAATCAGCAGCTATCTATCAGAGTTTGAGCATGATTTGGCCCCTAAACTCATGCAGATGTTTAAACTTCATAGTCATGAGTTGACAATACTAAGAGAGTGACAACATAATCTAACAAGATTCAGAAGGTGGGGCTTGGGGGGATGTCCTTAAGTTATTGGGGGTATGGGAAGTAGTTCTCATGATAAATTGGCTGTGAAGAAAACCTTACAACCAGTCATCTGCTTCTTGACTCACTATGGGATCTTTCCTCCTATACTCCTCCAGTGGGCCTTTTGTCAGAGCCTGTGTTATCCCAACTGAATTTTCAGCCTTCAATACTCTTTTTTTAAGAATTATTTTATTTTTGGGCTTGGCGGCGTGGCCTAGTGGCTAAGGTCCTTGCCTTGATCCCATATGGTCGCTGGTTCTAATCCCGGCAGCTCCACTTCCTCTCTGTCTCTCCTCCTCTCAGTTGTATCTGACTTTGTAATAAAAATAAAATAAATCTTTAAAAAAAAGAATTATTTTATTTTTATCACAAAGTCAGATATACAGAGAGGAGGGGAGACAGAGAGAAAGATCTTCCATCTCATGATTCACTCCCCAAGTGACCACAACGGCTGGTGCTGTGCCAATCCGGAGCCAGGAGCCAGAAGCTCTTCTAGGTCTCCCACATGGGTGCAGAATCCCAAGGCTTTGGGCCATCCTTGACTGCTTTGCTAGGCCACAAGCACGGAGCTGGATGGGTAGTGGGGCTGCCAGGATTAGAACCGGCGACACTATGGGATCCCGGCACCTTCAAGATAAGAACTTTAGCCGCTAGGCCACTGCGCCAGGCCCAATACTCTTTCTTTCACATGTAGCTTGACTCAGGTATTTTACTGTAGTAGCAAACAGCTATCTCTTTGGGGAAAAACCTGTCCTATACTGCACTAACTGAAGCCAAGTTCCTAGGGAAAGCTTCAGGGGTTTCCCTAAATGCCTAGGCTGAGGTCACTGATGTCTAAATCAAGATGAAATGTAACGGTATCAACTAGGCTGCCATGGATGTTCAATCTAGGTACCAGCTATGACGAACAAGACATTGTTATGTTCAAAGAGTAGAACTTAAAACTGTGATCATAGTGATGGCAAATATTAATTGCCCACCTCTTTAATAAACCTTATTTATACTTTCACTGATTTGGATGTGGGTCAATGGCCTATTCTATTTGTTCCTAGAAATCTATATGCTCTCAGGTTAATAAGAATTCTGGAGCAACAAACAAATCATGTTCTGACTGATGGTCTTGGATACTCATAGTGAGGGCCATTCTCTGATGAGATCAACTGCAATGAAGTCACTCCTTCAATTCACACTATTGAGACTCTAACTCCTGTTGTCTTGGGCTAAACATGGCAATACATCTTCTACCAATGACTGCGCACAAAATAAAGAACTCCGCATTTCTGAGACAAAAACTACTACAGCACACCAGACTGGTGCCTCTTTGCAAGAGCTGACTCACCCATGATAAGGGAGGCCTCACTGCATGGGGGCACTATCCCTACCTGACTACATCTGGCAGGTCTGTGTACACTGGACTTTAGAATCCTTCTTGGACGTGGGGGGCTATGTTTTCATCTATGACACTTTGTCATGTTCATGTGTGACCCTAGTCATTTGCTGCTCAAGGGGCCAATGGTCTATACACCTGATGAAACTTACATGATCCCACCACTCACAGGCTTCTGGAATTACTGAATATTGGATGAGCTTCCTTAATCAACTCCAAAATGTTTCCGACTATACCTCTTCCGCCTTTTCCCTGTCCTTACACCTAAAGGCAGTCTGGTCACAAACTACAATTGTGCCTAGAAAGGAATCCTTTTCCCTTTAGTCACTTTATAGACAATGCAATGAATAGAAGGTTACAGAAACCTATCAGGATTCCCCTCTGATGGATACTGGCACGATGCTTCTTTTTCTTAAAACAATTCAAGGCTAGCCTGCTTTAATACAGCCAAAAAACGATACAAAAGATTCAACCTTAGTTCTGCTTCAGCCAATTGGATTCTTTTGCTGGAATCATATGGTTCCAGACCATGACCATGTAGCTGAATGTACTTTTTGCCAATACAATCCAAAGTGAATGGTGTAATGAAATTCCACAATTTACATAAACATGAATGTATTTTCTTGTATCTGACTTTGTAGAAAAAGAAAAGTCTAGATTGAAGATCAAGGATGACGGGGTGAACAAAGGTGAAATTATAGCTACTGGAATGAGACATTTCAATTTTTGTGACAGTGGAGGAGGACAATCTCAACACCTGAAAAGGGAATATTCTGGATCCTGGGAGATATGGAGAAGGAAGAGACATTAATTTTTGTTTCAGAAAAGGCCCTGATGACTCTCTCATAAAAAAAAAAAAATCTAATATGCTTTAGATCTCTCAAAGCAGTTCCAGTAACTTAATTTAATAACTGACCTCTGGGTCTGTTATACAATTCGATCAGTATTCCCCTTGCTATTTTTAACACTATTAAAAACAATATTGCCTTTACTTCCCACACTGAACATCTATCAACACCTCCTTATCCTGACTGCACCCCACTCCCATAAACATTCCTGAATCATTCTGTGAGAAAGACAAATGCTATTTGATTTGTGGCAATGACAAACATGACATGACTACCCTATTTTCAAGTAGTCCTATCCAAAATAAGGAGTAGACTCAATCATTCAAACTGAACTGAGAACTCCAAGAAGTACTACCCAGTGGGCAGGCCATTTTGGAAGCGCTCAACTGATACCTCCTCTGACCCATAAAACATGAAAAGGATTTTCATATTCCCTAGTAATTATAAATCAAGTATTTCCAGGAACATAATGTACACTTCTGGGATTATATTTCTCTGTGGAAACAAGCCGTCTGTTTCTTTCTCAAAAGCACAATGACTTACTTACACCCTTGAAATGGTAAAGACATTTAAACATTAAAGAAAAAACCTCCAGTAGGTAATCCAGCCCTTATGTAACTAAGATCGCTCCAAAATGATACCATTCTTGGTTACTGAACCTTTTTGTTATTTATGGGTATCACGAAAGAGTTATAAGGGGAGCCATCCATTTTTTAAAAAGTGGTGTGCATCTTCTATCTGACTGCCTGGGGTTGAGTTCCAGCTCCACTTTCAGTTCCAGCTTCCTGGTTAGTGCACACCTTGGAAGGCAGTAGGTTATGGCAAGTACTTATTTTCTTGCCACCCACACAGTGGTGGGGAGGAGGGGGAAGTCTGGATTGGGTTCCAAGCTCCTAGCTTTGGCCTGGTGTATTGTTGGGTGTTGAGGGCACTGGGGAGTGAATCAGCTGAAGAAAGAATTCTCTCTCTCTCTCAAATAAACAATTTTTTTTTGAAAAAAATTAAAAGTAGCATGAAATTTTTTCCTCCCTATTTGAGCTGATCAATGATACCACCTAACAGTGGTGGAATGCATTCTGGTGAGCTTAAAATCTCAGGTCGAGATGGTTATCAACAGCTGATTAGCCATATTGTCCTCCTGGGAATGGTACAATTGTTAATGCCAAGGGGAATGTTACAATTGTTAATGCAACTTGATACTCCTGATTTGAGAAATTGACACAAATAGGCTGACACTTCAGAAATTTCCATTGCTATGAGTAATAAACTGCTCCTTATCCCTGACTTGGCAGTTGTATGTTTTATATCAGCAGTTATGAATCAGTAGCAGGCAAAGCATGATACAGACCCTTCACTATATACTTTTGCATTTTCCTAATTATGTCTCTTTAAAAATACACATATATTTATTTGAGACGGAGAGGAAGATGGAAAGGTAGAGGTAGAAGGACTCTGCCCAGCCACTTCATATTCCAAATGACCAAGGTAGCTGAAAATTGGCTGAAATGAAGCTGGAAACCAAAAATTCAATGTAGATCTCACTAGTGGATGATTGAACTCAATGCCTTGAGTTGTCACCACTGTCTCCCAGGGTCTACACTAGCAGGAAGCTGGATTCTACAGCCAGAGCCAGATAATGAACCCAGCCACTTTGACAGCAGACGCAGGTATGCTAACCTTTGTCTACTAAGTCAAATTCCCAATTCTTCCATCTGCTGGTTCACTCTCCAAATGGTAGTAACAGCCAAAGCTGAGCTGATCTGAGGCCAGGGGCCAGAAACACCTCTAGGTTTTCCATGTAGGAGTAGGGTCCCAACGACTAGAGTCATCCTCCCGTTTCTTAGGTCATAAGCAGGGAGCTGATGAAAGGTATAGCACCTGGGACATGAAACGGCACCCATATGGGATGCCAGCACTTGCAGGCAGCAAGTCAGTCAATTGAGCCATAATACTGCCCCACAAATGCCTAATTCTTCTTGGTTCTTTGCAGAATTTTAATTTCTATGAAATCCAACTATCGACTTTCTTTTGTGTGTGGTGATTTGAATGTCCTATCTGGAAAGTCTTTGTCAATCTCAAGAATGCTGTAGAGCAAGAATCATCTTACATGATAGGTATATCTAGTTACTGTAATAGCAACTATTGAGGAAAATATTCTTTATCCATTGCAACTCCTTTCTAAAGTACCTGGGAAATCAGCAGAGGATGGCACAAGATCCTGCATCATGTGGGAGACTTGGAAGAAGCTCCTGGTTCCTCGGCTCCTAGCTTCAGACAAGCTCCGGCCTTCGAGGCCATTTGGAAAGTGAACCAGTGGATAGAAGACCTCCCTTTGTCTCTCCTTGTCTCTCTCTGTAACTCTTTCAAATCAATCAATCAATCTTTAGAAAATAACCAATTAGCCATATAATCAAGTGACTTAGACCTAATTTTCTAATGTATGCCACATAATTCTTATATAATTCTCTTTATACAGATAAAGAAGATATGTCAGGGTGCGTTATTTTTCTTTAGGATGCCCATTAGAGCATTTTTGCAATAAAACTATTTAAATCACACTGATGAAATTCACTTAAATCTTTACAACTATGCATAAAGCAACACCATATACTCTGATTATGTATGCAAGATTCTAAATTGTGTCTTTCAGACTTGGCTGTTTTTTCCCTCTCGTTTTTACAAATCTCCACTTTTGTTTTGAGAGTAGAAGAAAGGAAGTTTTATTTAAGTAAGAGAAAGAGAAGCTTCGAATGATAGAATTAGAATGGTTGATAGAGCAAAGGCCCTGAGGTCTCCAAGTCCGGGGGTCTTTATGTCTTCACCATGAAAATCTCCATCTTTCTAATGCTCTAGAAGTTTTGTACTGCTTTGCTCTTCCTAAAACATATTACTACCTCAAAGGTTATTAAAAAAACTGACAAAAAGAGATGTAATGGTTTTTCTAATGTCTCATAGGGAATTAGAACAAGAGTGAAATCAGAATTCAAAGCTTTTGGAAAGACATTTGATGTGGTGAAGGATCATTCTTCAAAACAATTGATGCAATATATGACAAACGGACAGCATCATACTGAATGGGAAAAGTTGGAAACATTTCTACTAAGACCTAGAACCAGACATGGATGCCCATTCTCATCCCTGCTATAAGTTATAGGCAGAGCCATCAGGCAAGAAGAAATCAAAGGGATACAAACTGAATGGAGGGAGTCAAACTACTCCTGTTTGCAGATGACATTGTTCTACATAAGAGAATCAAAAGACTCTACTAAGAGACTATTGAAACTTGTAAGAGTTTGGTAAATTTGCAGGACATAAAATCAAAACCAAAAAAATCAATAGTCTTTGTATATACAAACAATTCCACTACTGATAAAGAACTTGAAAGAGTGGTTTCATTCATAATAGCTGTGGGGAAAAAAGGGTATATGCATTTATACAAGGATGTGAGAGATCTCTGATGAAATTACAAAACACTAAAGAAACAGAAGACAACACCGAAACATGGAAAAATCTGTCAGAAGCATGGGTTGATAGAATTACTACCATCAAGTGTTGACACAACCAAAAACAATTCCTGGATTCAATGAAATCTCAAACAAAATACCTATGAATTTTCTCAGATCTACAAAAAAATGACGCTACAATTCATAAGGAAACACAAGGGATGCAGAATAGCTAAAACAATAATTAAAAAAAAAACAAACAGCAAAAAGCAAAGTTTGAGGAATCACAAACCAGACTTCAAGATGTAGTATAGCACAGCTTGTTTTGTTTTTTTAAAATATTGTTTAAATAGTTGAGTGGGATGCACATCCATGTGGGTCTCTGATTAAGGCTGGGAAGGACTGAGGCATGGATAAGGGGGTGGCACAAATATTTGTGTTTTTTTTTTTTTCCTCCTATGTTCATAAGAAGGGAAATACAGAGGGCCACTCCTTGCTGTCAAACTACATCATCATTTGGGGATGGAGGAGTCATTTGATGAAGCCTTAGAGATCCCAAAGTGGGGAAGAGTGTTCTGAGGGTGTTACATAAGTGGTCTTGAAAGTTCTGAGAAAATCCTTCCAAGTCTGTTGGCTGACCATGTCCACCTTAGTGCATCCCCAGACCCAGAAACGTTGCAAAGCTTGGCCAGTAGAGTGATCCAACCTGTTCTACTTTCCATCCTTTGATGAGGCACTCAAAATCCTCTGCAGGCCTGGGTGAGCTGGCTGTTATGTCTCCATTGGTCATCTGTGCTTGTTGACCCCTGCACAGATATCAGCAACTGAGAAATACCAGTCCCAATACATGCACTCTAAGGTCAGAACACACATCTTGTAATTTCCCTGTGCCTGGGGCTTGAGTCCAGCCATCTAGTTGGGGAGTTATCCAAGAAAACTTTCCTGAGGTGATCTCAGAATTATATTTTGTGCGCACCAGCCAGTGCAGGTCAGGTGTGGTCTGTCACCTGCACCAGGTGCCAACACACATACCAGTGGATGTGGTTGCCTAGTCAGTTTGGCGCTCAGCCCTATCTCTCACTGAACTGATGGGTGCTGAGGCCTGGGTTGGCCTGGCCTAGCCTAGCCTCGCCTAGCTCTGCCCACCACAGGCCTGGTCTTCATGCACACCAGCAGGTGCCACAGCACAGTTGCAGTTACTCCCAAAACCCGCCACCAAGCCTACCAGCAGCCCCAGTCTTTGCATGTGCTAGTATGTGCTGCAGCCTAGCCCAGTCTGTCCTACATTCCATCGAGCTCTCGTGCACACCCACGGTGTGCAGCTCAGTTCAGCCCAACCATTCCCCAGACCCAGCCACATGTTGAGGATGGCCCAAAGCTTTGGGATCCTGCACCCGCGTGGGAGACCTGGAAGAGGTTCCTGGTTCCCGGCTTCGGATTGGTGCAGCACCAGCCGTTGTGGTCACTTGGGGAGTGAATTGTCGAACGGAAGATCTTCCTCTCTGTCTCTCCTCCTCTCTGTATATCTGACTTTGTAATAAATTAATCTTAGAAAAAATAACCCAATACTCCTCACTTTTCAAAAAACCTAAAAATGGAATACTTGCAAACAGATTCTGTGGGGCCTAAGTTATCCTGATTCCAAAGCTAGACAAAAAATACTGTTAAACCAACTTAAAAGTAAACAACCACATACCAAAATGAAGTGGGATTTATTCCATTAAGACAAAGGTGGCTCAACTCTTTTAAAAAACCAGTTCACGTAATAAGCCACTTAAAGAGAATGTAAGGGAAAAATCACATGATCATCTCAATTGATGAAGAAAGAAACTGACAAAATTCAGCATGACTTTATCATTAAAATCACCCAAAAAACTATGACAGAAGAGAAAATCAAGACAGTGGAATAGGGTAAGGACATGTTTAAACAGATGGAGAAATATTAACCAGTGTGAAGCAGAGAGGGCACATTCCAGGGAATAGGAGAGGACGGAAAAACAGCAGAGGGGTACCTGGAGACTGACAGACACAGGAAAGCAGCGGCAACAATGGTGTGGTGTTGTAGTGACTGATACCCCAGCAGCATTCAGCAAACAGCAATCTGAGCTCCACTGGCAGCCGAAACTACACCAGAAACAAGGTAGGAAGGGATGTTTACCGGGAGCTCAGCAGTAAACCCACACAATGAACAGCTCATCCTGATGGCCTGTTTGATTTGACCAGCAGCAGAGACAGAGCAGCAGATCCCAGATGGGAAGAGCGGGAAAAGGGTAGATTTTATAGCCCAGTCCACCCCCTAGAGCCATAACAGGAACCATTTTGTTTAAGGAGGCAAGGGCTATGGATAGTACTGTAGATGCACTGAGCTGAGAGTGAACTCATTTCTGGCACAGCGAACTGCAATAGCATGGCATCCTACAGGTTCCACCCAAGATAGGTCCAGGTACCCCTCAGACCTGATGGCCAGCAGATCAATAACTGTAGTAGTGGCACATTAGGCACCATTTCTTACACTGTGGCAAAGAATCTAAGACTGCTGGGACAACAGTGAGCTTGTGCTGAGCTTGACAAAAACTCGCCGAGTTCAGTGCATTGCACTGGTCCCAAAGGAAAATAATACCGACTATGGCATCATAAGGGTCAAAATAGGTCCATGTGGTCCTCAGACCTAACAGCCAAAAAGTACTGACAAGATAGCGCCACCAACAACCTAGCTAAATAGGACACCTGGTGTCTCCCTAATCCTGGGACCTGCTCCAACCAGAAGTGGGAGAAAGGTTGTACAGACAATGGTGAAGCCTCAGCCTGGTATCATGGGAGGTGGAGACTGGTGAGCCAGGAGCTGGGGCTACAGAAACCATGGCGGAAATCTAACGTAAGAATCCAGGCCTGGAATTTGCTGGAGGGAGTGGCATAACTTACTGTAAACAAATAGCCATATGTCAACTGCAATAAGTAAAATTGAACTGTAGACCTGTGGGTGACACAGCTTAGAAACCTGCCCCAAGAGAAAGAATCTGCTAACCAGAAGTACAATGACTAAGATCAAAAGAAGAGACAAAGGCACAATGAATATTACTGAAGACTTCCCTGCAAAGGAGCAAAACCCTTTGCCAACCTCAGAGTTAACTGAGGAAGACATCGAGACAATGGGGGATACAGAAACACTTGTTATAAAACTTCTTATCAACAAGAAGCATGTAAAGCAGGCATTCAAGGAATTTAAGGAATATGTCACACTGGAAATGAATCAAATGAAAACTGATATATAATAGAAATGAAGAATACAGTGGAGCAAATTAAGAGTACACTGGAGACTCTCCAAAATAGAATGAAGGAGGCAGAAGAAAGAATCTCAAAATCAAAAGGTATCTCTTGTCACCAGGGGGAAACAAACAAAAAGCTGGAAGCAGAGCTGGATCAGGCCAAAAAAAGTACTCAAGAATTGAAAAAGACTATTAAGAGACCAAATATAAGAGTTATGGGAGTCCCAGAAGGTGCTGAAAGAAGCTGGGTTTACAAATGTATTCAATGAAATAATAAGGGAAAATTACCCTAATCTAGATAAAAAAAATCGGGAAACAACATCCAGGAAGGGCATAGAACTCCCAACAGGGCTGACCAAAAGCAATCTTCACCATGATACATGATAATCAAGCTCTCTTCAATCAAACATAAGGAAAAGATCCTTAAATGTGCACGTGAAAAAAATCAACTGACATATAAAGGAATGCCAATTAAACTCACAGGAGACCTCTCACAGGAAACTCTACAGGCAAGAAGAGAATGGAGCGACATATTCCAGATTTTAAAAGCAAAAAATTGTCGGCCCAGCAAAATGTAGCCAGCAAAGCTTTTGTCTTTGAAAATGAAATTCTTTCACAGCAAAGAAAAATTAAGAGAATATGCCTGTTTCAAACCTGCTCTAAAAAAGATACTTAAAGATGTTCTTGAGAAGAGGAATAGCACCTACCAAAACCAAAGGCAAATGTGAGGAACATCCCAGTAAAATGACAACCGTAGACTAAATCAATGACCAACCCATTGCTAAAATGACAGGACTAAATTACCACCCATACATATTAACCCTGGATGAAAATGGCTTAAACTCATCAAACAACAGAATAATAGACTGGACTGAAAAACAAAACCCATTTATTTGTTGCCTTCAGGAGACACATTTCACCAACAAAGATCAGTGGAAACTATATCTCATGGATTTTGATTTTTTTTTGTTAGTTTCACCTCTTCAAAACACTTTCTTCTGATTTAAATTCAATGACTCCTAGATCATACAGTAGCATGATTTTCTTCAAGAAGGCTCTTGATTGTCTTTTTCATTTCTTCAGCGACACATTAGTCATCCAGCAGCATGTTACTTAACTTCATGGCATGGTAAATTTCTATTTTTCTCCCTGTTGCTGAATTTGTTTTGTGGCTTTTCACTTATGGGGATGTACAGTAACTGTGTAATGGAGACTATCACATCCTGATGTGAGGATACAATGCAGTATTAATCTCTACTTCCAGATAAAGATGGACTCTCAATGAAACTGCTTACTATATCTTGTCAACAGGATGTTGGACTCTGTCATTGTCCATGCCCACAATGATGGACATATGACTGTGTATGAAGAACTATACTATAGTAATGATATAGGGGAACTCAATTGAGGGGAGAGGTAATTGGGGAGGGGATAATGGAAATCCCAGAGCTTATGGAACTATATCATAAAATGACAATAAAAGAAGTAAACCTTAAAAAAAGGAAAGAATCTCAAAATGGTAAAGTTCATAAATGGACAGCCCACAGCTATACTGCATTCAGTGGTAAAACAACAAAAACTTCTCCTCTGACATTAGAAATAAGAGAAGGATTTCTCCTTGGCTACTTCATTCAACACAATACTGGAAGATCTAGCCAGAGAAATTATGTAGGAAAGAGAAATTATGTAGGAAAAAGAAATAAGACGTACAAATCAGAAAGAAAGAATAATATCTGTAGAAATCCATAAATACCCCACAGAAAATTTGTTAGAAAAAATTTATACACATTACAGACCATATAAACATACAAAAAACATACGTGTTTCTATACACTCACAATTAACAATCAGGAAGGGCAAAATTTGTAAAAATTTACTTCTTAAAAGAGTGTCAAGCAATAGGTAAGATATGGAATCAACCCAGATAACCATCGGTGGATGGCTGAAGAAAATGTGGTATATATACTTTTTGAAATGTTATAAAGTCATAAAGAATGAAATCGTCTTTTGCAACAAAATGGATGCAACTGGAAACCATTATGTTTAGTGAAGTAACCCAGTCCTCAAAACACACATATCATATGCTTTCCATGTTCTGTGGTAACTAATATACATAGCACAAAAAGTGCAATCCACATGAGCAAGATTAACACCTTGAGAGTTCACTATTATTCACAGTGTTTTCTATTCCTTGAAGAATAGTGGGTTTTTCATTCTTACTTGCTAGCTGTTGAAATCTTTAGGAGTCTTTAGGAGCCTGTGATTGTGAAGTGAAATGAAAGTATGCCGTTATAAAATAACAAAAAACGAAGGAAGGAAGGAGGAGGGAGGGCAGTAAATGCGGGAAGAGGGGAAGGGAAGGTGGGAGTATCACTGTGCTCCTCAGTCAGTACTGTGAAACACGTAAAATCTGTTCAGCTTATATATAAAGCAGTTAAGATGTTGCTGGGAAAGGGGTGAGGGTGGGTTTCTATGGCTCAACAGGCTAATCCTCCATTCTGTGGTGCCAGCAACCCATATAGGTGCCAGTTTGTGTTCCTAGCTCTTCCACTTCCGATCCAGCTCTCTGCTTGTAGCCAGGGAAAGCAGTGGAGGACACCCAGGCTTTGGGACTCTGTGCCCACATGGGAGATCCACAGGAGGCTCCTGATTCCAGGCTTTGGATCTGCTCAGCTCTGGCCATTTCAGCCACTTGGGGAATGACCCAGCAGATGAAAGAGTTTCTAAATCTGCCTTTCAAATAAAAATAAGTCCTAAAAAAAAAAAAAAAAGATGCTGTTCAGATTGCTCGATTCCATATAAGAGTCCCCGGGTTCCAATTCTAGCTTGACTTCTAATTTCTGCTTCTAGCCAATGGCATCCTGGGAGGCAGCATATGATGGCTCAGGTACAATCTCCTTGCCATCCTTACGAGATTCAGAATGAGTTCCAAGCTCTGGATATGGACTAACTCTGTGCTAGCTGTTGTTGGCATTCAGGGAGCCAATCAGTGAATGGAAAACTTCTCTTTACATGTCCCAGTCTTTAAAAAAAGAAAATAACACACACAAAAAAAATGGAAAATGGATCAATACTTTTACATATGGAGTAAGACCATAAAATTCATAGAAGAAAACACGTGGATGGATGAAATTAATAATCTTAGATTTGGCAGCGGAGCCTTAGATATTGTTCTGAAAAAAACAAATATGTATATAAATTGAACTTCATCAAAATGAAGAATTTTAAATAAAGTCAAGTCTACAGAATGGGGTAAAATATTTGCAAATTCTACACCTAATGAAGTCTAGAGTGTAGGATATATAATGAACTCAACAACAAAGACAAATGACCCATTTCTCCAAAAATAGCTAAATGTCGAACAAGCACCTTTGAAGGTTCTCACACCATTCGTTATTAGGGGAATGGAAATTGTAAGCACAGTGAGATCTTGCAGCATACCAGGATGGCTCCAACAGTAACCTCTACAACAAGGACAACAAGAGGAGAAAATACTTTCGCCATATTCTGATTGGTGTCATTAAGTATTCACTCTCTGATATTAATGTATTTGTTTTCAAGAAGAAATGGTACAAATGCGTATATATAAAATGTCTACCTTTGGAATGAATGGGGCAAAATGGCTTTAGAAATTGTAATTTTTTAAAAAAAGTCCATATATATACATAAAGAAGGATCGATAGATAGATAAAACACAGAGTAAAATGAACAGTAGTTGGTATCCAAAAGAGTAAAGGCGCTTGAGTAACTATGATGATGTTGACATCAAATATTCTGAGACTATGGGAACATATCTCTTCATTTTATAGTGAAGTGGTTTTTTTTTTTTTTGAGCAAAGAAAAACTGTACTTTACTTTTGATAATACAATGTATTAATGATTCTTTTTTTTTTTATTGTTAATTATTTTGCATTATGTGACAGTTTCATAGGCTCTGGGAATCCCCCCCTCCCTCCCCCTCCCGTGGATTCCTCCACCTTGATGCAGTATTACAGTTCGAATTCAATCAAGATTCTTTCATTGCAAACATATACCAAGCATAGAGTCCAGCTACTTATTGTCCAGATGGGTTGAATAGTTTCTTGGGGAGACCTTTTCTGGTCTGAAGTTTGAGCTGGCAGAATATCATCACAGTCAATTAAGAGTCCCAATATAACATCAACAGCAATTTGCAATGTTATGGAATTGACATGGTTTTGAGTAACCAGTGTATTAAAAAGAAAAAAAAAAAAAGAAAAACAAGTCCTAGCCACCACCTATGATTATCTCATGGACATTTCAATTTTAGTTCATATACAGGACCGGCTGCTCTATACCTTAAAATGGCAGTGAAGTGGTTTTTAAATGTGTTAGTTTGTAGGACACTGCAGGTAATAGAAAAGCATACATACATATAATTCATTTCAAAGAAAAAGCAGAAAAAAACAAATGTTGGCAAGGACATGGAGAAAATGGAATTTTTATACACTGCTAATGATAATGGCTCTGCTCTGTGGAAAACAGTCTGAAGGTTCCTGAAAAAGCTACAGGTGGTATGATCACATGACCTAGCAAAGGCACATGGGTATATACTCAAACAGAAAGTCATGTACATACATTCTCACAGTGGTGCCATTCATGATATCTAATAGGGAGAAATAGCCCAAATGTCTATCAATAGCTGAACAGATAAACAAGTACACACACACACACACACGCAATGGAATACTTTTCCACCTTAGAAGTACTGACATTAGTCACAATGTAAATAAACATCCAAACAGGCTGTGTAAAAGTGCAGGAACAAAAGGTCACATGTCATATCATCTCATTTAAATGAAACCTTCAGAACAGGCCAATTTGTCAGGGACAGAGCAGGCTACTGAAGATGGAGAACAAGCAACATCTTACTAGGATCAGAATGTAATGCTTTGGAATGCTTACAGGTTTTGGAGCCTCAGATGATGGTTGTACAGTGAGTGCACTAAATATATCAAATTGCTCACTTTAAAATGGTTGATTTTATGTTATGTGGATTTCACACCAATTAAAAAAAAAAGGTACATAATTCCCACCGCCACCGCTGCTGCACTGGAATAGCCACCAGGAGGAGCCAAAATGAACAATAACGGAACAGTATTGTTGGTGAGATGGGAAGCAACAGGAACTCTTACAAACTGGTGGGTGTATAGATTGGTTTTCGCTAAGTCATAAAATTTTCAATATCTGCCACAGCTAAACCATTTGTATGCCTTAGCTATAGAACAATAACATTTGATTGAGAAAAATCAAATACTATTTTTTATGCATTATTCTAAGACATAAAAACCATAAGACATACTGTTCTTTCCTAACAGATACACATAAATAGTAACTATAATATACCATATTTATATTGTGAAGGATGAACAGTGCAGCGGACATTCAACAAAAGTCAAGATAATTTTAAGTAAACTTTCTCCATATGTATGCCTAGTTAACTTTGTAAGATTGTAGTTTTGGAAACCATTTAATATATTATCTTTTGCTCTTCTGATTTTTCTTTGCAAAAATAAAATCCAATTAATCAAAGAATATTCTTTAGGTGACATCTTAATCCTAGGACAAAAGTCATTCATATCGGAGGTAAAAACAGGAAATAGTATTCAACTATCACTAATGGGACGTCTGACTAGGATAAGTAGCATACTGCAGGTCAGGAGGTAGACAGCATTCTCAGATTTCAAAGCTACATAAATGTGATAAGATTCAAGGCAGATGGAGCAGGTGATGCGGCAGTAGCAATTAATTATACGATGTGCAGGGTTAACAAAAGCTTCAGTTTAAAGGCTTAACCATCAATATTATACAGGTATTGTTAAATATTGGTTTTAAAGTGTTTCCATTATAGCAAGCTTCTAGGCAGAAGGAAGATTTATAACTAAAGATTAAAGTCACATAGCCACCACAGAGAATGAGTTGTAAAAAAAATTTCTTCATTGCCAAAACATCTTGGAAATGATATCTGAAAATAAAGATAATGTTAGAGTATTATAAACTCTATTACATATTAGAGTATTATAAACATCTTCCCAAATCAAAATTCCATTATTTTAGATTATATAATTAAAATTAAACTAATTTATCAGCCATCTTCATGTAACTACATACGCATATAATTTAATTCTAATAATTCTCCTCGTTATCTATTCTACTCAAATACACACCTGAAAGCATGCATGCATGAGTGTTACACATGCAGACTGGGCTATAATTCCTTTGTACGGATTTTAGTCTCTGCAATACATGTTTGCCTACATTGTGCTTTCACTTTACCTTCGTCTGTAAAATTCTAAAGCCCAAGACTATGGTCATTTGCACTTTCTCACTCTAGCATGTTGCCACAGAAAGAGATGCCACAAATTTAATCTAGCAGGATATGAAAACCAACTATATAGTTTGTCAGTGTCTAAAAGAAATGTGTCATAGTTTAGAAGTATCCAATACTTACTGAAGCCATTAGAGTCCATTTGTACATGAAGAAGAAAGGGTGGAAGTGAGTATCTGAGTGTCAACAGAAGATAGAAGGAAAAAGCAAGATGATTTTGAGGGAGAAAGAGTACTTAAGTCTGGGAAAGGTAGCTGGATTTGTCAATTCTCAGTGCTTTGTGCAATATCCTTGAGGCAAGAGGACTTTAGAAGTGAGTGACTATTTCTTTAGTCACAGAGGCAAGTTCAAGAGTAGTGGTCACATGGTTAGCTTGGAAGGAGGGAAGCAGTTGCCAGTGGGTATCTTCTATCAGAAATTACAGGCACCACATGGGCTTAAGAGGTGGACAAGCACAAGACTTTGAGAAGGAAGCAGAGGGCATTCTCGGATGATCAGCAAAGAGCAACCCCAAGCACTGGAATCTCTTTAGGGAGGAACTTCTGCGAAAGACACTGTCTCCCAAAGAATAACTGATATTGGACTTTTCACAGGCCCTTGGAAGAGGCAGCCCAGAGGTTTACAAAAAATTAGAGAAAATGGAAATACTGGATGTTTTTTATATTTTCTGAGTATCATTACCACATAAGTTATACTTCCTACAAGACCTTACAAAATATAGGTAAACATTAGCAGGAGATGGTTGTTGTAGACTAACAGTTAACTCAGCTGCACCCCACATCAGAGTGCTTGGGCTTGATCAGGCTCCAGGTCCTGATTCCTGCTTTCTGCTAACTGCAGACCCTGGGAACCAATAATTGTGGCTCAAGTAATGGATTTCTGCCACTTAAGTGGGAGATGAGGAATCCATTCCTGGCTCCAGGTTTCTGTCCAGTCTGGCAGATATTTGAAGAGTGAACTAGCAGGTAAGCGCGGATAAACCTTTCTCCATCAAATAAGACAATACCAAAAACTTTAATAACAGGACAAATAATTTATAATAAACAAATATGTAATTTTGATACATATCCAAATTACTATCACTGAGTGAAAGAATCCTTGAAACATAATTTCACAAAGCCATACATAATTCAACTATTAGGTGTCTTGCCTTTTTGTTTATAGTAGTTTGACAAAAGATTTAGGCTAAGTTTTTTCTTCTTGATATTTTACTACCTTTAATTTGCATGAACACATAAGTTCAGTTAAGTAAAGACCATGATTTCGTAATTGGCCAAGCTCAAATTCATCTTTTGGTAATAAGGATATCCTATAATTGATATAGCCACAGATAAATTATTCTGAAAAGAGAAATATTTTATGTTTCATTACTTTTATCATGCAATATTTTACTTTATTGAATGGTAAAATAATGAGTGAAAAATTTAGTGTAAAACATATATTAATGTATTATTAATACATAAATAGTTGATTGCTGGGTAACAGAGACCTATCACTAAAAACATCAATTGTCATTACACTAAAAGCTTTAAAAAAGAAAACCCTGTTCTTGACAATAAAAGACATCTATCTAGGTAGTTTTAAGTAGTTGAAGAATGAGCAACAAAAACATTTCACTAATGTTCCAAAGCACTTAGGAAACATTGCCTTTGGTCCTTTGTTAACAAAAGAATAAAGCATTCATTCTGATAGGTTTAAACATCAGTTTGCTAGGCAAATAAAAAGGTACTGACCAAAGACAAACAGGGTTATCTATAAAAAGAAGTACGGAGAATGGTTGTTTTTATGTCCCTTAAACATTCCCTAAATATGAGGAGCAAAAGAATCTACATAACTACTGAAAGTGAATAATCCTAGAGATAGTCACAGATATTGGAGAACAGCTGAGTGACTTAAAGAGTAGATTTTATGTTTCCATTAAGCTACAAGTTATCCAAGCAGTTTCAAAAAGAGGTATAGAAACAAGGACATGTATGTGTTGGAGTTTATACCTATTAGCACAAGAGAGCCATCTGTTCTAACTCCAGGAACTCTATAAACCAGTTCACCACACCCATCAACAAAAACTGAACTGTATGAATCTATACAATTATTATACTAAGAAAAGTAATATAGGTTGGCTATCACTTCCTTACCTGAAATGTTTGTCACCAGAAGTGTTTCAGATTTGTGAGTTTTTGGAGTTTACAACATTTGTACAGACTTTAGCAGTTGAGCATCTCTAATATGGAAATCAAAAATCCCACTCTAAAGTCTAAAACATTTGAAATTCAGATATTCAGATTAGGGATGCTCAACTGTAATGACTCCAAACTCATCATTCCCTAACTACTTTACTATGCTTTACTAATGTATATGTCTTCGAGAATACTTATAAATAGAAATATTGTATAATGTTGTGCTACTGGCACACATCTCTTCCTAAATCTACTTTCAGAGATTTCACGTTGATAGTTTGAAAACAGCCTTGGTGGAAATAATTACATCACTGAAGTTAATAAATGCTACAAATCAAATCCATCATTCAAAAGAACCAATTTTTAAAAATATACTCACACATCACATCCAAGAGAAAATTTTTATAAAGATAGCTTAAAATAGGTAACATTAAAAGTATTTGAAGGGCCTGGCGGCATGGCCTGGCGGCTAAAGTCCTCGCCTTGAAAGCCCCGGGATCCCATATGGGCGCCAGTTCTAATCCCGGCAGCTCCACTTCCCATCCAGCTCCCTGCTTGTTGCCTGGGAAAGCAGTCGAGGACGGCCCAATGCATTGGGACCCTGCACCCGTGTGGGAGACCTGGAAGAGGTTCCTGGTTCCTGGCTTCTGATCGGCGTGCATCGGCCCATTGCGGCTCACTTGGGGAGTGAATCATCGGAAGGAAGATCTTCCTGTCTGTCTCTCCTCCTCTCTGTATATCTGACTTTGTAATAAAATAAATAAAATCTTTAAAAAAAAAAGTATTTGAAAAACTATTCCTTGAAAGCCCACTGATTACATACAAGGCAATACTCTCAAACAGTTAACAGACTTTAAATCAGATCAATTCTAGCATACTTCATAATATAAATCATGACCATTCTTATTTCATAAAAAAGAACATACCAGCAATCTTTTGTTGTTGTTTAACTGAAAAGTAGAGTTAGAGACAGAGAAGGAGAGGCAGAGATCTTCCAACTACTGGTTCACGCCCTGAACAGCAGGAATGCCCAGGGCTGGGCCAAGCCACAGTCACAAGCTTTTTCCAGTTCTCCCACCTGGGTTCAGGGGCCCAAGAACTGTGCCATCTTCTGCTGCTTTCCCGGGCACATTAGTAGGAAATGGATTAAAATTGGAGTTACTGGTATTCAAACCAGCACTGACATGGGATACATGCACTGCAGATGGCTGCTTAACACACTGTGCCACAGCATTACCCCTACTACCTATCTTTAACTGGCTGTTACCATTTAGGGGACGTCTAGTTTTGGTTTGGAGCCATTCCAATAAGAGGTGAGGAGGATTTAGCGTAAGAGTAGAGTGAGAATCATCAAGAGACACTGATAGAAAACTCTTCTAAACTGTTTTTGCATGTCTGAAGGAGTATGAGGCTGAACAGGGCAGAGATGTACAGAATGTAGGTAACTGTACCATCTGTGTCTCTGCAAAGTGTGGTTTTGTGTGTGCATTCTGGGAGGAACAGCACTAGTTAGAGTAGATCTATTCATGGTTTAAACAGTGCATTTTTTTTTTTTATCAAATCATGAATGATATGTGTAAATATATAAGATAATTACTGGTATTCGAGACTATTTTGAATTAAATTTTAAAAAAAGAGTACATTAACTGCTAAAGGGAATAAGAAAAATGGCAATTTTGGATATTCAGTTGCACTACGTTTTTAATACTTTTATGTGTTGTACTGTATTACTTGTAAAACAAGAGCAGTACTTTGCAAACACAGAAAGAGGAAACAAGCTGTACAAAGATAAACCAGAAGTCTCACAAAAGGAACTTTCTAGATAACAGAAACATGTTTGGCCAGGATACTCTCTCCTCAAGGATATAACCAAACATCTTTCAAACTAAACTTATAAATGGAAAATAAACATATGGTTTAATTTAAATGATTAGGAATGCCATTTATTTTTAAAGACCTCCTTCCACCTTTTTTCCTACAGCAAACAAATCAATTAAACAGTGAAGAGGAACGTGTAATCATAACTTAAGACAGAGTTTCCTGGAAGAAATGCTGGCTGCATAGAAGATGTGTGTTGTGTGGATTTTGTTTTCCTTGCGGTCTTCCATCACAATGTGAACCAGGCCATCTAGCTTAGCTGATGAAATCTGACAAAGGGTGCAGCCCATGGCAGCAAGGGTGCAGGATAGTGATTTTATTTCTTATTTTATTCATTTCAGCCCCAGGGAGAGAGATAACGAGAACAGGAATTAAACCCAACTCTGCCATGTAAAACCCTGCACAAGGGTTACCTGAAAGAAATATTTCATTTTAGAAGTTTGTTAAAATATTTACAGTGGAAAATGATATTTTTAGCTCAATGGCATTAAGATTTCACTTTAATTAACCAAAAATTCAAATGATTATTTTCACAAAATATTGTCTGATATTTAGTTTCTGGATTTAAAAGATTTTAATTGCATTATTTCAGAGATTAAAACAAAAAAGGTTATCTACAACTCATATAATGGCAGCAATTAAAAACTAATCAGAAGAGACTTCCAAATTTTCATCTATTCATCTAATATTTCTATTTTCAATACTGGGTTAATTTAACAAGTACCTTCTGAGAATCTAGTGTGTGCACATTTCTATGTAAGTTCAACCGCAGAAATATTTGTTGGAGTTGGGATTGTGGTGCAGTGAATTAAGCAGCTGCCTGTAACAGCAATATCCCATTTTGGAGCACTTGTTCTAGTCCTGTGTACTCGGATTCCCTGCCAATATACCTGGGAAAACAGTGAAAGATGCCCCAAGTACTTGAGTCCCTGCCACCACGTGGGAGAATAGGATGGTGTTGTAGGCTCTTTGCTTTGGCCTGGCCCAGCCCCAATCCCAGCCATTGCAATCATTTGTGCAATGAACCAGTGTAGATGGATGATCTGTCTCAGTTTCTGTCTCCCTTTGTCACTCTGTCTTTCAAATAAACAGAACTTTGAAAATGTTAGCTTTCACTTAGTGTAACAAATTGCCATTGGCATCATCACTGACAAAAGTCTTGACAAATTCTGTGGCAGATTAACTAGGTTTGACTCTTCTAATAGCTTAAGAAGGTTAAGAGACTTCACACATAGATTAATAGCAACACAGAGAAAATACATTTTTTTAAGGATTAAATAATACACTGCATGTATACAGAACATCAGACAGTATCTGGTATTCCAGATTTTAGAAACGATGTTAGTAATGATAAAAACATGTTTTATTTTCTCTTTGTGAAGTTAGCATTATCAATAAAAATAGTATTTAGTTTTCTACAATGGCATTTTCCTGCTGAATCTGTCTATAGTGGCAGTAAGTAGAAAAGACACTAGCCCTGTCTATGTTCATTAATTTCCATGTTGTAAACTCAGGGTATTCTTTCTTAGAAACTCACATATCAATTTCATCATTTTGTATCAGTTTTTTTCAATGAGATCTAGTAGATAAGGTATTAAAAACCTTAAAAAAATAAAAAATAGAGATTATTGAAGAAGCTTTTGGAGAACCAGCTAATTTAGCATAAATAGCTGAATGGGTAACTGGGAACTGTAATCATTTGATTTTCACGAATATAAAGGAAAAAAATTAAATGTAGATTAAAGCTTAAAAATTGAAAGCAGGATTCTAAACAAGTCTATATAGTAAGGGGAAAGTTTTACACTGAGGATCTTCAGTTTATGAAATAGTCTAATACATATTTTTCTCTTATTTATAATGTAGAAAGACGAGACCATTTCACTTTTGGTGAATGATGACAGAATTAACAGCCAGATGACTCATGGAATAAACAGTAGTGGTAAAACTAGAATGGAAAATCTCTCAGCCTTAAGAGTCAAATACCTTGTCTCTCACTTTTCCCATCAGTATTACGTTATAATGACAAGGTATTTTTGACAGTTGATTAATTTAAAAAGTATTTTTTGAGAGTTCAATGTAGGTACATTTCTTTTTTTGTTTGTTTGTTTTCCTCATTTTGTAGGTACATTTCTATTCTAAGTCTAAGCACAAAAACCACAGATAAATATCCTGATGAGAAGAGTTTACAGTCTTGGAAACAAAATGATCAAGGAAAGAAAATGTTGCTTATAATCACATAGACTGACAAACAAAAACTCCAATATGAGGTTAGTTAGATGACATCCTCAATGTCATCCAATGCTATTTTCAAATAAGGTCAATTTCGATTGGGTTAGGACTGCAACATGAATTTTGAGGGAACACAATTCAATCCTCAATAAAAATGTGGGGGAAAAATAGGTAATAGGTTTAAAATCATTGTATTGTTTGTGAAGTGGCAAAGCAATACAACAGTATAATAAGTCATGAAACATGTTGTATATTCCAGATTACTGATGAAAGGAAAAATAAAATATATGACTACATAAGTTCATAATAAGCAGATGTAATATTAAAATTATTGAAAAAGAGAAAAAGCAAATAGTAATGGATATAAAACAAAAGGAACAAATACAAAGCAAACATTATGATATTGGGTTGAAATCCCAAATGTCAGTAATAAACATAATGAATTAAATGTTCATCTAATGTTTCAAAAAAATTTAAGACTTTTATAGTAAACTATGTAAGCAGGAGGAAATACAAAAGTGATATCTGCAAAATACCCAGGAAGCAAGAAGTACTGAATCCCATCTGGGTCTCTTCCCATGAGTGGCAGGAACCCCACCACTGAACTCATCACTTGCTGTTTCTCAGGGTCTGCATTACTGGGGAGCTGGAATCAGAAGTAGAGCCAGTACTCTAACAGACATTCTGAAAAAGGGGGCAGGTATGTCTGTAGATCAAACATTTGTCCCCAATGTTAACTTTAATGATCAATAAAAGGGATATGTTGCTAGAGTATGACCAGAGCTAAAACAGAGAACAGAAATTGCCAATATCAGATATAAAGTACAGACATCACTAAACTTACAATAAGGAAAACGAGAAACAATTCATGCCAGTACACAAGTATTTCAATGACATGGTGAGACCTTTTCAAAGATATATACCATCAAAGCTCACTTGTGAAGAAATACATAAAGTTCTGTAGAAATGCTTCTAGACAAAGATAAGGGAGGTTTCCCAATGTATTTAGGTAACTATCATCTGATATGTAAAAAGCAAGAATATTAAAATAAAGTTACAAATTAATATGGTTGTCAAAACAACTTTTTCAATATCTGTATACCATCCAAATTACTGTACAAGAATGATAATCCATAATGACTAAATGAGATTTATCACAGGAATTCAATCAACAAAATTCATTAAATTAGATTAAAAGAGAAAAACCATATAATGATCTTGTTAACTGCAGAAAAATTTGGACAAAATCTGACAGTCATTCATGAATAAAAAAGATTCTCATCAAACCAGTAATAGAAGAGATTTCCCTCATCTTGATTATAGCATCTGTTAAAGGTCTAACATAAATTAACAAAATAATTAGCAAAAAAAATGGATATTTTCCAAGATCAAGAAGGAGACAAGAATATTTTCTTTTACCACTCAAACAATGCACTGGAGATCCTAAACAACCACAAATAGAGTGCAGAAATTTACAACACATCCAACTTGGAAATTAACATGCAAAATGTCTCCAATTGCAGTTATCATTAATTACCCATGTAGAAATTCCAAGGATCTACAGAACAAGCTAGTAGGAGCAACACACACAAGTTTGGCAAAGGTACAGGAAAAAAAGGTCAAGCTATAAAATTCACCTTTATTGCTACATATTAGTAAAAATCCATGATAGATTGGAATTTAAGAATACTTTTTAGAATAACATAAAATTTAAAATTTGGTACAAATCTAACAAAAGATGTTTGAGAGAAATGACAGACTTAAATAGAATGAGAACTACATATACTGATGGATGAGAAGATTCAATTTGCTGACGTAAACTCTCTCCAATTGATCTACAGATTCAATGCACTGCAGTCAAACTTCTAGCAGGGTTTTCTGTGGATTTTTTAAAAGTTAGCTTCATGTAAAAAAAAAAAAGCAGAAATCTTGATCTTGGTCTCACTCTATACATCAAAGTATATTTGAAATCAATTACAGATCGAAGTGTAAGAGCAAAAGTCTTAACAGTGTTCGCAGGAAACAGGAGGAAGTATCAGTGATTTGGAGTCTGGCAAAGGTTTGCTAACTAGGACATAATGACTAAGCAAAAAAAAAAAAAAAAACATGATATGCTGAACAGCTGAGTAAACTACATCCGTTATCCAAAAATATTTTTAAAAACATATTTCCAAAAAGAAAACTAGAAGATATTTACAAAACACAGTTGCTTTAAAGAATTACACTAAAATGTATAAAGAAAGTGAATTCAATACAAACTGGGCAATAGACCTGAACGGACACTTTTTAAAAGAAGAGATTCCAATGACAAATGAACATATGAAAAAGTGCTCAGCATTATTAATCTAAAGGGAACTAAAACTCAGAAACGTAATAAAATCCATCAGAATGGCTGACATGAAGCACAATGATGATAATAGCATACACAGACCAGAATGTGAAAAACTAACTCACAAACTCTGTGGGAACACAATGACCAACTATTGTGGATAACAGGTTGGCTCCTTCTTAAATATTTAAATATGAAATCCATCACATGTTCCAATAATCTACTAGTAGGCATTTACTCAAAAAAATGTAAGGAATATATCCACACAGTGATTTTCATGTTAACATACACAATGGATTTACTTATGACAGCCCTAATGAAAAACAACCTAATATCCATAACTAGTGAGTGACTTAAAAAAAATCCAAAACCATTGTATACACATAGAACAAAATATTAGTAGCACTGAAAAGGATAGACTAAGCATGAGGACATTTCAAATTTATACTTGGTGAAAGAAGCCAAACAAAACAGAATAAACAGTGTATGAATCCATGTACAAAATATGCAACAACATGTAAACTACTCCATAGTAACAGAAAGTAGATCAGTGATTGTCTAGAGGAAGACAGAGAATTGAGAGTGATTAAGAATAGGAATGAGGAAATCCCTGGAACACATGTATATGTTCATTATCCTGATTCTAATGTTGGTTTCACAGGTCTATATATGTGTTAAAATTCATGAAATAAAACACTTTAAATACGTGCATTTTATGTCATTTATATGCCAATAAAAGGCTACTGGAATGAAATATAATATAAAAATTATCAACAATGCAAAATTAGATATTATGAGGAAAGAGAAAATGAAGTACAAATGTGACTTTAAAAATAAATCCCAGACACCGGTTCTAATCCCGGCAGCTCCACTTCCCATTCAGCTCCCTGCTTGTGGCCTGGGAAAGCAGTCGAGGATGGCCCAATGCATTGGGACCCTGCACCCATGTGGAAGACCTGGAAGAGGTTCCTGGCTGCTGGCTCCGGATCGGCGCGCACCGGCCATTGTGCTCACTTGGGGAGTGAATCATTCCTCTCTGTCTCTCCTCCTTTCTGTATATCTGACTTTGTAATAAAAATAAATCTTTAAAAAAAAAAAAAATCCCAGAGAAGTTAAGATATGAGGTGGCAAAAACATACACACAAGGAAAAACAAAAGCAAAAGAAAAATACTAGGCAGATTTAAACTCCAAAAGATCAGTGATGACTTATATATAAATAATGGAATAAATGTTTTAAATAAGATCCAAATACTGCCAGGCTAAATTTTTAAAATGCACATTATTAGGAAGCACATCAACTATATAAGAAAACAAGATAAATACAACAGGATGGAAAAATATATGCCATGGAAACAAATCAAAAAAGCCGTAACATATATTTACACTGAAAAAAAAAATTAAAAGAGTGTTTCTAACGATAAATGGAAATACTTCATTTGGTAACAAAGTATGATTCACCAAAACATATAAATATTCAAAATGCACATGCATTAATAACCTCAAAATACATAAAACAAAACTGGAACTATGACATGTTGGAAATCTTATCTAAAATATCAACAGAAGACTTTAGCACATCTTTTGCCACAACTGATTATATAAGTGACCAAAATTTAATAGTAACCAGAGGATTTTAAAACATAATTAATGAACTTTAATTACTTGATATATAGAATATTGAATCTAGAGCTACACAATTACTTTGATAGTAAGCAAGAATTCAGAATAGTTAACAGGGATATCCATAAAGCAAGTTACACTACATTGCAAAGGACTCAAATAGAAACACAAAACAAGGTAGAAATTAATTTTAAAAAGAAAATTAGAACATTTTTATGTATACGTAAGTTAAGAAAGTCTATGGAACAATGAAATAAGCACAATGAGAATTAGAAATATTTTTCACTGAACAGTAAATGATAACACAAGATATCAAAACTGTGGCTTCGTAGCTGAAGTTGTTCCTGGAAGGATATTTACAATTTTTAATGAATGTATTACATGAAAGACTGGAAATCAATATAATTCTCCCTTTTAGAGGTTAGATTCTTTAAGAACTGCAGATTTAATGCAGAAAAAAAGTATAATGAAGGAAAAAAAATCAGAAGTCATAACAAAACAAAATACAACTTAGAAGTAAAAAAAAGTATTTTAAAAGACTAGAAACTTAACTGAAAAGAAAAGAGAGACATAAAGAACTGGAGCACAAATACTCAGGATCAGTAACAAAAAGGAAGTCATCATTACAGATTCGATAGATGTGAGCTAATGTCAGCCACTAGTCACAGGAGGTTACTGACAGTAAAACACGAACATTGAAAGTCCAGCCCCTTAGTCTCACTGGCTGAATTTCAAGCACTCATAGCCACATGTTGTGAAGACACAGAATATTCACACAAATGCACAAAGTTGTACTGAATAGCACAGCTACAAATGCTAAATTGGGACAAGATAATACCATCAATGGCTTTACGCTGATTAATTTTATAATTAAACAAATTTCGAGATTACTGAGAAAACACAACTTATTCCACAGAAAAATATGAAATCTGAATCATATAATTGAGAAAAGAGCTGTCAATGAACAATAATGCTTGCAACAAAGCCCAGATGGCTTTACCAGTGACTGCTCCTAAATATTCATGGAAGAAACTACTCCAATCTTATGCAACTTCTCCAGGAAATAAAATTAAAGTACAAATAAGGCTGTCTTTTAAAATAAACGATGCTAGAACAATTGCATTATTCATTGCCAACCCTCTCGTCCAAATACTGGGGGATTTAACATATTAGATATCTAATATAAAATAGACTTCCAAACCAAAGATGAACTCCCAAGGAAACTGTTAGATGTCTTGACAATAGGACACTGGCCTCTCTGCCACTGTCCATACCTACAACGTAAGGTTACACAAACAGCAGAATGATGGACATGTAACTCTTTGAGAGAATATCCTACTGCAATAATATGAAGTAGATCAGTGAGGAGAGCATTTAGGGAGGAGGGAAGGGGAAACCCCAGAGACCATGGAACTGTATTGCAAAATACTAACAATAATAATAAATATAAATTGAGAAAATTTTAAATGTAGAAATATAAAATATTGAGAAGCAAGCAGAGGAGAAACTCTCTGGTACTTACGGTAAGGTTCAAAACTCTAGTACGTTCTGAAAGGACAATCAATAGAGGTCTGGACTTCGTCACAATTATGACTAAGATTCCGTTAAGATGAACAGACAAGTTTTCAATTGGGAAAACATATGGCAAATAAGCACATGAAAAGATATTCACACAACCAGTCATTAGAGGAATGGTACAACAGAAAACTGTGACTAGTCAAATGATGTTAATCATGCAGAGAAATTGGACTTCTCATACACTCTTAGTAGAAACGTAAAATGCTAAAAATACTGTGAAAGCCAGCCAGCTCTTCAAAATGTTCAATATAGAGTTGCCACATAATCCAGCAATTCTACTCCTAAATATACAGAAATCAAATCTATTTATTTTTAAAGGATTTATTTATTTTTATTGGAAAGGTAGATTTACAGAGAGGAGGAGAGACAGTAAGATATTCCATCCGCTGGTTCACTCCCCAAGAGGTTGCAATGGCTGGAGCTGAGCTGATTTGAAGCCAGGAGTCACAAGCTTCCCACATGGGTGCATGGACCAAGGGGTTTGGGCTATCTTCTACTGCTTTCCTAGGCCACAAGCAGGGAGCTGGATAGAAAGTGGAGCAGTCGGCATATGAACCATCACCTAAATGGGATGCTGGCACATACAACGTGAGGATTTTAGCCCCCAGGCTACTGCGCAAGGCCCAAGAAACTAAACTAAATGTTATGTTCAAACAAAAACCAGCTCTATTTATAACAGGCATGTAAAATAAAAATTACAGGCAACCACTGTTTTGGACAAAGTCATTCACTGGACCCCCCCCCCCCCCAACCAACCAAGCTAAAAGTGAAAATGGAGTCATTCACACTAAAGTTTGAACATTGAAATTACATTGTTTTTCTGTTGAAACTAAATTGTTTATCTGATCTTCCAAAACAAATTTATTAGAATAAATTTCACAAACAAGCTGGTTTTAACAGGTATAAAAATGGTTCTGGGGCCCCGCAGCGTGGCCTAGCGGCTAAAGTCCTCGCCTTGAAAGCCCCAGGATCCCATATCGGCGCCGGTTCTAATCCCGGCAGCTCCACTTCCCATCCAGCTCCCTGCTTGTGGCCTGGGAAAGCAGTTGAGGACGGCCCAATGCATTGGGACACTGCACCCATGTGGGAGACCTGGAAGAGGTTCCAGGTTCCCGGCTTCGGATTGGCGCGTACCGGCCCATTGTGGCTCACTTGGGGAGTGAATCATCGGATGGAAGATCTTCCTCTCTGTCTCTCCTCCTCTGTGTATATCTGGCTGTAATAAAATGAATAAATCTTTAAAAAAAAAATGGTTCTGTTTCCTATACCTACCTTCTGAGAAAGTAACTTTAAAATGACCAGGGGTAGGTGTTTGGTACAGAAAACAAAATGATGCCAACACTGTGGTGTAGTTCATTAAGCCTCCTCCTGCAATGCTGGCATCCCATGTGGGCAGTAGTTGGAGTCCTGGCTGCATGACTTCAGATCCAGCTTCCTGCTAATGTGTCTGGAAAAGCAGTGGAAGGTGGACCAAGACTTTGGCTCCTGCATTCAGGTGGGAAACCTAGAAGAAGTTCCAGGCCCCTGGCTTCAGATACAGCCCAGCTCTGGCTATTGTGGCCTTTTGGGCAGTGAGCCAGTACACGGAAGCTCAATCTCTCTCTCATCCTCCCTGTAACTCTGCCTCTTAAATAAAAATAAACCAGTCTGGGCCTTGGGGTTGGGGGCGGCTTGCAGCTCCCTGCAGTGTGGCGGCTGTGGGGGGTGCCCCTGCCAGGACGGATCCAAGACTGGGGACTCAAGGCAAAGCCACTGCTGAAAGGCAGTGACTGAGTCCTTGGCTTTCTCCAGGCCCAACAGAGATCTTCCCCCCAGGTGAGTATACCATGAGGGGAACTTGGGAACCGGATTAAAGTCCTAGCTCTACCCTGTCGCTAACACGGTGAGGCAGGCTGAGTCTGGGAGAGGTCCGGGCCTTGGGTTTGGGGGCGGCTTGCAGCTCCCTGCAGTGTGGCAGCTGTGGGAGGTGCCCCTGCTGGGCTGGACCCAAGGCTGGGGACTCAGGCCAAAGCCAATGCCAAAAGGTAGTGACTGAGTCCTTGGCTTTGGGCGGCCAATGCACCAAATGGTACCAGACTCTACTTGCTGGCCACCCAGCGGTGAGCTCTGGGGTTTTTAGGATATGAAATCGCTGCTTAGGAACATCCATGAATAAGGCCAGCTTTAGTGTAGGTGAGAGATGAATTCTGGGTGATCCCAGTAATAGGGTCATAAAACTTTCAGGCAAATGTGGGGACTGAGACCTGATGGTTTGGAGAGGAGTGTTCCTAAGATCTATTTGGGCCAGACTGATTCACCAGCCAAATTAGGAATCCTGAGATGGGCTGTTAGCATAGAGCATCACTGACTGCCACACACCAGTCCACACCAAAGCTATGGATGGGGGCTTGTCTCGCAGGGCTAGCTACCATTACTTGATTGTGGAATAGTGGACTGGTCACATTTGGCAGGGTCAAGACGCTAACCAGCACATGAGAGAACTTGGTCCGGGGGTAAACTCTGTGGGGGAAGTGTGGGCATAACCTTGTGGAAATAAAAGTCCCGCAGGTTAGCTTGCGAGCTGGGGTGGTGATGGGCTAAGCTAGGAGTGACCATGGCACCTGCCACCACTTACGGGTAAAGGAACTGAGAGCAATCTGGGCAGGTCAAGGCAGCACCACCCTAAGGTGCATCCTAAAATAGGAAGTAGCATGGGCTGAGCTGCAACTAGAAGGGGGCAGACTGGGCAGGGCCAAGCAAAGTTCAACTCACAAAAAAGGAAAGAAATCAGGATGGAGCACATGTCATTCTGACCTAGGCTCTTACCCCAACTGGTCTTCATCAAGTAGGGATACTACGGCAGAGCATTGAAGGCAAAGGCTGAGACAGGTGAAGGGCGAAGGCAACTGGGTCAGAGCATCCACTGGCTCATGCGCAATCTAGGCTGTGAAGACTCAGATGGGGAGCTGTGAAAGTACACCCTTGCTGGGTTGGGATTCCCACGGGAGGGTGGGGGACTGGAGTGGGGGCTGCGTTCTGGTCTAGATGTGGCTGCAATCTCCCTAGGCACAACTGTGGACTGTGGCTGGGCGCACCAAACTGGGCTAGACGCCGGCACCATCTGGCACTCCGGAGAACCTGGGTAGATGTAGGATGCACTAGGCTGGGTCTCTGCCCCTACTGAGCCATGTGTGAGCAGTGTCTGGGTATAGACAAGCCTTGGCTGGGGTGAAACAGCCAACACCGAGAACTAGAATGGACTGAAGGCCAACAATGAGGGCTGGCCCATGGAACTACCAGTACGCGCAAGACCTGGCATAAGGAGAGGTTCTGGAGGAGCTTGGGAAACTCCTCTGTCGGAACACAGCCCCTACAGGTGAGCACAAGAACCACAATATGGAGCAACCCAGACCAGGCCAAAGGAAGATACCCACCATCATACATATGGCATAGGACGGGGGCAGACCAGGTTGAACCCGTTCACATTAGCTGCTGGCGAATCTGAGCACCAGTATAGAGTGTGGGTCAGGCAAGTTTCGGTCGCAACACATACCGGTGCACATTAAGCAATGCCAAAGTGAGGTGAGCTGTACCAGATGTGGTTGCAGCCCAAACAGCACATGTGAGAACCAGCGGGAGAGGGGTAGGCAAAGCTGGCAGGGGAATGTGGGTTCCCTTGCTGGACAACCACTCCCACTGGACAGCATGAGCTGGGATGGGGGCAGATCAGACCAGGCAGGGCTACAACACCTGTGGGCCTCATGTGAGCTAGATTGGGGAAGGGCCAGATTGGGCTGACTATTCCAACAGGTGCAAGCAAAAATTAGAGTGGGAGAGGGTTGGTTGGGCTTTGCCACACCATCAGATGGCAGAGTCTGGCACTGGGGGCCAATTCTCTCAAGTTAAATGCCAGAACCACCTGGAGAGTGCATAATCCAGAAGTGGGAGTGGCCTAGTAGGGAGACAGTGGGCACCTCCCTTGTGGGTAACCACTCCCACTGGAGAGCACGAAAACCAGGACAGGGGCAGGGCTGGCTAGACAGAAAGGCACCTGCCAGTAGGTGTGTGGACTGGATAGTAGGTTGGTTGGGTTGAACTAGGCTTCAATGCCCACTGACAAGTACGAGAGCTAAATGGGATGTGGGACAGACTGAACAAGCCTGCGGTACATACTGGCATGCATGGGAACCAGGGTAGGGAGCAGGCCTGGTGGGGGTTATGGGGAGCCGCCCCAACTATGCTGCAGCTCCCAGTAGTTAGCATGAGGACCAAGTATGAAATGGGCAGGATTGAGCTGGACTACAACACCCATTGGTTCGTGTGGATGACAGGACTGGAAACAGAACTGACCCAGCAACTGCAATGACCAGCATGTGCATAAGCTGATTGGGGAAACGGTCTGAGATGATCCCAAACCACAAGAACCAGGTTTGGGATCACCTCAGATGAAGTTTTTTTGGAGATCTCTCCAACTGAACTGCTGATCTCAAAACCCCAACCATGAAGAGACTATGTCAGCCAGTGGATTCAATAGGTTTAATGGCAATTGGAATGGCGAGATTTGCAGCAATTCAGACCTGCTGAACTATCAAAACTGCTTGTGTAGGACCCTCAGAGTGTGCCTCACATCAGGGACATGCGATGGGTGGGAAGTTGGGTGGGGCTTTTCCCTCTGTTTCTCCCCTGACCCCAGATACAGGGAAAAAAGTGATGATATTAGTGTGGAAACAATGGTCTTACCCACTTTCCTGTAGCTCTTGACCATCTGTTCCCTAATCAACTAAGAAAGATCATTTAAAAAATGAATTAAAAAAAAAAAAAACCAAAACCAAACAAATAAACATTGCTTCAGATACCTGCATCCCAACATGTATTGCCTAGATTCAAGTCCAAACTCTGCTTCCCATTCCAAGTGTCCTGCTAATTCACAGCGGCGAGGTGATGGCTGAAGGACTTAGATGCCAACCTCCTTTGTGGGAGACCTGGGCCGAGGTTCCAGTTTCTCACCACTGGCCTGGTCAAACTATGGCTGTTACAGGCATTTGGGGAGTGAACCAAAGGATGGAAGCTCTTTCAGTCTCTCTGCCTTTCAAATAAATGAAAATAAGTAAAAAATTTTAAAGTAGAATAAAATGATCAATCTTTTTCTTTTTATTCTACAGGCCTTTTTTGTTTACAAAACCAATTTCTTTTGCTCAGCCCAGTGAAAACACTTGTTCTATTTTATGGAATGAAGTGTTACCTGCTTTTAGGGGGAAAAAAAGAAAAGGCAACTAAAATATTTAAGATAGATTGGTGTAATTTTGTATTTCACGGATAAAATCTAGATACTAAAATATTATTAAATAGGTGAAAAAACCAACTGTAATACAAGCACAGCATGGAGTGTTATTCAACAATACAATGAAACAAACCACTGATATATTCAAATAGTTGGATGCATATCAGGGTATCATGATGAGTAAGAAAGTTAATCTCAAGAAGCCACATTATTTCACTTATATTGTCTAATGACAGAACTGCAGAGATACAAAAAAACCTGAGTAGTTGTCACAGGTTAAAAATGGTGCTGCTGCGGGATGAGGAGCACTGTGGCACAGCAGGATCAACTTTCCCTTGGCAGGGCCTGCATCCCATACTGGAGTGCCTGGGGTTTGAGCCCTGAGTACTCTCTTTCTCAATCAGTTCTCTGTTGATCCACCTCAGCTCAGGAAGCTGAGTCCACGCCCCCTATGTGGCAGACTTGGATGGAGTTCCTAACTACAAGCTTTGGCTAAGTCAGGGTTAGCTGTTGCAACCAGTTGGAGGATTGAACAAGGTGGTGAAAAGACGAAAAATCTGTGCGTGATACTACATTTCAATGAGAATAAATAAATACATCATGAAAACAAAAGTGGTGTAAAGGGGATAACTTTGTGATGATGGCCGACTTCCATATCCTGATTGCATTTGTGGTTGGCGAATTTCCAGGTAAAATGAAAAAATACACACTCATTGGATTAACATCAATTTCCTTTTGACATTGTATTGTATTTACAAAAACAGTAGAGAAAACTGGAAGGGAGGTTGGAACTTTCTACACCATCTTTACATCTTCCTATCAGTCTAATTATTTCAAAATAAAAACTGTAAAAACCATTTACTTATTTATTTGAAAGGGAGAGAGAGATTGATTTCATACGCTGGTTTACTCCCCAAATGCCTACATAGCTATAATTAGACCAGAGTTGAAGTCAAGAACTGAGAACTCAATCTGGACCTCCCACATAGGCCCCAGGTGCTTGAGTCCCATTGTGACCGTCAGGGTGCACACTAGCAGGAACCTGAATTAGAAGTAGAGCCAGGAATAAAACTCAGGACTCTGAACCTGGATGCAGTAGTTTCAAGAGGTAACTAAACCGCTGGGCCAAAAGCTACCTCAAAAAATTTTAAGAAGTAACAATTAAGCTTCTAAGTCAAGCATACAATTAACACCAAAAGTTTGAGACAACAGCTCAGAAACGACACCCTAAAATATGATGGTTTAGCAGGCTGAATACATGATCTAAAAGGAAACTCGAATAGCCTTAGAAGAATCCTCAGCACCAAACACTTTTATCTTCTCTTGTTTCTCTCTCAAAGTATATAGGAGGGAAGTCTCTCCCTGAAGTTCCCTTATCCAAAGTTGCCATAGAAGGAACACAATGGCTTTCATCCCTGTTTGGAAAATTTCATTAACTAGGGAAGATTAAATTCATATCACAGGAAGGAAACTCAGGGATGTTGTCACATCTAGACAGACTTGTCACAAGTTATTGTGCACAATTCCGCTGAACTTCCATAGAATTATTTAGAAACAAGCTACTGCCTGTTTTCTTGGCTCTTTTACAAACCCTAAAAATCATTTTCTACCTCTCAAAAGTTGCCAGTGTCTCCCACATACCCCCTCTCCCATGAAGAATATAAAGCTTCTGAATCCATTAGGTTACTGGGCAGTCATTCTCCTGTGGCTTCCCTCATGCATGTAATAAGCTTTTTTCCTGTTAATCTATTGCTAGCTTAATTCAATATAATCAAACCTTCAGAGGATGAGGCAAAATACCCTTTACTCTTATACTGACAAAGACACTGTAAGAAAACAAAGTAGAAAAATAAAATCAAAGGTCAATCTTGCTCATAAATATACCAACAAAGATCATAAACATCTGCCAACCAAACAATATCCCATAGGGTAATACTGAGGGAATCCAGGACTAGGAGCATGACAGACTAATGCCATCCCACAGCTCCCTGTCAGCACATAAATGCTAAGCAAGACAGAATGGAAGCTCATTCTAACAAATATTTGGCAATGGACAAGATTTAGATTTTGACCATAAAAAATGTTGAAAAAAGGTTCCATTAAGACTGCCTCTGCCTTCACAATAGCTGATGTATAAACACTACATTTTGTTCTTTGAAAATGATGTGTTAAAGATACACAAATATCCCTAGAATGTGAGACCTCGGCAACTTGGTGTTTTTCTACCTGCTTGTGTGTGTTTGGAGCTTGTCTGTCTCTTCCTCAAAACTTTGCTTCTTTTCTCTTACCACTGAGTCTGCTCTCAAATTGTCATATACCTCAGGATACCAACCTGGACTGGACTCACCAGTCTCCTGCGACAATATTTCATAGGATCCAACTACCTTCATCAAAGGAAAACAAGGTGGCTAAATATCAGAAAACCAACCAGTATAACCCATTTTATAAAAAAGGATGATAAATCATATAAACATCTTAACATCTTAACAAATGCAGAAAGACATGCTATTTCTTAAAAATATTCATTTGTAATAAATATTCTCAGCAAAATTAGAGAACTTCATTAATCTAATTTTTAAAAAAATATTTGAAAACAGTAATTTAAGCAATTCACAATTTTATTCTTCCATCAAAGTACAAAATGAGTAGGAGGGCTGCTGGTTGGTTTTGTGGTTAGGACACTTGTGTCCCATGCTGAATCACAGGGGTTCAATTCCTGACTCTGCCTCCTGATTCCAGCCTCTGGATAATGTGGAGCCTGGAAAGTAGCAATGGCTGAGATAGCTGGGTTCCCCACCACGATGTAGGAGAACTGGATGGAGTTACAGGGTTCCAGCTCTCTCCTGTCCCAGTGTTGGCCACTGTGGGTATCTGAGGAGTGGAGCTGTGAATGACAGCTCTTTCCCAAATTTGAAAAAGCGAAAATAATAGCAGAATAATGAATCTTTACTAAACTGGAAATTAATAAAAGATTTGAAGCTCCAGAGAGAAGATACAATACAAAACAAAAAAACAAAACAAAACAAAAAAAGCCCAGCTGATTCTTAATAAGAACAACAAACTTTGTGGCATTTTTACTTAGCCCAATCAGTCTATGGTCCCAGTTTCAGCACTTGTTCCTGGTACTGAAGGGAACAGAAACAACTAATGTGCAAAGAATGGTGAACATTTCACCTTACCTGTAGGAAGGCTATCTGGAACATAAATTCAAACTAACTCTGAATTCGCCTTATGCTAAAGCTTCCCTGGGGATATTTTTTGCAATCAATTACAGGATTATTTCTGAGTCAATACTGCCTGAAGAGAAAGGAAACAGTTGGAGCAAACAACAATGAAAAATTTTCAAGGACTGGCTGAGGAATAAATGTTCTGACATTCTTGAGAATCTAGAAGGCCAAGTGAATACTTATGGCTGCAGGCACATGTGCACATGGGCAGGAAGGCCCGAAGAATTCACCTGCTATTGATATTTTAAGGCTCTTGTAAGAAAGAGGCAAACGTTAAGATGGAGTTGCAAAGTGCTACACACAGAAAGCCCATGGTAAAGACTGGAATAATTTTTGGTTCCAGGTATTTAAGAAAATCTGTGTAAAATCATTTGTTGATCATTAATTTAACAGAGACATTAGTGGCCATTCAAGACAAAAAAAAAAAAGACTTCACAGATTTAAGTCAGAAAAGGCAAAAAAATACTCCCAATGACAGTAAGTACAATAAGTCCAATATCACACCAAATCCTGGAGAACAGAAATCTCATTATTAGAGTGTCTAATTTATAATACTCAAAATATCCAATTTTCAACAAAATATTGCAAAGAAACAAGACACGGTATGTAGACAATATAAAAGGGCATGGAAGTAAATACAAAAGCATGTGTGAGGGAAGTAAGTGATTTTCCAGAAAACAGATCTAAATCATCTATTTTAGGAGCTGGCAGTGTGGCACTGCATGTTGAACAGCTACTTGTAATTTCAGCATCCAATACGAGCACCAGTTCAAGTCTTAGAACTCTACGTCTGCTCCTACTCTGTGCTAGTGCGCCTGGGAAAACAGCAGAAGATGGTCCAAGTGCTTGGGACTCTGCTACCTACCTGGGATACTAGATTAAACTCTAGCCTCCTGGGTTTGTCCTGGGATATCCTGACCGTTGCACCCATCTGGGGCCTACCCAAATGGCAAGGCTCCCCTCCTTCCTTTCTCTCACTCTCTAAATCTCTTTGAAATAAATAAATATGTAAATCATCAAGAGAACAAATGCGTAATTGACAGAAAACCACTAGAATTAAAAAATAAACTAAGAAGGGCTTTTGAACACAAGCTGATTATGCAATATTCAAACATATTTAATTATATATTTATTCACTTTTATTTTATTAGAAAGGCACAGGGAACTGGGCCCGAGGCTCAGCTGGGCTAGGCTGGGCTGGTCATAGTGAGAGTTTGGAGCAGGGGTGGGTGATGGGCCTGGCAGGAGTTCTTTTGGGTCTCTCTGTCTAGGTTACAGCATCTACGGATGAATGACTTACTGGGTTGGGCTACAGCTCTGGCTGGCATGTGCAAAATTCAGGGGTGGGAGTTGCCCTGATTACTCAGCTGCAGTATCCACTGACATGTGTAAGAATTAGGACTGGGGAAGGCCTGTTAGCGGTTCTTTTGCATTGGTTCAAAAGGCTGCAGTATCCACTGATGTACAGAAGTCAGTGGATGTCAGCTCCTACAAAACATTTGATTGGGATAATAATGAATATATAGAATAATAAAATATCTCAGCTGAAAAATCTGTTGAAACTGGCAAATTATTATTATTATTTATTTTTATTGGAAAGTTAGATATACAGAGAGGAGGAGTGACAGAGAGGAAGATCTTCTGTCCATTGATTCACACCCCAAGTGGCTGCTAAGGTTGGAGCTGAGCCAATCTGAAGCCAGGAGCCCAGAACCAGTACCCATTGGTGCATGGGATGTACTGGGCTGGACTAGACTGCAGGACCAACTGGTTCATGTGAGTTGGGGCTGAGGGCAGGACTGGCCATGTAGATGAATTCCCACGCACGTGGGGATGAATTCACCCCCATATGCAAGTGGGCTGATGTAGGGGTGGTCTATGCCTGGGATACACACAGCCATGTCTGAGGGCCTCCCAAGTCAGGTTTTTTAGGGGTCCACAATTGGGTGGCTGCACTCAATACCTCACCTCAGGGAAAATGACACACAGACATGGGGTCTGGTCCTGGAGCAAATGTTACAGAACTGAGCTAACAGTTGCTGACTCTCATGCTAGAGAGCATACCCAGATGCACATAAAAGACAAGACAGCTGGTTCATCTAAGCCAACAGAAGACTTTGAGTATCTCTGCAGATGGAAAGAAGGGTAGGCTAAGTAACACTCCAGGCCAAGTGTGACAGCATGCACATACACACACTGAGGCAGACATGGGCCAAGAGGCCTTAGAAAGACTCCTTTTCCTATGGTGTAAGGAAGCTGACGACTTCTCAGAACAATCGAGATCACTCAAGTAATATCCTTGGAACATTCTCCACCTCTCCCTCCCACCAGGAGACCTAACGCAACACCAAATGACCATCTCTGTACTTTGGAGCTGATGCAGTCTGACAGCAAGGAACAGAGAATTCCCCTCAAGCCCCAGACGTATGAGGGAAAATGAAAACATTTCCCTCATCCACTTTCCCCTAATCCCCAACCCTCTCCGTCCTAATAGGAGGTCCTGCAAGGTGGATCTGCAACCCCCCTTATCTTTGTAATGCATATTAAAATAAAATAACAGATACAGAGGTATCACTCTTCAAATGTCCGCAAGAGCTGGATCAGGAGCCCAGAACTCAGCCCAGGTCTTCCATGTGGGTGGCAGGGATCTGCGCCTTACAGTGCACATTAGCACGAAGTCAGAATTGGTTTTCAGGAATGGAACACAAACCTGGGCAATATGATATGAGATGCAGGTATCCAAACCAGCACCTTAAATACTTTCCCCACCCCTTCTTTCTGGCCCTATTGTATTTTTATGGTAAATATAATTAGAAAGTGAAACTAAACATACAACACTATTTCACAATGTCATTTAAAAACACAAAATACCCAGCTAAAGAAACAATGTGCACTATGCATACATAAAATGCAATATATTCCTGCAGCATTATTAAAAGGAAACTGAGATCAAAGTTAATAAATTTACTCATGAATTGTGGATGTCAGCTCCTACAAAACATTTGATTGGGATAATAATGAATATATAGAATAATAAAATATCTCAGCTGAAAAATCTGTTGAGACTGGCAAATTATTATTATTATTTATTTTTATTGGAAAGTTAGATATACAGAGAGGAGGAGTGACAGAGAGGAAGATCTTCTGTCCATTGATTCACACCCCAAGTGGCTGCTAAGGTTGGAGCTGAGCTAATCTGAAGCCAGGAGCCCAGAGCCTCCTCCGGGTCTCCCATGCAAGTGCAGGGTCCCAAGGATTTGGGCTGTCCTCAACTGCTTTCCCAGACCACAAGCAGGCAGCTGGATGGGAAGCAGGCCTGCTGGGATTAGAACCGGCGCCCATATGGGATGTGCAAGGCAAGGACTTCAGCCACCAGGCTACTGTGCTGGGCCCACAAATTATTTTTAAAAAGTTATATGAAAACATAAGATGGAGAACAAAATTGGAAAATCACTGTATTAGACATCTATGATAAAACCACCATGATTAAGATTAATTGAAATTGAAATGAGAATGAGTAAATTAGTGGAATAAAACACCTGGAAACAAAGTTTGATACACTTGGATTAAGACAAAAGTGACATTGTAGAAACTTGTCTTTTTGTTAACTGGCCAACTGGCTCAAAAAAAAAAAAAAAACAAACTTGAAAAAAAAAAGATTAAACATGATCATTACTTAATGAAAAATCTGTTGGACTGCTAATCTAAATGATGTTTAAGCATTAAAGCTGCTAGAATGGTATAGATAGCCTTGTAGCTTTGAAGTAGAAAACACACACACACACACACGATAGGGCCCAGCACAATAGCCTACTAGCTAAAGTCCTCACCTTGCAGGTACATGCTGGGATTCCATATGTATGCTGGTTCATATCCTGATGTTCCACTTGCCATCCAGCTCCCTTTCTGTGGTCTGGGAAGGGAGTAGAAGATGGCTCAAAGCTTTGGGACCCTGCACTCGCATGGGAGACCTGGAAGAAGTTTCTGGCTCCTTTCTTTGGATCAGCTAGCCATTGTGGCCACTTGGGGAATGAACCAGTGGATGGAAGATTTTTTTGTCTCTCCTTCTCTCTGTAAATCTGACTTTCCAATAAAAATTTTTAAAAATCTTTTAAGAAAAATACACAAAACTGTGTCAAGTACAGGAAAATTCATAATCAAAATTAGTAACTTCAGGTCATCAAATGACACCATTAAAAGTAAAAAGGCAAATCAGAGCGCAAGAACTTACATGCAGGAGACTTGTTTGTGAAATGTGGAAAGAGTGCTTTACAAATCAGTACCAAAAAAGACAAAGGAAGGGATTTCATATAAGAAGGTATCACTGTCCAGTAAACGTAACAAAGAAGTTCAATCTCATAAAAGAATATGCAAATTAAATCATAATGGAACATAATTATATACCTACCAGATAGTTAAAACATAGGAAACTTAGTCAAGTATTGCCAAGAATATGTAATAATCGAAACTTTTGTATTTTGCTTAAGTATAAATTGATGCAAATACTTTTGCAAATCATTTAGAAATATTGACTTAAGAACAATGATTCTGAAAATTCAACTTTAAAAACAGAAGTGTACTCATATTTTTATTTTAAAACATGCATGAAATGCTTACAAGAAAAGTATTCATTATAACAGAAAATCAGGGGTATTATCTTAACAAAAATAAACGTTATATTTTTAAATGAACAATTACTCAGCAATGTAAATAAATTTCTGTAACAAACAATCATGGCTAAATCTTACAAAGATAATAGTGAGTAGAGAAGTCAGACGCAAAGGAGTATGTAGGAGGTGATTCCATTTATAAACTTGGAAAAACAGAGAAACTCTGTATGGTGCTAGAAGCCAGGATGCTCATCTTTGTGGAGAAAGAGGAAGGCAGTGACCAGGAGGCACCATGACGGAGGCTTCTGCACACTGGCCAAGTTCTAGTTCATGGTTTTAGTGATGGTAACTTTGGGTTACATCATGATAATCTGCATCATAATTCACCAACCTTTATGTAGTTTTCTGTAAATGTTTTAACCCAATTAAAACAAGTACTTAAATTTTATTTACCTGTTTTTTCTGTGTTCTGCTCCTGTTTTCCAGCCAATCATCCATTTGTTCCTCAATTTCTTCTATAGAAGTTCCATGGTCATAGGATTGAATATACGTACTTTCTGAAGGTGTATACACAGGAAATTCAGGTTTTGGTTTTTTGACTTTAACTTTCTTCTGTTCTAAAAAATGTTTAAAAGAACAAAGTATTGAGAATTCTTAAGAATAGAGTTTTTGTTATTTAGTTCATAGACCATATCTTGAAAAGGCACATTAAAAAATGTGACAGACACATAAAAAATGCTCAGGATTAGTAGCCATCAGGAAAATGCAAGGAAAAAAACCACAACGAGGTTTCGCCTCACGCCAGCTAGAATGGCCAACACTCAAAAAGGAGAAAGAACAATTCTCATAAGGGTGTGGGAAAAAAGTATCCTCATCCATTGTTGCTGGGAATGCAAGTTAATTCAACCACTAAGGAGGACAGGATAAAGATTCCTCAGAGATGTGAAAATAGGTCTATCATATGACCCAGCTACCCCACCCCTGAGATTACAAACAAGCAAAATGAAATGAAATCAGCACATGACACATTTATTTGAATACCCAGATTTACTGCAGCTCAATTCATAATAGCTAAAATACGGAATCAACCCAGGTGTCCATTAACAGATGACTGGATAAAGAAAACATGTAAAACATGCTATAGAAAACAGCTTATCCCTTAAAAAAGAATGATATCCTTTCTTCTGCAACAAATTGAATGCAACTAGAAAACATACTTAGTGAAATAAGCCAATCCCCCAAACACAAATATCATACATTTACCCTGATCTGTTGTAAACAATACACAGAGTACCAAAAATGTGATGTATATGAGGCAGACAGACATGTTGAGGTTTGATGACTGTTTGCAACCTTTGTAAAGCTTTGAAAGCATCACTATGCTCCTAAATCTGTATTGTGAAATACATGAAACTTGTTTATCTTACATGAAGTTGAAAAAGGAAAAAAGGAATACAACAGCAAAAATACCATTTATGAACATAATTTATTTACATAAAGTTATGGGTCTAAATATAAAAATGTATGCAAAATAAATCTATCTGAAAGCACTTAGTTTTAAATGAAAACTAGTACTTTACTAAACACTCATGATTACTCAGTGCTATTTTAATAAGAGACATAAGGGTATAACATCTAGTAATTTCACATATGTATCCAAAAACAGTATTTCCGAACTAAATGTCCTGCATGAAAACATGCATAAGTGAACAGGACTTATACAACTGTATTCATGCCTGCAGTTTCCAAATGTGAACTTACTATAAACCCAGATATCATACACTTCGGAGGTAATGAGCATATCATGTGTTACAATTCATTCAAGAAAAAAAAAATCTAGGATCTTTAAGAAATATTTATTTGGGTCCGGCGCAATGGCGTAGTGGTTAAGGTCCTGGCCTTGAACGTCCTGGGATCCCATATGGGTGCCAGTTCTAATCCTGGCGGTCCTGCTTGCCATCCAGCTACATGCTTGTGGCCTGGGAAAGCAGTTGAGGACGGTCCAAAGCCTTGGGACCCTGCACCTGCCTGGGAGACCCGGAAGAGCTCCTGGCTCCTGGCTTCGGATTGGCTCAGCTCCAGCCATTGCGGCCACTTGGGGAGTGAACCATCGAATGGAATATCTTCCTCTCTGTCTTTCCTCCTCTGTATATCCGCCTTTCCAATAAAAATAAGTAAGTCTTCAAAGAAAAAAAATATTTATTTAAGACTGACAGGGAAAAAGAGGGAAAAGACAGTGAGCCATTTCATGTGTGAGAAAAGACAGACAAAGACAGTAAGCTATTCCATGTGCTGGTTCATCTACAAATGCCACAACTGCTAGGGCTAGACCAGGTCAAAGCCATGAGTCAGGATCTCTAGCCTCCCACATGAACGGTAGGAATCCAACTATTGGAACCATCATTCATTGCCTGCTCAAGTGCATTAGCTGGAAGCTGCGTCTACAAGCAAAGAGCCAGGACATGAATCAGACACTTCAGAACAGGACGTGGCCACCAGAAAATCTCAAGTCAAAGAAAACATACGCAGTATTTTATAGCTCAACTAACTGGGTTATCGGCACTTAAGTGCAGGACCTGGATTGAATTCTTTGGGCTCCCTGACTCGGCCCCCATGCCAGCCATTACAACATGTTGGGAGCACTTGCTGTCACACTTGTTCTCTCTCTCCGTCCACCTCTTAAAAATAAACAAATACAAAAATAAAACCAATAATTTCTCAATTTTTACAAGCTAATCAAAAGAAGTCAAGAAAAAGATATCTGAGTTATCTGACTAGGATTTAAAGCAGTTAAAAAGCAATGGTTTTATAAGCAACAAGGAACATACTTAGAGAAATTTAAAAGTCTTAGCAGAAGATGTACAGAAAAACCAAAGTGAAACATATCCTGATAGGATCAATAAAAGAATCAGTGATTATGAAGATAGAATAACGAAAATTTTACACTCGGAAAAAGAGAAAATAAAACAACAACAACAACAGCAACAAAACGAAACTAACAAAGTAGAGTCTTAGGGACTCTAACAAAACATCTAATATTCATGCCATTAAGGTTCCACAAAGAAAGAGGGCTGAAAGACAACTCAAAGAAATAATTATTTAAAAATTACCAGGTTGTAAAATCCAGAAACTTAGTGATGAAAAATTATGAATGAACCCCAAATCCTTGCTAAGATTTGCCATAGTCAAACTTTTAAGAACTAAGGATAAAGAAAAATATATTCAGTGGAGGAGGAAGCAAGACCTTCCTGGCGGTAGATCTATATCAAAAACCATGAAGGCCTAAGGAAACAGCAGAAGGTTTTCCAAAGGCTGAAAGAAGTAACTGTCAACTAATAATGCTATACTCAGTGAAAAGATCTTTTAGGAATAAAAAGGAAAGCAAGACATTTTCTAATGAGAGGAAAGACTTTATCCACTCTGAGCTTATTCTGTTATAACAGATAAAAGAAGTTCTCTAAAAAGAAATGAAATCATAAAAGAATATCTTGAAGTTCAGGCAATAGGAAAGAATGAAAACGGTAAGGATGTTAGAATTTTTTATTCTATCTAGGTTTTCTAATTATTTTGACTATTAAATGAAGATTTTAAGTTTCAATGTATGTAGAGAAAAGGTTTGAGACACTTGTATTATAAATGGGGGAGGCAAATGGATGTAAATAGAGAACAGATTTCTATCACTTGAATTGATATTTTGGACACCAGTAGACTGTGTCAAGTTATTATACAGTACACAATAGCTAATCCACACAAAACGCAATACAAAGAGATAATTTTAGAAAACTCTATAAATCAAAATGGAATTCTAAAAAATATCCACATAACTCTTAGGAAGGAAGGAAGGTAGGAAGATGGAAACAGAAATGAATAACAAGAAGTGAAAAATGAATTGAAAGACATAAGCCCTAACCTATCACTGACTACATAAAATGCAAATAGTCTAAACATAGCAAATGAAAGACAGAAATCAGTAGAGCAAATGAAAAATCATGAATTATGTATATGCTATCTCTAAGAAATTTATTTCAAATATGACACTGTGAGTAGTCTGAAAAGAAAAGGATTGAAAAAGACAATGCCATACAAACATTAATCAAAGGAAGGCAGGAGTAGCCATATAAATATCAGATCTCAGAAATGTGTAGCAGAAAGACGACGATCCCTCTGCAAACTAGAAAACACACTGTTAATCAATGGGTCTCAGCAGCAGTTTTAAGAAAAAAAAACCAAAGGACTGAAGCAAATGAAAATACATCATAATATGGGGGGGAAATGTTAAGAAGATGTTAATAATACCAAATGCTTATATTAGAAAAGAGAAAAAGCCTACAATTAATGATCTAGGCTTCCACAGCAAGAAACAAGATGATGAAAACAAACCCAAAGCAGGAAGAATGCAGAAACTGAAAGTATATATCAATGAAATTGAAAATAAAAACAGCAAATCAGTGAAACAAACAACTAATTCTTTGTAACATCCATAAAAAGATGGACATCTGCAAAACTGACAGAAAAAAACAGTACATAAAAGTTACCAATATTAGCACTGAAAGATAAGAAATCACTACAGGATATACAACACTAGACACCCAAGTTTGACAGTATAGCTGAAAAGAGCCAATTACTCAAACACAAATCATCCCAACACATTCATGAAATAGGTACTGGAACATCCTTATAACTATGTAAGAAATTTAACTTTTAATTTAAAAACTCCAAAAATAACTATACAGACTTACATAGTTTCACCAAGCAATTCTGTCAAATATTTGAAAAATTGAAACTAACGCTATTCAATCTTATCCAGAAAATTGAAAAGAGTACTTCCCAGTTTACTATATAATGGTGACAGCCTGATACCAAACTTATATAGAGCCAGTATAAAAAGAGGAAACCACCGCTATGGCTGAAAGGTATGTATCCCCCTCCAAAATTCATGTTGAAATAATCTCAAGAGGTGCAGTTTGTAGGGGTTGATTAGGTCATGAGTGATCCTCCCTTAGCTTGTTCTATTCACAGAATTCCATTCTTTGTATTATCTACTCCTTCCACTGTGTGAGGAACTAACATTTAGCCGCTTTTTTTTTTCTAAGATAGTAAGATTGTCTATCTGTAGGTTCACCTGCCATATACCCACAACAGCTGGGGCTAGGCCAGGTGGAATTCAGGAATCTCAGAATTCTATCAAAATCTCCCATGTGTGTAGGAAGAAACCAAGTATTACCAGCATTGAACATAAAGTTAAACGGTAATTAGAAGTGAAATTCAACCAGAAGAGCTCAGACATGGAATGTAGACTTTCCAAACACTGGCTTAACTGCCAATACCACAACATCTGCCCCAAGACACCATCTCAGAAGAGGGAGCAGCTTTTCACCAGACACTAAGCCTGTTGCCAGACTGATTTTGGACTTCACAGCCTCCATTATCTGTGAGAAATAAATTTTAGTACTTTATAAATTACCCAGCCTCAGGCATTTTGTTACCTATGTATGAAAAAATTCTAAGATGAGGATAGGTAATGATAAGTTAGAGTGCTGCAATAAGAATACATGAAAATGTGGAAGCAGATTTGGAAAGAGACAATGCTTAAAGACTACAGTAGATGTGAAGTGTATGCTAGAACATGAAGGGCAATGCAGATAGTTTTAGGGGGAAGAGTTGTAGAATGAGGCCATAGTCTCCCAAGATTATCTTAGTGGTCATAGACAGAAGACTGGTAGAAGTATGGTCATACTATACAATGATGTGTCAGTCAAGACCTATGAGAGTAAAATGGGGCTAAAAAAAGTATGTCTACTGAATTCACAACTGAAGAGGCAAGTGAAAAGGAAGCCACAGTCCTGAAAGAGTTTATATGTAAGTTGAAAAAAACCTAAATGGCAAATATTTTATCCTAGATACTTCAGTAACAATGTAACTGAAGACATCGGATCAAAAAGCACAATGCAGAGAATTGAAACAGTTAAGTTGGACTTCATCGGAATTTAAAACTTTTGTTTGACAAAAAGATGTTATAAGTTGTGAGAAAATACTTGCAAACCATAAATCTGATGAAGGATTCATATCTAGAACACTGAAAAACTCAACAGTTAAAAAAAAATAGTAATCCAATTAGAAAGTAGGCAAAAAGGTGTCTGGATAGATGTCATTGAAGAGACACACAGATGACAAATAAGCATATAAAAATGTTTCATCATCCCCAGCCCAGGTAAGCACAGGATGAGCTATCTATGCAGCTTAAAAATTTAAGATGGAATACTTTGAGTAGCAGTTAAGATGCAGCTTGGATCACCCACATCTGTATCTGAGTACCAAGGTCTGAGTTATGAACAGGTAAAAAATGTTTTTACTAGGTGAAAATGTGTTAAAAATACCAGTGACAACATCATACATGGATTCAAAAGGACCTTATCTCACAGAGAGAAACAAGGATATGGAGTTGTGTTGTCACCAACAAGTAAATACTTGTTGTGAGAGATAACAGATACTTTTGTAAGTGATGCTGCAGCATTTTAATCCAACTGTTTCAATGACTATGAGAGTGGCAAAGAATACAGCATTTTGAAATTCCCTATTTCACCAAGTATTCACTGAGCACCTATCCCATGCCCAGCATTGTTCTATGCTCTATAAACAAGGCATATAAAGCACGAGTTAGGCTGGCATGGTGCCTCAGCAAGCTAATTTTCCATCTGTAATACCAGTATGAATGCCAGTTCAAGTCTCAGCTGCTCCACTTCTGGTCCAGCTTCCTGCTTATGTGCTAGGAAAGCATCACAGGATGGCTCAAGTTCTTAGGATGCTGAACCCACATGGTAGACCAGGAAGAAGCTCCTGGCTCTCACATTTGGGTCGGATCAGCTCAGCTCTAGAGGTTGTGGCCAGTTGGGGAGGGAATAACTGAATGAAAGATCTCTCTGTAAATCTGTCTCTTAGATAAAAACAAAACAAACCACCTGTCTGCATGAAATTTGCTAAATCCATAGACATAAATAGTTATATATTTAAGTAGACAAAATTCTTCTTGAATCATTACAGTGGGAAAACTAAGATCACATTTTATCTTCATATACAAATCTTTATGATTTAAAATATTAAGGGTATTGTGAATTTGAGTTTAAAAATTCAGTTACACTGTTATTAGAATAAAGGATCTAGGATAAAATACTATTAGATTTTTTTTTTCCCTTCATATAAACTTTCAGGAGTGTGGCTCCTGTTAACTTTTATCATTACAATACAGTTTATAAGTAAAGGTAGAGTAAATCTGTTTGGTCCTATATTCACATCTATTGCAGCTATTGACTGGATATATGCCTTTCCATATGTCACCACAGACATTATTCAATCTTCTCCCATCTACTTTATTCACAGGCAAAATGTTCTATACTGAATCGAGGCTACCCTTCCCCAACCTCTTTTCTCTATCAGCAACTGCATCTCCTTTCTCCACAAAATGTTTTTGTTGTTCTTTTGTTTAGTCGGTTTTTTTTTGAAAACCAATTTCCTTTATTGTAAGAAAAGAGAATGCTTTCTCATCATGCTAAACTAAAAAGGCCATTTTGTCCCTCACTGTTTCACTTAGGACTTCCTCCTAATGGATGTCTCCTTGGCACAAAAATATAGGTCCATCACGTGAGCATGCAGGGGAAACCATAAAGCAAGAGGCAAAACATAATATCTTGACACACTATTTCTACAGACAAGAAATATTTGATGGCATGATTCTGATTATCTAATTTTGTTTTGTTTTAATCATACAAGGTACAAAGCAAAGGGGAGGGGCATGTTCTACTTCCGTCCTACCACCTTTTCTCTTTAAATTTTCATCTTTATAAACAAATTCATTTATTTTTCCCCCTGCTTCATTACAAGTTATCAGGAGTCATGTCTCTTAAATAAAACTCATAACTAGACTCTTCAGGATACTTAATTTAAAGAAAAAATCTCATTTTATACATCTTTCTCTCCTACAATAACATTTTAATAAAACCACCACACCCTACTCAAAAGTAGTCCTATAGCAGCCCTCTGAGAATCTGCCTAATCTAAGATGTAAAGCAGACAGGAGTGCAGATTACCAATTAGGTCATGAAAAATAGGCAGCATAAAATAGCTATGGCTAATCTGCATGAGATGCATTTACTCAATTAAGTAGATGGAAATGTTATTATGAACTCAGTATTCCAATGATGGTCTTTAAAATTAAGAAGGATGGGGGCAAATGAAATGCTCACTGGGGGATTTGGGGCCTTTATGTATTAATTCTAAAGTATACAATGCAGAACACCGTAATGAAGTTAACAAAATTAATTAAAAGATTCTTCGCATGTAACCATTGGAGACTACATTTAAAAATACATGACAGTTTCTGACATTTTAACAGTGAATGTAACTATTCAACATTTTCAGGTTGAAAATATTAAACCTTTTCTAATTACAATACTGATATAAAAATATGAGAGTTTTGTGACTCAGAGCCTAGTTTTTCTGGTATTTATTCATTTATTTCATTTTGAATTCACTGCCTAATGGGCTAGAGATGAATTTTCAAACATTTTATAAAAAATGACTATTTACAAATTTTTACTGAAGAACAAAAATAATTCAGATATTTACATATTTTGTTTTTATTGATTTGAGCGGCTGACACAGAGAAGAAAACATTGAATTTTATTAAGTATATACAGAGTTAACAAATGTATTTGCAAATAGTTTAGTGCTCAACATTTTGAAACCAGTTTTGCACATTTCACATGGAATCTTCAAGTAGTCAACTCTTTTAAGTTCTTTTGTAGAAGTTGCCTTCCCTAAGCTCAGGATTTAATAGTATTCAATTCTAAAGGAATGAAGAAAGCAAACGAAAACCACAGCAAACAAAGACAGCGAATGGCCTAAAAGCCTGATGTCTGAGAGTGTTGGATTGCCTTTTTCTCTTGGATCCCTCAGCTGGCTGTATTCTGAGATGACGGCCAAGCACCTGTAAACCAGCCACGGGGCGACCTGAGTCCCCGAAGGCGAATAACAGGTGTTCACCAGTGAGGTCCAAAGACGTGGACTCGGCATGAACAGAAAAAAGATTTTCTAATATGTCCAGTTTAAAAATTTTGTCATTAAACACCAAATATATTAAAGTCTAATCGTTAACTAACTTTTGCATTGTTGCTGCAACAAAGACCACAGGCGCCTTGCCCATGCTGGGCTGAGCGTAAGGGACACAGCCATAACAGGGATGGTGTCAGTTTCAGTTCATTAAAAAACATGGGTTTAGGTAGCACAATGTTTGTAGGTCATCATGATTTTGTTTGCCTTGGTTTTTATCTCCCCTTCCCCCCAAATAATGAAGACTAATTGATGAAAAATGAACCTTAATCAGGTCTACAAGGCCTACTGAAATCTTTGGACCCACTTTCTCAAAAACCAGTGGGTCTTGCTCGCTGGGCAAGGCAAATGTTACCATTACCAGTAAGCTTGTGATATGTATAAAACACGCACACACACACACACACACACACACACACACACACAGAAACTGAGAGGGGATGTCAGCCACGGGTCGTGGAGAGCTCACCATGGACTTGTGTTTGACCTTCTCCCCCAACCCCAAACCATTCATTCCCCAAATGTCTGTAATAGCCAGGGTTGAGCCATGATGAAGCTGGGAGCTGGTAACTTAATCCACTTCTCCCATACAGTAAGTATCCTTCTCCCTTACAGTGGCAGAAATCCAAGTACTTAAGCCATCAGTTGCTACCTTCCAAAGTGTGCTGGTTAGAGGTTAGAATTGACAGTGGACCAAGATTCAGTCCAAGATAGCCTGCTATGACATGAAGGTGTCCTAAACAACATCTTAACCGCTCCCAAAGGGCTCACTCCAGATACTGACTTATTTTTAAATTTCTGTTTCTTTAACAGTCTTTTGTTGTTAGACGATAACAAAATTAGGAGTCTTGTGTTATGGTATGGCAGGTAGGTAAAGCACCCCGTATCAACACTGGTCTGTGTCCTGGCTGCTCCACTTCTGATCCAGCTCCCTGGGAAAGGCCTAGGAAAGCAGCAGAAGGTGGCCTAAGTGTTTGAGTCTCTGCCACTCACATGGGAGACTCAAATGAAGCTCCTGGCGTCAGCTTGGCCCAGCCTTGGCAACTGCAGCCATCTGGGAAGTGAAGCAGCAGATCCGAGACTCTAATTGCATTTGGAAGATCTAGATAAACTAAACTGTAGGTAATATTAAATGATCTGAATAAAAATAAGCAACATAAAGGGACAGAGTATATATATATATACACACATATATATACATCATACTATAAGAATAAGACAAAAGGGCCAGAAATGTCATTAATAGTGTATTCAATTTTTCCTAAAATCAGCAAAAATTTACATTTCTTAAAGGGAGTTTTCTTTCCAACAATCTATTCAAACTTAATTAAATAACAATGTTGTAAACAAAACAAAAACTTTCAAAAAATCATTCATCAGACTTCCCAACTAGTACTATACTGTTATAATAGAAAGCAAATTTGGTGATTAGTTAGCCTCAATCACAAACATTGATTATAATTACACTACTGGAATATTTTAGGATTCTGCAGATTTTGGATAGTTAGATATGAGTAATTATATGACTTGATGACTTCATGTCTCCTTTCAATATGTGATTCAACGACACTTAAGAGTATTCTCCATGTATGAGACACAATAAAAAAATCAGAGATCAGCAAAGAAAATAGAGAAAATGTAACTACGCTATTATAAGGGAGATCCAAATTTAAATAGCTACTTTTATATTATAGAATTAAGATAGCCAAACTTAAAACTCACTTTGAAGTGTTTCAAGTTCAGCTCTCATCATTGCGTCTTCCTTTTCCTTCATTCTTGTTTCCTTGTATTTAGCATAAATTTGGCCAGCATCCTTTAAAAAAAATTTGTAAGTGAATTAAAATGAAAATCAGTTTAGACTGATAGAATTTTCTACTTCATTCCAAAGCAGGTTCAATTTAAAAGTATCTTTTATATTTTTGAGTGTTACAATGGATACATCAAGAGAACATCTTATATATTTCTTAGGTACATTTTCAAGATAACCCCATATCCTTCACTCTCATGCTCCCTGCCAATACCCCTCTATTCTTCACCAGTTGTTGCTGACATAACTTTAATTCACTCTATATTTAGAGTTAATTCAATACAAATAGAAACTTTGAACAAGTAAAAAGCAGGAAGATCCTAGCTCTACTTAAGTATAAACAACAATTATATCTCCAAATGACTGTTGCATTCCTATACATTTTTTTTGTATTCTGTAACTGCTACATATAAAAAAAAACATATTTGTGTTTGAGACTGACTTATCTCATTAAGCATGATGGTTTCTGGTTGTATCCATTTTGTTGCAAAAGACAGCATTTCAATTTTTCATGGCTGTGCAATATTCCTTGGCATATTTACACCTTATTTTCCTTTTTAAAAGAAGAGATTTATTTTTATTGGGAGTCAGATATACAGAGAAGAGACAGAAAAATCTTCCATCTGCTGATTCACTCCCCACGTGGCTTCAATGGCTAGAGCTGAGCCAATCCGAAACCAGGAGCCAGGAACTTCCAGGTCTCCCTCGAGGGTGCAGGTTCTCAAGGCTTTGGGCTGTCCTGTACTGCTTTCCCAGGCCACAAGCATGGAGCTGGATGGGAAGTGAGGCCACCAGGACATGAGGAATTTAGCCACTAGGCTATCGTGCCGTGTCCCACACCCTATTTTTTTATTTAGTTATCTGCTAAAGGATATTTAAGCTGATGTCGTATCTTAGCTGTTGTTAACTGTGCTGCAATAAAGCTGGCAGTACAAGTAATTATTTCACATGCTGATTTCATTTCATTTGGGTAGATTCTAAGAAGTGGAATAACTGGGTCACATGGTAGGTCCATTTTCAGATCTCTGAGAAATCTCCAATAATGGTTGCGCTAGTTCACATTCCCAAAAACACTGGATTAGGGTATCCTTCCTCCCATATATCTTCACCAGCATTTATTGTTATTTCATTTTTGTATAACAGCCATTCTAACTGGGATGAGATAAAGAAAGCATCACTGTGGTTTTTCTTTGCATTTCCCTGATGGCTATTAATCCTAAGTACTTTTTCATGTGTCTGTCAGCAATTTGTATTCAATATTTGAAAACTGCTAGTTTATGTTCTTTGCCCATTTCTTAACAGGAGTGTTTGTTTTATAGTTCTTGATCTCTTTATCAAGCCTGAATACTAGTGATTTATCAGCTCCATGGTTGGCAAATAACTTCTCCCCTTGTGTCAGCCGCCCATTCATTCTGTTGAGTGTTTCCATGGCAGTGCAGATTTATTCTTAGCTTGATGCAATGCCTTTTTGTCTATTTCTTTATTACTTGTCTTTCTGGGGCCTTTTCCAAAAAGTTTTTTCCAAAGTCAAAGTCTTGCAAAATTTTCCTAATGTTTTCCTTTAGTAATTTGAGGGTATCAGGTTGTAGTTTTAGGTCCTTGATTATTTTTTAGTTGATTTTTTTGTGTAAGGGATAAGGATTATCCTGTTCTACTGGCTAAGACTAGAAACCGCTTAAGTATAAATTAAAAGAAATTCTTGTCTCTCAGACATGGAAAGGAAGTATCCTATTTCTGTTTTATACCATTACATTATATTTTCTCAGTATTGTACTGTTTCTTGGACAGAGTGCAGGAAAAATGAACTTGCTGAACAAAATTATCTGGCATGGTAATTTACATGATTGCAATAATAAACACAGGAATAACACTATTTTCATATTATTCCCCAACTCCATTAAACTTTCAAAGTCATTAAATGTGAATCTGACTACAGAATACAAATTACAAAAGCTAGAAGATAATGCAGACTAAAGTGAAATTATCTTTTCACCACCGTAAGAGTCTAGAATAAAACAAGTACCATGGAGGGTTTAGACAAAAAATACACAATACATGAATAGATATCAAGACATAGTGTGTGGGGCGGGCGTTGTGACACAGTGGGTTATGCCACCAACTGCTGTGACAGCATCCCGTACCAGTGTAGATTCCAGTCATGACGGTTTCTGATCCAACTCCCTATTAATGTTCCTGGGAAAGCGGAATAAGATACCACCCACGTGGTAGTCCCGGTGAAGTTCCTGGCTCCTAGCCTTAGCCTGGGACAGCCCTAACTATGTGGCCACTTGTGGAGTGGGCCAGAGGATGAAAGATCTCTCTCGCACACTCTGTCACTCTGTCTTTAAAAGAAATATTGAATAAACTCGTACGTTTTTAACACAGTACCAACAAAAAAGATCCTTTTTCATATTCTTTGACTTAAACTTAGTATATTTGATAGTGATCTACTTGTGGGACCCAGGCCACACTGTGCATCCATGTGTAAAGACCACACTGTAAAGATCTCACACCTTTACATTCCCCTGGTTGTCAAGCTAGGACACTTTGCTTCTGCATTGCTCTGAAAAGCTTACTCATAGTTGGAAACTTGGTTCAAGTATCGTTCCCTTTCAAGTCTTTTGACCTTCTCTAGCAGAGTAATTCTCTCCTAATACTACTTTTGTACTTAAGCAATTTAATGTTTTCTTGTATCATGCTATCTTCACTCTGAGAAGATGAGACATTTCAGATAGGGATGCTGAATACCCAGTGCAAGTATCTGGCATAAGCAGGCACTCACTAAGTACTTACTGAACTGAACTAGATTGAAATATATAAGAAACCATCCAAAGAAATGACAGAGCTCGAGGACTGGAGGCTATCAAGGATAACTATAGGGTAACATTCTTGGGAAGTAGGTTCTTATAACAGATAAATCACAGACCTATCTTTTGAGAGTTTGTTCCTCCAGGAAATAAAGGAACAAACCCACTCTTTGACATTACTTAGATTAGAGGTAAACACATAAGCACTGACTCCTAGTTTCGAATTATTTCTTTTTTATTGATGTTAAACCTTTCTCTTAAAATTTATCCCTCCTGGGTTTGTATCAGAACTCTTCTGATACAGAACTGGGCAAATGAGGTAAGCCTAAAATCACTGGATTAGGAAAACAAACATGCATCTCTTATTTTTTCCATGACTATTTTTATGATCCTACTTTATTTCTATTAGGATACCTGCAAGCTTAGGCCAACCAAATAATGGTGTGAAGAGCACAGATGGCTATGTACCTAACTTACTCATTCTCCCATGCTCATAGGCACTTTGAATTTCGGCCAGATTTGATGTTAAGGTCACTTACAGCCCCTTTAACAGTCCCTTTTAAAAAAATACTCAAGTCTATGTATAATTTAGTATTGAGCCATACCAGTCATTTATTCCTTGGCATGGATGAATACATTAGCTTTTTTCTACATAGAATTTAACTATTTAATTGAGAGGGAGGGATGAAGAGATTTTACCAGAGTACCAACAAAAAAAGATTAGGCCTTAAAAAAAAAAATCAAACCTGAAAATAAACCAGCTGTTTCTCCAAACATATGATCCTGACAATGAAAAAAAATTTTTTTCTCACACTCTTGGACTTACACTGAGTAAACTTATTGAAGGTGAAAGAAGGCTGACTTAATCTCATAGTCCAGTACAGTGAGAGAGTCATGAAGAGGGCAGATGTTGAAGTCACACTACCTAGATAGGACCTTAGCTCTGGGGACTGGTGTAGTAGTACAGCAAGCTAAGCCTGCTTCCTATGACATCAGCTTGTTTTTGTTTTTTTTTTTAGTCCCTTCGGGACTAGGCAGGGGAGCTCTCTCTGGTCCTCGCTTGGTTCCAACTTGGGGCCCCCACCTTCACCTGCAATGACCATCAGGATCACTCCGGACACCCCTCAAAACAAATAAATAACCAACCAAACAATCTAGAATAGATATAGAACAACAAGGAAAGCTTAGAATCAGTCAGGAAATGGTCAGCATGGATTTACTTATACCTTACTAGGTAGGACACAAAGATTAGTTATTCCTCACTAGGGTATTGAGGATTTCTCTGCACACCCCTCCTAAAACTGTTCTGCACCTGAACTGTTGACAGTTGACATGTGTCTTGTTAGAGTTATAAGCCAGTCTAGACTACCCAAAAAACAGCCTGATTCAGCAAAATTATGCTTCAATGCTATAAAATGCTAAATGTTGTAATGAAAATAGACACGAGACAGCTGCACAGTAATCTATAGCCATTTAAGATGTATAGAACCCAGTTGTATATAAACTAAAATTGAAATGTCAATGAAGTAGTCACAGGATGTGGTTAAGAATTTGCATTTTTTTTTGACATACTGGTTACTCAATACTATGTCAATTAATTCCATAACGTTATAAATTGTTGCTGATGTTATGTTGGGGCTTTTAATTGATCGGGATGATACTCTGCCGGCTCTACCTTCAGACCAGAGATGGTCTCCCCAACAAGCCGTTGAACTTATCTGGACAATAAGACGCTGGACTCTATGCTTGGTATATGCTTGCAATGAAAGAATCTCAACTGAACTTGAACTGTGGTTATACAACAAGGTGGAGGAATCCACCATGGGGGGGAAGGTTTGGGGAGGGGTGGGGGGAATCCCAGTACCTATAAAACTGCGTTACATAATGCAATGTAATTAACTAAAAAAAATACTTATTTAGGGGAAAAAAAAAAGACTTATTTACTTTCATTGGAAAGGCAGATTTACAGAGAGGAGAGACAGAAACATTTTCCATCCACTGGTTCACTCCCCAATTGACCTCTACGGCTGTAGCTGAGCCTAACTGGAGCAAGGAGCCTCCTCTGGGTTCCCATCACGGGAGCAGGGTCCTAAGGCTTTGGGCCATTCTCCACTGCTTTCCCACACAAGCAGGGAGATGATTACGGAGCAGAGCACCCACAAGGGATGCCAGAGCTTGGAGGAGAAAAATCAACCACTGAACATTGAGCCATTGCACTAGACCCTCTACTGTGTCCTTTTAAATAGCCTGTTTTTTGATTAATTCTGTTTAATCTGCCACTGATGTTATCTACCAAATTTTAAATTTTGCTTAATACAGTTTTTGAATCAAGAATTTATAAAAATTTACCTTTTTCTGAAAAGTAGGGAAGAGAAGAGCGAGCACTTTCATCAGCTGATTCACTACTGAAACCTATAACAGCTGCGAATGGACAGAACCAGGAACACGCTCCAGGTCTCCCTGGTGGGTGGCAGGGATCTAATTTCTTCAGTTATCACTGCTGCCTTTCAGGGTCTACACTGGTAGGCAGCTGGCATCAGGAGCCAGAGGACAGCACTGAACTCAGGCATTCTGTGATACGGGATGCAGGTGTCTTAGTTGTATACTAACCATTGGGTTAGATGCTTGCCTGTGAATTTTAAAAACTCATTTCTATATCTCAAGTTTTCTAAGAGTAATGAATCACTTCTCTGTTTTCTTTAATCTCACAGAATTTCTTTAAAGCTACTTTAAATTCTGCACTGGACCCGGCAGCGTGGCCTAGCAGCTAAAGTCCTCGCCTTGAATGCATCGGGATCCCATATGGGCACCGGTTCTAATCCCAGCAACCCGTTTCCCATTCAGCTCCCTGCTTGTGGCCTAGGAATGCAGTCGAGGACGGCCCAAAGCTTTGGGACCCTGCATCCATGTGGGAGACCCGGAAGAGGTTCCTGGTTCCCAGCTTCGGATCGGCGCAGCACTGGCCGTTGCGCTCACTTGGGGAGTGAATCATCGGACGAAAGATCTTCCTCTCTGTATATCTGACTTTGTAATAAAAATAAATTAATCTAAAAAAAATTCTGCACTGATAATCTGCATATTATCAGTTGCTGCCTAATCAGTTCAGACATCTCCTTTTATTTATTTGGTGAGGCCATGGCTTCCTGCAAGTTTCCTCCCTCCCTCCCTCCCTCCCTCCCTCCCTTCTTCTTCTTAAATAAAGATTTGAAGGGAAGAATGATAAAGACAGGGAAAACTATACAGGGAAATTATCTGCTGGTTTACTTTCCACATGGCTATAATACCCTGGATGCTTCAGGCTGAATCCAGGAGCCTGGAACTCCTTCTGGGTCCTTCGCATGGGTAGCAGGATCCATAGTACTTGGCCCATTTTCCACTGCTCCCTGAGGCACATTAGCAGGGAGTTTAGTCAGAAATAGAGTGGGGGAGAGGGGGCTCCAACTAGCACACTGATATGCGATGTTGCTGTTTTGGGCAGAGGTTTAAACTTCTGAGTATTGATGTTAGCCCCTTCCTGAAAGCTTTTGATGCTTGTTGGCATATGACATCATCTACACACTGAAGGATGAGGAATTTTTTCCTAGTCATTGTTATCTGGCTTTGTTTGTGTTCTAAACTTATTAATATTACCACAATTTTAGAATTAGATGGTAACCTAGTTGAGAGTCTACTCCAAAGTCTGATTGTGATGTGCTGTCACTTTTTTAGCACTAGGAGCCCCTGTATCCAGTTTGTCCCAATCCACAGTAGTACTGTTCAGAATGAAACACTAGAGCTCAATCTTAGAGCACTGAGATAAAGATAAAGGCCTCTGGGGTTTATCGGGTGCTGGGTCCAGACCTGAGATCCAAGTCCTGTGCTAATGTTCCTACCCTACTCCTCAGAGGCTGGAATCTTACTGAGTGGGGAAAGGGTTATCGAGACAGTCTTGCCTGCTTGGATAAGAAGGATCCAAAGGCTCAATCTACTGGTAATGGGATGGGGCAGGGGCCAGGGGCCCTCCATCTTTGAATTTTACAATGGTGAGTTGGCTTTACTTGGCTTAAGTCTGAGGAGGAGGCATAGAGACAGTGCTTGGAGCTGGGGGATAAGGAATGCAGCATATTTCAACAGCTCTTTTTCCCCGTCTTCTCTGATGGCTCTTACTTTAAGACTAAAACCAGGTACAATGGTCGTACTTCAGTTTATGCGAAGGTGGCTGTTCAAACTGGTGTCTCTGTTGTGTCTTTTCAGTGTATGTGCTGCCGAAGTGAGCACTGTTGTGTCTTTTCAAAGATACTTAAAACGGATCATTTAGTAACGCTGAACACACAACATTGGTTTTACTTCCACTTCTTCATAAAACTTAAACACTAAGCAATCCAAGGAAAGCTTAGGAAAGAAGGCATTGGTCAAGTCTGATGCAAGAGCCTAGTGGCTAAATCCTTGCCTAGCATGCCTTGGGAGCCGATATGAGCACCCGTTTGTGTCCCAGCTGTTCCACTTCCCATCCAGCTCCATGCTTGTTGCTTGGGAAAGCAGTGGAAGATGCTTCAACGACTTAGGACCCTGTAGTCCATGTGGGAGACCCAGAAGAAGCTCCTGGCTCTGGATTGGCTCAGGTCTGGCCCTTAGAGCCACTTGGGGAGTGAACCAGCAGACGGAAGAGCTTTCCCTCGGTATCTTCTCTCTGTAAATCTGCCTTTCCAATAAAAAGATAGATCTTAAAAAAAAAAAAAAAGGCATCGAGTAAGAATGGTAAGAGCAGGAAAATACTGCCTATCCTAAAGGAAACAATCAACATGGGCGGGCCCTGAGGAGAGGTAGCTGGAAAAGAGATGAATGATACTCCATTTCTTTTCAACTGATAGCTTAGATTTTCTCTCTTGGTTTGAAGCTTCCAAATACCCTTCTTCAGAGGAAAATATCTTAGGCACATTTAAAAAATCTGACCACGTATTTCCATCGATTAATGGTAATCTCAGAATTAAATAATATGTAATAAAATTGCAAAGTATACAGAAAATTAAAATATACTTTGAATAAGTCAAAATTTAGTTATAGAACTGTATAAAATTAATTCACAAGATAACAAAATTCACAATAAAACAAAGCCAGAAGTCTTCCTGATCACAAGGCATATATATTCAAGGCGATGCAAAGTTTAAAAGCTACTTTCCATTGGGGCTAACAAGTGGAAGAGACCCCGGAAGCTATTTTCTAAGTCCCAATTTGACATAGGAATTCACCTCAACTTTTAAATAAATCCAACTGGTTAGGATTTTATGATCAGACAGCTTATCATATTCATTAGGAAGCTTTAATTATTCAGCTTTCGGAAAAATTTATTGTTCATTTCTCTTCCACCTACTTTAAGTTAATACCTATGACTAGCCGTTTCACTCTGGGAGAGTTGCTTTAATATGTAATTAGTGAAAGTATCTCTATATAGTTATCATTGTGGCTTTTCATCTTTTCTACATCTAGCAGTACAACCAGAAAACTTTACATTGGATATCCAAATTGTTACAACGTACACCCTCCTTCCAGAGGACAGAGGTAAAGAACTTTGAGGTTTTCTCAGTACTCTTGTACTCCTTTGTCTTTCTAGAGCAGTTTCAGCCTCATAAAAATTCAGAGCAGCTTCTCCATTGCTTTTCATTTGTTTATATACTCCTCATGCAAAATTCGTTTCACAGTTTTTAAAGTTTTAGAATACTAAAGGTAAACAGCTTCATCCCTTGAAAAATCCAGTTTAACTTCCTGTAGAAGGGCAGGCAACTCAGTTGCCACAAATGCCTTCAAGCCTGTTAGAAGCTTTTTTTTCCTCTGCTAATTAGCTGTGAATGTTTTATTTGTTTGGTTTCTGACAGACTCAGCAAGCAGAAGCAAAGGGGCTGGAAAGGAAGGGCCTTGATTGTCAGGGAGGGTGACCTCTGGGCTTGTCTGTAGTTGCTGTCCCCATGGGAGGACTCTGTTGCAAAGATGACTCCGCTTACAGGTAAATCTATGAAGTACTTGCAGTACTGTCTTTACTCACAGGCAATTTTTTTCTTATTCCCCTTTTTAATGTAACAGATACAGAGAAGCAACACAGATCAGATTCCTCTACTTTTTCAGTCCTTGCTCCTGTGTAATCTATAAATCTGGATTCCAGCATGCATAGCCTCTGTGGCAACTTCCCACAATAATTTTTACTTAATGGTCTTAACATTATATCAGCTTGGTAGTGAGAAAAGACGTGAATGGAATTTAACAATGCAGAAATTTCATAACTTCAGGCAATGTAGAACTATGGAAGCTTTATATTTTACAAATTATCTCAGAGAAATATAACTTCACATTTAGAGAGAAACTTAAATGGTGATATCCAAAAAATTAAACTACCAAGCAAACAAATTCTAAGTACTTAAGATAAGTCTGGTTACAAAAATGCAGGGTACCATAATTAAGATAGCTGCTGCTGCTTCAGTTTCTATAAGAAACTGATGGTCTTAATGATCTGATTATGGGACTAGATACTGAGACTTCAAAAACAGTGACAAAGGGTTCAGCACGGTAGACCAAGGCCAAGGTCCTTGCCTAGTATGCACCGGCATCCCATATGGACGTCGGTTCGTGTTCCAGCGGCTTGCTTCCCATCCAGTTTCCTGCTTGAGGCCTGAGAAAGCAGCCGAAAAATAAAGATTTGAAGAGAAGAATGATAAAGACAGGGAAAACTATATAGGGAAATTATCTGCTGGTTTACTTTCCACATGGCTACAATAGCCTGGATGCTTCAGGCTGAATCCAGCAGCCTGGAACTCCTGGGTCCTTCGCATGGGTAGCAGGATCCATAGTGCTTGGCCCATGGTTACTCTTGTTTTTCTGCCTCTGTCAGTATATGGAAGATAGGCACTCATATTTTACCAAATAAATAGCTATGTATTTTTTTCCTTGAATATTCAGCCATTTGAAAAATGTTTGATGTTGATATCAAACATGATATATTACCGGTATTACAGCTTTTCATTCTTTGACTTCACTTCTCTAATTTAATAATTCTCCCAATTTGTTTTTTATTTTTTGTCAGAGTGAAAGTGTGAGAGGAGTTAGACTGGGTAGTAGGCAGTTAGGGTTTTCTGGGTCCCCAAGTCATTTTTTTCTCAAATATAAAGGGGTATTTTCCCCACCATGTCTTGGATTCACCAGAACACGTCTCTCCCAAGACAAATGCATATCTTATCAGGAATGCTTCCCAGGAGACAAGGGTGACATTAACGTATCTATTCCCCACCTGAAGCCTCCGCCCAATTCTGTCTCCAGCCATTGCCAAGGGGAGGGCTTCAGACTGGCCTCTTTATCATTAGAAAGGGACCAAGGAAGTTGGCCAGTGACACCTATGTGGCCTTTTGTCCCAAGGTTGTTTATGGAGAAACATCATTGAGGGGAGTCTTTAAAAGATACTTTCCCCACCATTAATTGGGTTTTTCTCTCTTAGCTTTTCCTCCTGCCCCTATGGCAGGGGACTAGGGTTTTTCTCTTAGCTTTTCCTCCTGCCCCTATGGCAGGGGACTAGGGTTTTTCTCTCTAGCTTTTCCTCCTGCCACTATGGCAGGGGACTAGGGTTTTTCTCTCTAGCTTTTCCTCCTGCCACTATGGCAGGGGACTAGGGTCTTTTAGCTTTTTCTCCTGCCACTATGGCAGGGGATAAGGGTCTTTTCTATCTCAGAACCCCTTCCCGTCACTAGGGCAGGAGTCGCCTTTCTTAGCTTTTCTAATAAATCTTACTTTAAAACTAAACTGTGTCCACATGAAAATTCTTCTTTCCTGCGAGACAAGAATTTGAGGTTGCTGCAGTATTCGGGGTTCAAAAACCCTAAAACAAAAGAACAAATCACTGTTCTGGAGATAACAAAGACCTTCTCAAAATGCAAGAACTTTTACCGTAACTTTGCCTTATCACAGAACCATTTCAGGTATTTTTTTGCTCATTTTATAATCCCGTGTATTTTATTTTCATAATTTCTAACAAGTACACACAGCCTAACACGTGTGTATATTAGAAATACTTTGCTGTCTTGCCAAATAACTACTCTTATCTACATGTTATTTTCAGATTAATTTGTTAGAAAAAAACCATATGATCAGATTTTAAATAAGTCAGGTTTTCAACATATATTTTTAAAAATGCATATATATATGGAAAGAGAGAAAAAGGTGAGGCGGGAAGGCGCACAAGACTCAATATTCAGGAAAAGAGACCTGGGTTTTATTATATTTAGCAAGATTTGCTTAAAAAATTAGCTGTTTTTTCCTTAGGCCTCTTTCCACCTTAATAGGGTTTGATTACGTGAGAAGCAATGTATCTAAGAAACTATCCTGTATACTATCTAGTGTACAAAGTAGGCAGTTTGCTGTTAGCTATTCATAGTTCAAGTGGCTCCCGACTTTGGTTCCCCTTGTTCATGATGAATAAAGAGCTTGTGTCGTCCACAGTCTTCAGTCAGTGTTACAGCACCCATGTGAAGCTTACACTCTGCATTTCCTCATGGCTACCTCTACATACAGTGCAGAGGACATACTGACCTCTAAGTTCTGTCATGTGTTTAATGTGTTTCCACTGAGCTGGCTGAAATGTTTTTCTAAACATATCAAAAGAAGAATCTGCTTTATACCTCCAACAGTGTTTTTGCTATTCTTACTTGTAATTTGAGGTGTAGAGAGGAATAGAAAAGAATTCAGGTAAGCGAAGCAGGAAGAAGGGAATCTAGATCTTAGGGATCTAGATAGTATTTAACAAAGGTGAACTTAGGATCACACACTGAAACCAAACTGTCACTTTTCCCAATACTACCAGGTAAGTTTGTATGTATGAGAAATGCAGCAAAGGAATAGCTATTGACAGGACAAATGAAAAAGAAAATTGAGGGGTGGGGGAGGGCGTGTGTGTGTTGGCTGTGACAAGCTTTGGGGGTACAGTGTGCCAGCATGAAGGCCACCTGGCTCCGAATCCCCCACCGGTAGTTTGGACCCGACTCTTACCTATTAGCTACATGTTTACAAAAAAATCTCTCCAGCTCAGTTTTAGTTAACTTTTCATAAAATTCAAGAGGTTCACATAAAAATAAAACTCTAGGGCCCGGCGGCATGGCCTAGCAGCTAAAGTCCTCGCCTTGAACGCCCCGGGATCCCATATGGGCGCTGGTTCTAATCCCGGCAGCTCCACTTCCCATCCAGCTCCCTGCTTGTGGCCTGGGAAAGCAGTCGAGGACGGCCCAATGCATTGGGACACTGCACCCGCGTGGGAGACCCGGAAGAGGTTCCTGGTCCCGGCATCGGACTGGCGCAGCACCGGCCCGTTGCGGCTCACTTGGGGAGTGAATCATCGGATGGAAGATCTTCCTCTCTGTCTCTCCTCCTCTGTGTATATCCGGCTTTCCAATAATAATAAAATCTTTAAAAAAAAAAAAACTCTAGATATCTGTTTAATTTACACTGCAGTTGTTTTGGTTTTATTTGTTCTTAAATGTTTTTGTCAGTTACACTTACTATTGCACTGACATAATTCAATTACATATTATCTTTAAAAATATGTAATGTATATGGCAAATGAAAGTTACTTCTAGAAAATCAAGTTGAATGAGCTTTGGAAGCTCAAGAGTTTCTAAAAATGTTTTAAACTGGATGTGGAAGCCAATTCTAAAAGACTAGATAGAAATTATAAAAATATATCAGGATTATATGATGATATTACTTCACAACAGTTCACTTGACTCTTGTATAAAGAAATCAAGATGGAAATATGTCTACAGAAATCAAGATTAGAGGTATGGTTTAAGAAAGAACAAAGCCTGGCTAATTACAGTATTATTGTTGGATGGGAGGACTGTTGGGGAACACGCTTCTGCCTTCTCCTTTGCTAGTATGTGTAAGTTTGTGCTCACTGTACAATAAACAGACATGTTTAATCAAAAAAAAAAAAGAAAGAACAAAGTCAAAGGAACCCAATCAGTGGACACCCACACACAAAAATAATGGCCCAACATCACAAAAATGGTGAATAAAATATAAAGTACTTGTTTAAAAAAGATTATATGTATTTTTTTAAGGCTTCACTCTTATTGTGGGATTCTTTTTTTATCACTAGTTATTATTAATTCAGATTGCTTCTAGGTAAAGTACTTCTTTTAAATGTAACAAATGCCCTAAATCTTCCTAAGATATCAAAGAAGTATTACATTAAAAGTTCAGCTTTATAGTTAAAGCTTGTTTTATACTTGATTTTATGGATGAAAAATTAAAACAGATTACAGCAAATCCAAAAAAGCAAAAACCTAATCATAACAGCAAAAATTCATTATAATTTTGCTGGTATCTTTCATAAGTTATATATATATCAATCTAAAATACTTTCATGATTACAATTTTTCAGTCTACCACCTTGCATTGTTTACGACCAACAAAACAACTAATCTTGAGTCTCCAAAGTAAAAATGTCAAGTATTTACCTAAAAAAAATAATTTTATTTTCTTTATGGTATGTATTTGTCAGGAAGAAATAATTATCAAGTAAGCAAAAATTTTAGAATTTAAACTGATCAAGCAGTTTGATAAAGTATAGTTTCTAAAAAGATTTAAAAGTTTCTGTAAAACTTCTTTGTATACTTTCTAAAAAATTATGATGAAGCAAAATAATCTGTTGGGTTTAGATATCACAGATAGTTTTAAATAAATGGTAAATGCAAGCAACCATAAAATATTGATTCTAGTTTTACAAACTGTCCTTCATGCTAACCAAGAAATATACCAGTTTAATATCAATGTTAATTTTAATATTAATTGTACCAAATAAACTATTATGAATTGCTCAAGATTGAAATTACATTTGGGTGCTTCTGACCTAAAATATTTCCAATAAGATGACAAATGCATACTTATAATCTTACACACGCCTTGAAGGTTGTTTTCAAATAAACAATATAAAATAGTAAATAACTTACAAACAGAAGCCTTAAATTATCAAAATATTTTATTAACTGTAAAGAAACTTACGATTTTGTAAATAGTAATGATCAAAACTAATTGTTTTAATGGAAAAACTGATAATTTCACAGAGGTTAGAGAGATGAACACTAATCATTTTTAGTTCCTCTTCAAATACAACATTTTCATTATCAATGGGAAGAGGAAAATAAAATGCAGATGCCGGAGTCATTAGTATCTTTAAAAGATCAGGAAAAACAGCTCTGGAATATGAATTTAAAGTGAATAGAACTGGCTCTCTACTTATAAGAGATCATTTTCTGAAATGAAACATTTCTTCCCCCAAATTAAACTCAATGAATCTCAAAATTTACTAAGATACAGCAAAAAATATTATATGTACCTTCAAGTATTTTAAGTATGTGTTGTGAATTTTCTAATTAGAAACAACAAAATTAACAAAGCAAAAATTTAACAAAATATGGCTTCACATGCTAAATATAAAGAAAAAGTGAGGTAAGGGTCATATAAATATGGTATGATTCACATTTTTATCATTTGATCAAGATTAAGTAGAATGGGAACCTTTATTTACAGGTAGAAAACAAATGTCCTCACTTCTTTCAATACTGCAAATAAGATGAAAAGCAATATACATTTTTACGTAATTATACAAATGCTTATGTAAAGGTTCCAATGTTTTTACACTTCATAATTAAATGTTATTCAAATAATAGGTGACGAGCTAGCTTCATGAATCTTGTTCCTTTTTACTGCTTATATTTTTAATGGTAATAGTAGGTGAAAGATATTATTTATTCATTTTTTTCTATCTTGATATTTTAAAAGCACTGAGATAATTTTATAGGAGCTTTTATCTAAATGTTAAAAAAACTGTAAATCAGGCTTATTTTATGAACACATCATTTGATTCATTCAATGTTGTAAAGCACTGTATGTCATTCAGATAACATGCATAAATTATTTCATGAATAACTAAAACTTAAAGCACCTAATATATGAAAAAGAATATTTTTACCTGAATTAGATGAGGCAATGCTTTTAGTGTAAGGCAAAACCAAATTCCCAGCTTACATGGAAGCAAATCGTGCCACTGTGGTTTCATTAGCAATCTAAGGAGAATGGAGTAGGCGGTAGGGTAGATCATTAAAATAAACTCTGGAAAGTATTTTTTTTAAAGACTATGAATTCTTTTCTGAATGAACTTTCCAACAAAAAATGAAAGCATTCAATGAAATATTTGTGACAGTTATTAGTTCATCTGACATTCTATGATGATACACAGTGGTTACAACAAATGTACTGTGTATTACAAATAGGAGTCTAGCCTAAGTTTTTTGGGGAAGGTGATTTTAATGATGTTACACAGATAAAGAAATACAGTGTTTTTCCCAACCTGGTCCTTTCATCACTTCTGCAAAATGGATTCTTAAGCCTTAGGACTCCTTCAACTATAAAAGACTAACCATCCTGTTCCTAAGTGCTGACAACCAGATATGAAGACTGCAGCATAAACAAACCAATACATAAAAATTAATGTCATTTGCAGTTCACTGAAGCATTGCTCACTGATGTCATCAGAATAGAAGCCAGGCAGAATAGTCTGATCTCCATCTCACATTGATCGAGTTTGTGCCCTGCTGTGTGAACTGTTTAAACTCTTTACTTCTCTCTATGAACCAACAGAAGAAATGGTGACATCTCTCCGAGTGGCCTGCATCTCTCTGCTGCTCCCAAGCCAGAGGAGATTGTTTTGGTGATAACCTGGCTTCTAACGTGCAGTAAAAAAATTTAAAGCTATACATATTTGAGAGTTTATGTTAAATGTAAATTAATACCTTATAAGGAAAAATTCTAGAGAAATGTTGCTTATAAACGATGACACATTAGTCTTTTACAGACTTTAGAAGTAAATGAGAGTATATCTATAATGCATTTACATATGAAATTAAATCTTATTGAAGACACATTTAAAAACAGCTTTAAATTATATTTTACATGCTCTTACCTTTCATTTTTTTCAGAACCATCAGGTTTTGTCATATCAACACTCTTGCTGCCAGTCTTTTTTTTCTTTTCTCTCCTTTTTCTACTGAGCAGTTTATCCTGAATGTGAAAGAATTATGGTTACAGGTTATCATTAACATGTACTCTTCAAATGTTATCAACACTCTTCTGTGAAGGGTAAACATTATGGAGGAACATTTATGCAAATGTATGTAGGGTTCAACATGATTAAGGAAAATCATCCATCTTTCACAATAACTGTTGCCATGGCATCCAGGCCCCAACACACATGAAGTTCAGCACTGTCAGTCATGTGCATCTCCATAGCAATCCAAGTTTTCTAAGGGAAAGCATTCAACTTACTTTTTTCATTCATGCAACTTTAATAATGTCACCTCAAAAGGAATAAGTAAACAGATGCTATTCATGAATGCAGACAAATATGCTTCATTATCGTCGCTGCATAAAGAAAAGTCCACACTGTAGCATATCAAACTGAAACATAATATTTTAATCAGCTGATCCTTGAAGTTATAAAATTATGGTCATTTCAAACCTTATTTTGTTATGACACTTTTAAAGTGACTCATTATATGCAGGTCCCTGACAAAAAGAATCTGAGTCAATCTTACCTTTAAAAATGCATCTACTTATGGTGAAAAATTAAGAAAAGTGTAGTCCTACATTTTAATTTTCAGTGTGATATTTGAGCCTTCCAAGAGTTTTATAAGAAACCCATCACATTCTTAAAAAAAAGGGGGGCTATTTTCTTATCTCATGGGCTCTTCTTGACTTAGAAATTCATCAAACATTAAATATTGGATATAAAATTATGAGAAAAATGTTCTCATTGTCTGAGAAATGTTTAAAATTCCACGTAAAATTGAGGAGGCTAGAGCATTTTGTTTGTAGTACTTACCAATTGTTTTTCCAGGTAAATTGACCAAACCACAGCATAGTGACCCACTGTGAGGATGACGAACAAGAGCAACGCCAGCTCCGCATTGCTCATTCTCCTCACGCGCCTGTAGTAGAACACAGGCTGTCGCCAATCTGGAAGCCCATTGACCAGAATATCATCATACCTAGAGCATCAAACAGAACAGTTTTTCATGGGAAGTTTAAAATAAAACCCCTTATTTGTACCTATATTCAGAAAGGGGAAAAACAAAATCATTGCTCAAAGACAGACAGCACTTGAATAGACTACCAGCATTACCGTGTCTAGTAACTGCAAATTCAAGGTACTATACATCGGTCCAGTCACTACCTTCAGAAACATGAATGGCAATAAACTACAGATGACAAATTTCATTAACTTTCTGTACTATACAAAACTAGTAGGATAAAGTGAAGAAGCTACATATAGTTTACTCGTCTACCGGAATCTAGCAAAGACCTCACGACAGAAGTCAGCAACAAAAACACCGGATTCTAAAAGAGGGAAAAAGTTATCCACCACCATGAATCACATCAATTGAATCAAGTTGAGGATATTTTTAAATCAGTGCTTTTATTTCTATGCCCCTACCACAATGGCTCAAGGCTGAAATATTTATGCACATTATTTATCAAAGCTTTTTAATGAGGTATAAAGCCTACAAAATAAGGCACTTTTTACTCTGTATTATTGTCATCATTTTATAAACAAAAATCCAAACTTAGAAAGAGATATGGAACCAGTGTTTACATCAAACTTCTTACAAAACTATAAACAGTTAAGAGGCAGTTTCTTTATATTTGGCTTTGGTTAGCAGAGGCCATTAACAAACATATGCTTTCCTCCAAGCAACACACTGTAAGTCAGCTTTCTTTGTATCATCAGCTTAAAAAGGTTAAAATAAAATTTCAACTGAATTTCAATTCACCTCTCAGACTGTCACCAAGACAAATATTCGTGGGGCTAAAAATAAGGAATAACATTTATGATCGTGAATTTCAAAATGTTCACACACAAACACTGGATGTTCAACACACACAACCTGTTAATCTTAATTGAACACAACTCATTAAATATTCTAATCACACTATTTCCAGAATTAAATCTTCACTGAAAGGCCTAATTTGGTGCAACACATTGACCAAAATATTTTAATTAAAAATATTCTGAGTTAGTCGCAGCCCTAATTACTGGAATAGAAATAGGGCCTATATTGTCAGGCAGGTCAGTAGAACTCAGTAGTAGGTTTTTCTCAAGTAAATTGACCGATCTAGGAATAATAGCGCAGCTGCTAAACTGCCAGTCTTGACATGTAAATCAATTTAAATGCAACAACTGCAGTAGCTACTTTGATAGTTATTAAATTGATACCTTGGAGATATGCTAAAAAAAAAGCAGAGAATTTATTACCAGCAACTTTTTTCTTTCAATGGAAAACACTGTTTATTAATGTAAAATATATTTTATTAGACAATCTAGAAAACCTGACTTAAATCAATGTAGGTTGTTAATACCAGTAGATCAGAATAACTGATATGGAAAGAAAAGAACATTCGTTAGTATTATACTCTTAAAAGAAATTATTATTATAATAATGAAGTGTGAGAATTAGCTTATGGTTCTATAGTAGTTAAACCAGAAAAAAATGTTAAATATTCTTATTTTTCAATTTCCATAGAAGGTCTTATATATTGATATCAAGATATACTAACATAACTATCAATATTTAGCTTAAATAACAATACATATTTAGCATGCATTTTGAAATTTGGAGTAAAACTGATGTACAAAAATCAAACAGGAAACAAATATAAATTAATCACATTAAATTAATGCATACTTCTGCTTTAAAAATGTGATAACATTTCTATACTTTGTCTAATAAGTTTCTTTTACTAACTTTTAAAAAAAATTCTGATAGAGTAAAAGTGGTAAGGCAAAGTTATTCTCACACTAATGTTTATTTTGATTCAAGCATTAAAATTAAGCATAAAAAAACTGGGTAATGGATTTATCAGTTTTGCAGATTGAGGCCGAGATAACAATATTTTTAACTGCATTTACAAAGAAAACACAATTTAATTTAGTAAATCAAAAATATTTTTCAGATTTTATTATCAGTGCAACATGAAAACATTTTAAAATACACACAATCATGTTCATAAGAGTACTGCTTAAAAATATCTGGCAGATTTTAAACAACAGTAAATGGTAATATTACTGAAACAAAAATCTAATGTAAAGTAGCACTTGCATAGAAATTTATGTTAAAACATAACTGCACTGCTGTTTCACAAAATCAGCAATATAAATAAGGATTTTAGGAAAGACTGCTTGGCCTGATTTTCTTCCACTAAACAGGAAAGCCTGTTGTTTTTATGTTTTGTGTCACATTGGATGGCATGCGGAAAGGCTTAAAAGTTTGTTCAGAATTTCATTCCTAGTAACTTCCTAAGAACTGAAAGCATATCCACATAAAGCACAGCAGCATGGTTCATCATCACCAAAAAGTGGAAATAACCCATCTATCCATCAGCGGTGAACGGGTATCCACATACAGCACATACAGACAAGGGAATACCATTGAGCAAGGAAAAGGAGTGCATACTGGAATATACTAATGTGGATGAACCTAAAAAGCACTACATTAGCAGAAAAACGTCCGATGGAAAATAAATGCGCTGAGTTTATTTATATGAAATGTACACAAAAAGACAAATTCATAAGCACATAAAGTAAAACAGTGATCACTTCGGCCGGGAATCAGTGTGGGAGCTGCTCACAAATGGGGCTTTGGGGAATTCTGCAAAACGAATTGCGGTGATGCCTTGAATAACTACAAATTTACTAAAAATAACTAAACTGTACACTTAACAGATGACCTTTATAGTATGCTAATTACAACTAAATAAAGCTGGCTTGTGGCACAGCAAGTTGTTTCCTTCAATGCAGACATCACATATGAATGCTAATACTGCTGTTACATTTTTGATCCAGCTTCCTGCTACATTGCCTGGGAAGGCAGAGGAAGATGGACCAAGTATGGACCCCTAGCACCCATGTGGGATACCCTGATGGAGTTTGGACTTAGGCCTGGCCAAGGAATTGAAGCCATCTGGAGAATGGACAGCAGATGCAAGATCTCTCTGTTAAAGAACCCTGCCTTTCAAACAAATGAATAAAATCTCTTTATTAAAAACTATTAAAAACTAAAACTTGACTTTTCTCTACAAAAACTTACCTAGGTTATTAATTTATTTATTCCTTTGCTAATTCCTGCAAAATTTCAAGAATTTGATTTCAGTGAAAACACAATTAATTATACATTGCAAAATCCTGTAAAGTCACATGTTCAAAAGCATTAGTCAAGGAAAAAAGCAACTGTGGCCCAGAAAGCAGTTTCACTTAAAGGGAATCCATCCTCCTTGAGAAGATAGGGCTGACTGTGCACTTTCCCCCAAAGGAGTTAACAGTCTGCAGATGCCTTTCTCCAGGAAGTTTAAATGCTCACGGGTCACGTGGCCTCAGGCACAAGGCTTTAGAGGAATGAGTCTCAGCTTGATTAGTTAAGACTTTTGCCTCAAGGAAAACCAGTTACTAAAGAGTTATTTGTGCCTCAAGGGATGTAAATACTACAGCTGTTTAACTGTTAGACCTGGTCTTTTTTTTTTTCTACCAACACTAAAACAAATGCAGAAGACCCAATCCAAAATAGTGTTAGAAGAGTTATGTTAATGAACAAACAAAAAGTGATCTGTTCTGAAAAGATAATTTCAATGACTGCTATACAGTTTACTGACTTCTAAACAACGAAAAGAAAAAAACTGATGTCAAAGAAGCTGGAAGACAAGTTAAACTTTTTAAGATTTATTATATTTTTATTGGAAAGTCAGATATACTGAGAGGAGGAGAAAGAGAGAGAAAGATCCCCAAGCAGCCGCAAAAGCTGGAGCTGAGCCCATCTGAAGTCGAGAGCTTTTTCCTGGTCTCCCATGTGGGTGCAGGGTCCCTTGGTTTTGGGCCATCCTTGACCACTTTCCCAGGCCACAGGCAGGGAGCTGGATGGGAACTGGGGTTGCTGGGATTAGAACTGGTGCCCAAATAGGATGCTGGATGCATGCAAGGCAAGGACTTTAGCCACTAGGCTAACCTGTTGGGCCCTAAATTGTCTTTTAAGACACATTAATGACAAATGAAATACAACCAGGGGCTCACTGAGAGAAACCAAATAGCAAATATGCACAGAATGACCAACCCTTCCTTCAGCACACTTCAGGTCCCTTTCAGCACATAAATTATTTTAAAGTGGAAGAATGTCAGCTACAGAACCTGCACCAATACCAGCCCTTGTTATAAACAAAGAACACTTGAGAATATGTTGAATCCTTGCTTGCAATCTGACAAACTGAGGTATTTAAAGAATGAAGATGCTAACATACATTTCAAACTACGAAGTAATTACAGATGATACTTTTATAGGAAGATTAAGACTTTCACATAGTACAATTCTGAGGTAATCTTGAGTTTGGAGGGTTGTATTATCCCCTTTAGATATGTATTTAGGTTGGCTTGCGCTTCAATCTCAAAAATACAATTGTATTTTAAAAAAAGATTCTTAATATACAAAAAATTTTTAAGATTTTCCATTGTGGCACACTAGTGTTTCATGGAATCAATGAAAATACTGTGGTCCACAACACACTGACATTGTTAAAGGAAACAAATAAACAAACAAACAAAAAATCCAAAACACAAAACGACCAGTTGAGAACATGAGGTATCAGTCTATTTCACAAGCACTAAGAAGTGCTTTGTGAAATTATGCTCTCGTGTGCTTGCACACCTACCGCAACATGATGCAAAATGCCTTTTATTCTGTGGGTCTAATTTTTAAAAACCTGGAAGTCCACAACTATCAGCTGACTCCACAGTCCATCCATTCTGGGGTTCTGGGGCAGTGGAGAACCCCGGGGTTGAGGGGAGGAAACTGCTCTTTGTGTAACGCCCTCCTGAGTCAGCGGCACTATAAATCCCTAGGTACGTTCAATAATGCTCTTCCGCAATGGGCAGGGAGAAATCTCAAAAGCAGACACTGCCTCCTCCACTTGAGAAGTTTAGCCCGGAGTGCAAAATTTAAAATGCAGGTTAAGACGCAGAGTGAAAAAAAGGGGGCAAACAAAATAGAAAAATCCAGTGTGTTTCTTCCATCTTCTACAAACCTACCCAAGTCTGTTCTCTGACTCTTATTTAAGATTGAAGAAAACATCAAAAAAAAGCATGATAATCTACTACTAACTGTTTAACTTCAAACATTAAGGAAATAAAAAAATGGCTACTAGACATAGATAGCAGCAATTACTGACATATCAAAAGGAACAGATATTTGAAATAAAGTGATATTTCTATTTACTAGAGCATAAACACTTCATGGTACAAAGTTTCTCTAAGAAGCCAGGACTTGTCAACTACATTACCACTCATAATCCTGAAATCTAAGTACCGAGTCAACCTGGCGAATATTTCCAATAGAAGTTAATTCTGTTCTACGCAAACATTTTAAAAAGGATTTTATTTACTGAAAGGAATTAAAAATAAAACACTGATTTGAAATATAATCTTTAATGAGACTTAATTCTCTTTCAACAGTGGCATGAAAATACAACATCTTAAGAGCAGAAAAGAACACTCACCTCTGTCTTCGTTCATCATCCTTTAAAACTTCATAAATGGCCACCAACTAAAACAGAAGCATTACTTAAAAATAAAAATACTCTCAATATTAAGAACTGAAGGCATTATAAAGCACATGTAGAAAACTACTTACCCACAAATACAATAATCAGGTTAAAATCAATTATCACTAACACTTTATATATGTACTATATAAAGTATACATAATATAACACTATATATAAAAACTTTTTGATAGTATATTATGAAATTAAAAATGTTTGGTTTCAAAAAAAGTTTGGCATAAAAGTAATATGTGAAAAATGCAAAAGTTACAGTTCATCATTAAATGTGCTTTTTAAAAGCAAAAGGTATAACACAGACAAGATAATTATGACAACTAGGATCCTCAAAGAATTCAGAAATTTTAATGCAAAACACTGGCAGAAACATAGTTCATAAAAATTGAATTAACACATGCATGTTAGTTTTGAATTACTCCTTTATTTTCAAATGAGAGTATCCTATACACAAGTTCATGTTTCTACCATGCACATACTTAGTAATACACTTGTTACAAAATGTGTAAAACAGTATATTTCACTTACTTGTCTAAACTGAGTTTCTGCATTTTCATCTTTATTCTTGTCTGGATGTAAAGTTAGTGAAAGCTTACGATATGCCTTTCTGATGTCTGCTGATGAAGCATCCTGGAGGTGGCAGGGGGAGGGGGAAACACAAAGCAACTTTGTCAGAAAAAGAAATTCCCAGAACCTTGTTAAGATCTGAGAAGACAGCCAACCAAGTGCAGGACCCCAGGCAATGTAATTTGAGCAATCAGTCTAACAACCAGCCTATGCAACTACCCTGACCCACATGACTGAACAATTATTCAATCTAATTTGGCTCTCCTCTTAACTTTTCATTACCATATAGTCATTTATAGAAGACAGTATTTGGCAAAACTTTCCAAACACTTGCCTTCCTAAAATTAACCAATAAATCTTTTTCAGCAATTAAGGGATCAAAAAGAAACAAAGTAAAAATTAATACATCTGTGTTCTTTCAAAGACAGTCTTTATTTGAGATCTTAAGACCAAGTTTTGAGTCCCAGGCTTGCTATATGCAGTTTCTTTATTGTTATTTACATTGAATTTATTACCCAGCAACAATCTATGGCATCTCAATCTTACACAGAAAAAAGTATGCTGATTCAAAGGCAGTTAAATTTGCACTTATTCAAAATCATTATAATTTATATGTTGCATTTAACATTTTTAGCCCTTGCATTATAGTTTAATATACTTAAAAAGTCATTCATTATACTTCAGTGCTTCAGATTGAACTGATAAAAATTACACTGTATATAATTCTGTGTGCATAGGTAAAATTGGAGAGTATAAAATGCCAGTAACACCACGCTGTCAAGTTGGGTTTTAAAGTTACCTCCACTAAGTTTAAAAGATATCCCACAGGCAGTTGTTCGGTGGTGAAACCATTGCTTGAGACATCCATATGCTTTATCAGAGTGCTTGGGTTTGAGTTAAGATTACAGTCTCTATTCCATCTTCCTAGGACTGCATACTCTCAATGCTCATCAAGTAGCTGGGTCCCTACCACTCACATGAGACCTGAACTGAGTTTCTGGCCCCTGGCTTTGGCCTGCCCCAGGCCTGTTTGCTGAGGATATTTGGGGAAGAAGCCAGCAATTTGGAATGATCTCTCTCCTCTTCCCCCTTTCCCAATGCTCTACCTTTTAAATAAATAAAATAAACAAAAGATTTCTTTGTTTGAAAGCCAGTGTCACAGAAGAGAAGGAATAAGGAGCGCACACATACAGAGAGGAGAGAGAAGAGAGACAGAGAGAGAGAGAGAGGAGAATGATTCAGTCTTCCATTCACTGGTTCAGTCCTCCAAATGCCCCCTTACAGCCAGCGTTATGCAAGACTAATGCCAGAGGCTTGAAATGCCATCAGGCTCTACCCACATCTGTGGCAGCATCTTGAGGCATTCTTCTGCTAGTTTTTCCAGATGGGTTAGCAGGGAACTGGACTGGAAGTGGAGCAGCTGGGACTTGCATTGGCATTCTCATGGGATGCCAGTGTTATGGGTGGTAGTTTAACCTGCCATACCACAGGTTCACACAATAAACAAACTTTTAAAAAATCTTTGAAATTATGTTCATTTGTGCATCAAAATTGAATGCAATGGAAATGCAAGAAAAAATGACAGGTTAGGGAACTCCAACACTATTTATCCACAAAAACAGTGAATAATCCAGCAAAAATGTTCAAATTACTTTATTTGATCTCCTGCAACCAAAGTTTACAGCTATTATACAAGTGCTTAAGCAAAAGGCCATGACTGCTATTAAGGGTCTGGAAGACATCAGCTTAAGTTTGTGGTGTGGATTCCTGATGCTGGAGGTTGCAGAGCTGCTACTGTCCTCCAGCAAACATTTTGGATTGCTCTGTTTTGAACTGTCTGTCTGACTTCCCTTGGTTTGCCAAACTTACAACTCTACTCGAGCAGAGAAGGCATTTGCTGAAAACATTTCAGAATAAATTTATTAGCTGGTGCAAGGGATAATGATGGGTTAAAAATGGAGTCATCAAAAAACCCTGGGAAGTGAACTCTTTTGGAAAATAAGGGCTTTACTTAAGTTCCATATACTCCTTGGAAACTAGGAGATCATCTGTACGCATGCCCAGAGCAGAATACACACTGAAGAGAAATCTGATGCAGCTATGTTTTCACCTCCACATGATCTGTAGATTCTATGCAAGCAGAATGAGATGCATGCCTAAGGAAGACATGTAAATTGTAATTGTCCAACTAAAAATGGAAGGTGAACTTCAAAGCATTCATAAAGTCCACTGATAAAGACTGCGAAATATACAAGGGTCACTAAACATCCAAGGGGCAATTTGCATTATCTTTTAATTTCATCTTTCCATGAAAATTCCCCCTTGGTGCGTTTATGTTCAGGGTGTTTAAGGAACTGTCTACCAAATCATTAGCTAATCACTGAACTAACTAAACAGTGATACCAGTGACCACATACAACATAAAACATACACTTCACAAAATATCTTAAGAAAAGTCACTAGGCAAAAAACAATCACAACAAACAGCAAAAATGAACCCTTGGAAGGTGGGAGAATATGACGTCACATTACATATTAAGCATGACTAGTTCAATAAATACTACAAAATATGCAAACAAGAAAAAACAAACTGATACTGTTCTTAACGAAATCCATATTGTATATACCACAAGGACCTTAAATGTGCTCAAAAAGCATATATAAAAACTAATAGAACAATGCCTTACTAAACAGAATATCAACAAAACTTTCATAAACTTTTTGAATTAGTCTCTTAAAAAGATGCAATTTGTTAAAATAAAAACAAGAAGCCTCTTATGTGACTGGAACTAAATTATTATTAATCTGAACTATACTGTTATAAATTGTTAACTAGTCCACAGTAAAGCAATGAGAGAATCAAATGGTCAGCCACAATAACACAAAAGGAGGCACTGACTGAAGACTGAGGCATACAGAGAACTTATAGCAAAAGACAGTCTTTATCAGCAATTATTTAAAAATAAATGGGTTACAGTCCAATTGTAAGATGAGTTTGACAGAATGGATTAAAAGCAAACATGTCACAACTATATGCTATCTCAAGAGATTCATGTTAGAATCAAATGGAAACAGTAACCAAAAGAACTCAGTTATATTAATATCAGATAAAATAGCAATTAAGACAGTGATTACTAAAGACAAAACCAGTAGTTCATGATTATAAAGGTAAATTCATCTAGAACATACAAGATTTATGAATATATAAAAATTACAAACATAAACATATGTGTTTAACAACAAAACCCCGTAACATATGGCATAGATACCAAACAATTACAGAGAATTAGACAATTCTACAGTAACAGTTGGAAACTTCAACATTGCACTTAAAAAAACTGACTAGAATAATTACAGTAAGAAGATCATCTGGGAAATATGAAGACTTGAATAACAGTATCAGTCATTTGACATCCACATAACATGAAATCCATTACTAGTTGAATACACATCTTTCTCAAATGCATATGGAACATCCTCCAGGATAAATACTAGGCTATAAATTAAGTTTCAATAAATTAAAGATCAAAATCCTCCCAAGTATCTTCTCTGACCACAACATAATGAAATACAGGAGGAAATGTGGAAAATTCTCAAATATGTGGAAGTTAAACAACAGACTAAAGTCTAAATAAATATCTATTTTACTTAAAAGGCGTAGTGAGACGGAAAACAACCATCCAACAGCTGGTTCAATCCCCATATGCCTTCAACAGCCAGGGATAGACAAATCCAAAGCTGGAAGCCAAAAATCAATTCATGTCTCCCAGGTGGGAGACGGGACCCAGATATTTCTGCTATCACTTGTTGCCTCACAGAGTGTGCATTAGGATGCTGAAATCAGAAACAAGTTGATTTGAACCTAGGTACTCCAATATGCAACGCCGCCATCCCAGACTCAAACAACCAACACACACCAAAGAAGAAATTTTTTTAAAAAAGGAATTAGAAAAACTGTGAAAAGGAGACATTTAACCTAGGGGTCAGAATATGTTGGTCTGATTTCTGTTCTGGCTGCTTCAAGCTTCTTGTTAATGGAGACCCAGGAATAAAGTGAAGATGGCTCAAGTACCTGAGTACTTGCCCCCAGATATGTAGATCTGGATTCAATTCTCAGCTTCCAGCTTTGGCTTACTCAGGTCTCTCTGCCTTTAAAAGTAACTGCCTCTCTCCTCCACCCTCCCCCTTCTCAAGAAAATTTTGTGACATAGCAAGTAAAGCTGCCTCCAACAATACTTAGCATCATATATGGGTCCCAGCTCAAGTTTTGGCAGTTCCATTTCGGGTCTAGCTTCCTGCTTGCACACCCAGAAAAACAGAATATGGCTCAAGTGCTTGAGCCCCTGCCCCAGGTTAGAGACCTGGATAAAGGTCCTTGTTCCTGGTTTGGGTCTAGTTTAGCTCTGGCTGTTATGGTTATCTGGGGAGCAAACCAGCAGATGCAAAACCTGCCTCTCCCGTGCTCTTTGCGACTCTTTAAAACACACAGATCTTTTAAAAAAAGAGAGAAAGGAAATATTGTGGATATGATTGAAAAATAATATGTTGACTGCCCATAAAGTTAACTGTATTTGCTAGAATACTAATGGGCCAGAAAAATTGTGTTCTCAGAGAAGAAAACTGAAAGTCTTTGAGATATTTTTTCCCCATTATGCTCAGAATGATCGAGCCTATCATAAGAAACGCTATAACACATCAGGAATTGATCCACTGTTGAACATTTCCTTTTAGACTCTTGCCTTCTGGATAGTTTTAATTAATGTTATCAATTACAGCTATTTTTCTAACAAAGATTAATGATTAAGAAAATTAAGTTACAATTATATTTAATTGAAAACTCACTAGGAAATTAGAAAATACTTTAATAAGAATAAAAATACAACATGCCAAAACTTAGGATGTAGTAAAGCAGTGCTCAGAAGGAAATTTACAGCTATAAACACTTGCATGAAAACACAAAGAAAAGTTTCAAACTTTCAGGGAACTAGACAAAGGAAAGCAAAATAAACACAAACGGAATAAGAATATCATAAAATGTAGAGCCGAGATCGAGAGAGAGAACAGAGAAATAATGTAGTCAACAAAACTGAAAGCTTATTGAAAAATGTCAAGATCAACACATCTGTAGCTATAGTGAAAAAGTATAATGACAGAAATTCAAATTAAAGCCATGTACCCATTCTGACACTTGTATAAACCGGGATGGCATGGCCTACAGCTGAGCTGGACTATCTGACATGTATGGAATATTGCATTGGTCCTAAGGCCGTGATGAACAAACATGATCTGATAAAATTAAAACAAAAAAATGGTGTGCTCATGAAATGTGTGTGGCTGCTACAAGTGTAATAGGACACTGTTTTATTAGACTTTAAGAACAAGTAAAAGGAGTACACTCTAAAATAAAAAGCATTGCATAGTCATTCAGAAACCAGTAACATAGTCATTGATCATTATCCAGCATTATGTACTGTACATAATTGTATTGCCATGCTTGTATAACTGGCAATGTATTAAGTTTATTTATATTAGCATCATCACAAACACATGAGTAATGCATTGTACTATGACACTGAATAGATACACCATTAGCAGGTGATGAGTTTCAGTTATACTAAAGTCTTACGGTTTAGTCCACTGTTGATTAAAACTCCGTAATGTGTGTGGTACATGAATGTACTAAAGTCATAAATGAAAATGAAGTATGACTACAAACCTATTAGGAAAAAAACAATTGTTAAGAGAGTACTATGAACAGAACTTGGTAAGGCTGTCAGTTGTGGGACATAGGAGGATGTTTCAAAAGTTTGTGCAAAATTAAAGTTTATGTGTCAAAATATTTTTAGATCTACTCGTGGTCATTTATTTATTTTTAAAGATTTATTTTCATTAGAAAGGCAGGTATATGGAGAGGAGGAAAGACAGAGGAAGACCCTCTGTCCGTTGGTTCACTCCCCAAGTGACTGCAATGGCTGGAGCTGAGCCAATCCGAAGCCAGGAGCCTCTTTCGGATCTCCCACGCGGGTGCAGGGTCCCAAGGCTTTGGGCCATCCTCCACTGCTTTCCCAGGCCACAAGCAGGGAGCTGGATGGCAAGCAGAACCGCCTGGATTAACACCGCCGCGCATATGGGATCCCGGCGTGTTCAAGGCTAGGAGTTTAACCACTATGGTATCATGCTGGGTCCTCTCATGATCATTTATAATATGTATTTTTTTATAAATTTCTTGAAGACCCACATATTCAAAGCAATGTAATCCTTGTTTTAGTCTATAATAGAATTATACCCTTATAATAATGATTTAGGATGAAGGTGGGTTTGAACATAACTAAATCACTTATCAATGTGATTTTGGATGAATTATTCTCTCAGTCTCACTTTCTCATTTGTAAAATGGATTTTCTGTTATGAGACTACCTAGAAGATTGTTGTGATAGTTAAATGTTACATATACAATATATTGATTACAGCTCTGGCATACAGATACCAAACTAAAATTAGTATTATGTTACGGTAGAACGCCACAATTTCTTCTTCATTTTAACATCTGACAAATCTTCCTTGCAATTTATATGGATTCACATAAATTTAATACTGTAAGGGCTAGAAATTAACAATGAAATGAGCTCAGAAATGAGTGCCGACTATGTACAAACGTTGGGAATCTAACGGTGAACATGAACATGATCAATATAGTTCTTATCCATATCAGGTTCTGGTATGCAAGAGTACTGAGAACTCTGTCTTAGGTAACTCAAGGGAGTTTTATTTTGTATCAGAGGTTGGCATTTTTTTTTTAAAGGGCCAGACAGTAAATATTTTGAGCTTTGAGGGCCAAATAGTCTATGTTACAGTTCTTACATTCTGCCACTGTAGAAAGAAAGCATCAATACACAAAGTCTGTTTCCCCATATTGGAGGGCTGGTTTGAATCCTGACTATTCTGGTTCTGATCCAACTCCTTGCTGACACACTGAGAAGCACCAGATGATGGCTTAAGTATCTGAGTTCTTGCCCCCCATGTAGGAGAGCAGTACAGAGCTCCCTGGTCCTGACTTCAGCCTGCCCAGCCCCAGATGTTACAGCCATTTGGTGGGTGAACAAGCACCCTCTGCCACCTGCTTTTCAAAGAAATGAATTAAAAAGTTTTTAAAATGGGGGCCCGGTGGCATGGCCTAGCTGGGATCCCATATGGTCATCGGTTCTAATCCCAGCAGCTCCACTTCCCATCCAGCTCCCTGCTTGTGGCCTGGGAAAGCAGTCAAGGACGGCCCAAAGCCTTGGGATCCTGCACCCGCGTGGGAGACCCAGAAGAGGTTCCAGGTTCACCGGCCGTTGTGGCTCACTTGGGGAGTGAATCATCGGACGGAAGATCTTCCTCTCTGTCTCTCCTCTCTGTATATCTGACTTTGTAATAAAAATAAATAAATCTTTCAAAAAAATTTTTTAAAATGGATACGGTACCACAGTAAGATTTTGTTTATAGAAACAAGTAGTGTCTAGTGTTGATCCATGGACTATAGTTTATTAAACACTGATTTTTATCAAGAAGTTATCAATAATCTAAAACTTATTCTACTTATAAGGTGTCTCTGACAATGCAACATCCACCTTTTAGGTTTATCAGGTGTTAGAAAAATACATGTTAGAAAAGCAAAAATCAGAAGGAAAAAAAATCAGATCCCTATCCAGGATCTGGCTGAAGGAAATTTAAGAAAAAAACAAAAAACAAAAACAAAAAACAAAATTATTTTCTTGGGGAAATTCCTCAAGAAATCATATATGTGGTTATCAGATCCTGTAAGGAAGACTCTGGTCATCAAAATTATATATTTAGGCACACTATTGGGGCACTTCAAATTTTGCTTGACATATAGGAACATTATGTAATGCTACTAAGATCAACTACCCCAGAGTCAGCGATTCCATGTAATTTTTCTGACTACTGTTATTTTGACATCAAATGTAACTGACTAAAAGTTTTGCTAAATTCTTAAATTACTTTCTTCTCATTACTCTGGTTTTTACATGTAAATTTATTAGTCAACATATCCTATGCACTCTTCCTACCACATCAAAATAGTAGCAAAAGACTGAAACCAAAGCAAACCAAAACTATGTGCTTGGAAAAAAAATGCATTTATTACTAGAAATCTAAATAACAGTCACTTATAAGAAGTTGTATCTGTTCAGTGGATCAGAGAATATGGCAGGAAACTTGTAATCACAAAATTGCCTTCAGAACCATGGGGTTTTATACAAAGTACACATAAACTTGAAAAAAGCTTCTAAAATAATTTTCATGGCAAATAAAAATAATAGTTTTATGTCACAGTAAGTTTTATTCTCTAGGATGTATGACTAATACGCTAGAAAAGACGGAAGAATAAGCTCTAGGCTTGTCTATTACAGATTATCTGTTAAAGTCAACTGCCTTTGTAGAAATCTGCTAACATTTATTTAAGACATTAGGTTTAATTGACTTTGTTAACTAACCTTAAACCATATATGATAAACTACAGATTACCCCATATCATACCCTGATAATTTATAAAAACATTTATTATCCCTTGACAATTAAGGTAATTCAGAACAGTATCCTAACAATCACATAATTTCCAGTGCAGTAAAAGAGAAGTATATTCTGCCCTCTTATTTCCAACCTGAATCTACATAAATGTTAGTAATCTTTGGAGTTGGATATGTTTCTACCTTTCTCATAAGGTTATAAAAGGAAGCATTCTCCAAATTTTAACTTACACAAATTACAGCCTCAAGAGATAGCTGTTATATCTAACTACTGAGGATTTAGTTGGAAAAACCTCCAGATGAACTACTCAGACACAGAAATAAAAATCATTTCTGTAATTTGGTAATAATTTTGTTTTAGACTGTATTTTGCAACTTATTTGCAAAAGAAGTCTCTATAATAAGTCAATGGCCCCAGGAAAAGAGAGGAGGTAAAGCGCTAAAGAGATTTAAGAGACAGAACAACCAAATCTAATGGAATTTGGTTCCTGATTCAAAGAAAACTAGAGTGAAAAGACACTTGTGACAATGCTGGCGGCAATTGAAGAAGGCTACATAGATAACAGAGGCTGCTGAGTAGTAACTATAAACTACACTGGGTGACACGTTATTTTAAAAATATCTATTTAAACAGAAGCACAGTGAAGTACTAAAGAGTAAAATGTTAAATATCAATTTAAAAATGTAGAAAAGGATTATGTTGAAAAAATGTTGATAATCATTAAATCTGAGTGACAGGAATACGGGAATGCACTAACCCATTTGTTCTACCTTGTGTATTTCTCAAAATTTTTAAGTCATAAGTAAAAAAAAAAAAAAGAGCAATGAGCTGTGTAAGATAGTAAAATATAAACTTATGAATGAATGGTAATTTGTGTGTTTTTAAGTGTCTTTGCAACATGCCATTACAGAAAACCCAATAATGACCAATAACTTGTAAAATTTTTGTTGTTTGAGAGGTAGAAGAGTGAAGAAAGGTAGGGAAAAGAGTGGAGGAGAAAAAAGAGGAAAGAGAAAAGAGAAGAGAGAAGGAGATGGAGACAGAGAGACAGAGAGAGCAAGAGGGAGAGCTCCTATGTACTTGTTCACTCCCCGCATGCTTACAATGGCTGGGTCTGGAGCCAGAAGCTCATTTCCAGTGCAGTATGTGGGTGCCAGAAATCCAATAATTTGAGTCATTACTCCCGCCTCCAAGGTCTGCCCTGGTGGGAAGTTGGGGTCCAGAATCAGACCTGGAAATTAAACCCGAGTATGGACATGCATGTTTTAACCAATAGACTACTTCCTAGAATTTTTCAAACAGAAAAGAATCAAATAAGGGTAAATGGTGAAGCAGCAGCTGTTATTTGATTTTGATCCATTAGTAAAGAAATTTGGATTTTATTATCATCTTAAAGGTTGAGATGGTAAGATTTAGCAATTTTATTCCTAGGTGTATACCAAACACAAATGCATACACATACTTATCTAAAAACATAAACAACAGTGTTGCTAGGATTGCTGACAATAGACCCGAATTAGAAACAACCTAAGAGCTATCAACAATAGACTGGGTCCATGAATACAGGAACATTACTACAATGTAATGCATGGACAGTAACCATTCTGAGTGAACATTTGCTCTATACAGCAACATAAATGAGTGTCATTTTATGAAAATAACATTGAAAAAACGATACCGAACAACCAGAATGCACTATATAATTCTATCTATAAACAAGTCTTTCAGTAGGAAAACTAATGATAGGCTTAGAAAGCCACGTATTTTGGTTGTCCTTGGTGGGGTTAGAGATAAAGTAGGAGTGAATGTAAGATGAGCTTCTGGAATGTATGGTAACCTTCTATTCCTTGATCTTGGCAATTAAATTGATGGATTCACTTGAGAAAACTGATTCATCTGTTTATTATGATTTTTGTGTTTTCTGATTTTATAAATCTGTTTTAAAAAAAAAAGTTTACTTTAGAAAACTCTCTACTTTTAAAATACTTCACTAGATTCTGGTCTCCAAATCAGCTTTATAAAAATGGCAACAATCTGGGCCTGGCATGATAAGCGCAACAGTTTAAGTCTTGGCCTTGAATGCGTCAGAATCCCATATAGGCACCGGTTCTAATCCCAGCAACCCATTTCCCATTCAGCTCCCTGCTTGTGGCCTAGGAATGCAGTGGAGGACAGCCCAAAGCCTTGGGACCCTGCACCCGCATGGGAGATGTGAAAGAAGCTCCTGGCTCCTGGCTTCAGATTGGCTCAGTTCCAGCCGTTGCGGCCACTTGGGGAGTAAATCAACGAATGGAAGATCTTCTTCTCTGTCTCTTCTCCTCTGTCTCTCTGCCTTTCCAATACAAATAAATAAATCTTAAAAATAATGGCAACAATCCAACAGAAAGTAAACTACATGTTCTCAGTATTTAAGCAACCTCTGTTCTAAACAAAAGAAAACCCAAAAAAACCATGCAAATTAAGTAAAATGTTCCTACCAGCCAGATTCATTCCATATAGCTTTGTGGTCTTCCTCCTTTTCCTTAATCTACATAAAACATAAAAAGTAGAGAAGTTTCATTTCTAGCCACCCCCTCCTCTCCACCACTCCCAAAAAAACCTGTGATATTCAAAGAAAGGCCTGCTTTATTCTTCTCATTGCTCTATACTTTCTCTTCCCTGTTTCAGGGTAAGTATAATTTATACAATTTAAGCAGCAAATCAGCAAGTATAATTTTTAAAATACCAGAAGAGTAAACACGGGCATATAGCCTATTTTTATCATGTATCTTGAACTCCAGAAGTCTAATTTTATGACTACACTTCTTTCTTCAGGGGTGTTTATTACACAAAAGTTGTTTACCACCAACTTCCTAACTACTATGCTCTAATATCTGATTAGTTTTTACCTCTGAAAAAATTTTAACTATTTTGCTTCAGTATATTGTTACAATCGACTTAACAAAAATTTTAGTGAAATTGTATGTAATATTAGTAAACCCAACATTGTAGAGATAACTAAAAAAAAAAGGAAGGAAACAACCAAATTCTAAATTCTGTTTCATCTGTGTTTCAAAAATGAGTACATGACTGTGAGCTGGACAGATTATGGTAAGAGTTGAAGCACACCAATGATTGTGAACAAGGAGCAGGTGTCTCAGTGTTATGTGGCCAACTACAATGTGATGTTTTCTACAGGTATCCAGGTATGAGAGAGTGAGGATTTAATCCTAATGCTTGAGAAGGGAATAAAGTAATAAATGAGGCTTTTTACAATGAGCAATGTAGACATCAATAGCTCCTTACAAAGAGGATTTAATGCAATGGTCACCAGATATACTGAAGCAATCGTTACCATGATAGGCACACTTATTGATAAATACGTTACTAAAATAGAACTGATTTAAAAATGGAGAACAGACAAGGTCTATGAAAATCAAGATTTTGAAAACAGTACATAGTTCAATTGCTACAATAGCTATGTGATTATAAATGAACATGATCTTAACGAAAAACTGCATGATTTTATTTCTGTTCCACTTCAAAAATAAGCAATCACCTAATCCCTGGTTTGAAGTACAAGTAACTTAAAAACATCAATTATGAAGTTCAGTTAAAAGGATTTATACGAAAAGAATATTTTTGCCATTGTAGACTACCACAGGACAAAATTATGTCTGACATAGAAAATTATAGTATGGACATTTGTAGCACAGAACAACTTAAGCATAAACTCAGGCAAATTTGAATAAAATTAATCCTGTTCTAAGCAGAGTTCATCATGCAAAACACACAAACATGCAACCATATTCAATGTGTACTAGGTATATATTCCTTATATGCATTACTCTAACTTTCCCAATTACCAAGGTAACCCCAAAGATTTAGTGGACTGACTCATCCAGTCTGGTGTTATAAAGTAATCACTTCAAGGAGCACAAGTAATTCAAAGTAGAATAGAAAACAACCTTTCAAGTCTGGAAATTATTTGAAATCATTTATCAAATCAGGTAAAAGCAAAGAATGAAAAAGAAATTATTCTTGAATACATCCGGAAATAATTTTAACAATTTATTCCTGATTCTAATACATACGTAACATCAAGGGAAAAAAACTGAACCTTCATTCCTTAAATTAGTTAAATCCTTTCCTGGAATACAACTTTTCAGGTTTTTTTTAGTTCTGTAATAGACTGAATAGATTTAATTCAAAGTAAAAATATAAAATTAAATAACTAAAATTAAAGATGAGTAAAATTGCTGCCCTCTCTGGTCTGATGACAGAGCCAGCAGAGTATCATCCCAGTCAATTGAAAGCTCCAACATACCATCAGCAAAAATTTACATCATTATGGAATTAATTGACATAGTAATGAGTAACCAATATGTTAAAAGTAAATGCGGGTCAGAGAGGGTATACCTAAGAAACCGTTGAACTTGACGGGACAGTAAGATGCTGGACTCTATGTTTGGTATACGCTTGCAATGGGGAAATCTCAACTGAACTTGAGCTGTGGTTATGCAATAAGGTGGAGGAATCCACCATGGTGGGAGGGTTTGGGGAGGGGTGGGGAGAACCCAAGTATCTATGTAACTGTGTCACATAATACAATGTAATTACTGAAGTTAAATAATAAATAATTAAAAAAAAAAAAAATTGCTGCCCTCAATAAAACTGAAGAGGTCTGACCTCTCTCAAAGACAAAAATTTCAGTTACTCCTCTGAGTTACTCCTCTGAGTTACTCCTCTGAGTTACTCCTCTGAGTTAAGTGTATTTTAGCAAAATTTCTTTCCAAGAGAGTCTCCAGTTGGGAGGATATAAACAAAGAAACAGATTAGTGGCAAACATTTTTTTTGGTGATATAACAATCTAATAAAATTAATATAAAGATGAAACCTAAGCTTGATTTTCCCAGTATATTTACTTTTTTATCATAAAACTATATTTTTTTTATTCATTGATTACATTGTACTATGTGATACAGTTTCGCTGGAACTGGGAATCACCCCACCTCTCCCCCCCCCCCCCCCGCCCAGTGGCAAACATTTTAAATAACAGCTCTTCAATGTAACTGGTCAGAAGATTTTCTTAAACCTCAACTGCATTGCTAATGTATGCTACAGGTCACCAAACACAACCAGCCTGGAACCAGAAAATCTCCCAACTGATTCCAGTAATACCAATTTGAAAATCATTCTAATGATACATTCAGTGTTTTGTCATATGCTTTGTTCCTAGAACTACTTTATGGGATAGTTTCTGATATCCTTGAAAATAGTATATATGCAGAAATTCAATGCTCACAGTTGACAGATACTTGAATATTAAATACTTCAAGTCGGTAAGTAAACAAAGAGAAGACGTGCTAATACTGTTTTGTTACTTGGAACATTTTTTTTAAAGATTTACATATTTTATTTGAAAATCAGTTACACAGGAGGAGTAGGAGAGAGAATCTTCCATCTGCTCGATCAGTCCCCAAATAGCCAGACTCAAAGCCCGGCTGGTCAGAAACTGACTGTTACAGAGCCTCCTTCTGCACCGTCCACGGAGGTGCAGGGTCCCAAGGCTCTGGGTCATCTTCTGTTGCTTTTCCAGGCCATGAACAGATTCTAAGTGTAATAGCTGGGACTCCAACCAGTGCCCATATGGGACACCAGTGACACAGGGCAGAGGACTAACTTGCGATGCCACCACGCTGGCCCCAATATTATTATGCTTTAATTTTTTTTTTAAAGCAAGATTTATTAGAAAAAGTTGAGAAAGTAGACTCCCATCCTAGTGATGGGAGGGGGCCTCGAGATCCTCTGCCATAGTGGCAGGGGGAAAGTATGCTCTAATTTTTTAAAAGATTTATTTTTATTGAAAAGACAGATCTACACAGAGGATGAGAGAGGAAGATCATCATCTAAGGATTCACTCCCCAAGTGGCCACAACATCTGGAGCTGAGCCAATCCGAAGCTAGGAGCCAGGAACTTCCTCCAGGTCTCCCAAGCGGGAGCAGGGTCCCAAGGCTTTGGGCCATCCTCAACTGCCCTCCCAGGCCACAAGCAGGGAGCTGGATGGGAAGTGGGGCCGCCAGGATCAGAATCCGCATGGGTGCAAGGCTAGGACCCTAGCTGCTAGCCTAATGCTCTATTATATTAACTACAACACTACTGCTTTTCAAAAATTGAAAACAATACCATTCCAATCTAAATCAGATTCGTTCTTAAAGCTGTGTTTAAAATGTTTTTTTAAGCTTTGAATATCTAATGAACCAGAGAACATTACGCAAAAACAGTACCTGTGATCAAAAAAGTTAGGATTTAGTTCCAAAAGTTTTATTACCTTCTACTCTGAAAGCCTTTAAAGAGTCACAATTTTAAAAGCTAGGCAACACTAAGCAAGCTTCCTAAAAAATAATCATTAAGATTAATTTGGTTATTGGTCAATTCTAAGTATTAAAATATCAAAATTTAAATGTCTACACCATTGTGTTATGATGGGTTGAACTACTGCTTAAGACTCCTGCAGCCCAGATTTTGGCATCAATCTGAGTCCCAGCTACTCTACACTTTGAATCCAACTTCCTACTACTACTAGCTGGAAAGCAAAAGGATGACGGTCAAGTATTTGGGTTTCTGCCACCCATCTGGGGCAGCAAACACACAAGGCATTTCTGACTCCTGCGCAGTCTCTGAATCCAGAATTGTGGCATTTACGGAGTGAACCAGAAGATCTGGAAGATCTCCCTCTCTCTGCTTCTACCTCTTTATCACCCTGCCTTTCAAATACAGAAATAAATTTTAAGAAAAAACAGTAAATATCTCCTCCAATCTTAGACTATAAGCAAAACGTAGGGTCCTAATTTAGGCAAGGTACTATAAATTATTGGATTTATCAAAGCTAATTTCATTACTCATTTATTATTAAAAATGCTATTTATGGGCTGTTATGAAGTATTCAAATAAATCTGATTACCTAAGCGTTACTAATATGTAATAGGTACATTTTGACATATTAAGAATTTAATGTAGGGGCTGGTACAGTGGCGTAGCTAGTTAATCTTCCACCTAGAGTGTTAGCATCTCACATGAATGCCGGTTTGTCTCCCGGCTGCTCCACTGCCAATTTAGCTCCCAGCTTATGACCTGGGGAAACAGAATGGGATGGTTCAAGTCCTTAGGCCCATGTACGCATGTGGGAGGTCTGATGATGCTGGAAGTTGGAGGCTCAAGGCCCCCAGCTTTTGTATTTGGACATGCTCAGCTATGGCTGATGCAGATATCAGGAAAGCAAACTAATGGATGGCAGATTTCACTCCATCAATCCTACTCTAAATCTGCCGCTCAAATAAAACCAATTAAATCTTTTTAAAGAAGATTTTAATGTAAAAGGGATTATTCAGGTTATGGTTTTTTACACTTAAACATCGTATCCACTAAGCTAAATTAAATCAAACAAAACAAAAAATCCCTGGGGACCAGTGTTGTGAGTAGCAGATAAAGCCTGCAATGCCAGTATCCCATTTATGTGTTAGCTCTAATTCGCTCTACTTCCAATCCAGCTCCCTGCTGCTGGCCTGGGCGTGGCCGAAGTGCTTGGGCCCTGCTGCCCATGTGAGACACTAGGAAGAAGCCCTTGGTTCCTGGTTTTGGTCTAGCCCGCGCCAGCCTCTGTAGCATCTGAGGAGTAGACCAGCGAATGGAAGATCTCTGTAGTTTTGAAATTTCAAGAAAATAAGTCTTTTTAAAAAAACAAAAACAAGAACAAAAAAATGCAGTGTTTATACTAGCCTCTAAGAAAATGAGTAATTCATAAAGATTTAATTTACATATAACAATGCCCATTACATATGCAATACACTACTTCTTTCCCTAATGATATTTTCAGAATTGAGAAAATATTCTAAACAAGCATTATCAATATGAATATTTAAAAATTCATATTCTACTCTGGTTTCTCTTCAGATCATATAAATCTTTCACCTAAAAATTCAGATTCTTAAAAATCACAGAATAGATGCCCTTTTTTCAAACTGATTTTCAAAATTCATTTTACATACAAAGGTATTCTCAAAATATGTAAACAGAAGAAAATGAGAAAAATTAGACACATGAAAATTTGTTGATTCACATATCTAAATAAAATTTAAGAGGAATTATTAACTCATAAATCATATATAAATTTTACTATCTTGTTGATCATTATAAAAGCATCAGGCTCGAGGTAAACGTTACAAATTATGAGAAAGGTTACAAAAAATTCAGTGATTTTAATTCATACATTCATTATGAAAATACATAAGTTTGATGCATACATACCATTGTATTTTAAAATTTTCAATTCACAGAGCATCAATGAGTTTTAAGACTGCATTTGTTTAATGATTACTTTTATAGTTCAACTGATATTAACAAGTATGCTAAGTCAACAGATTTAAAATTTTGAAAATAGAAGCTATTACCAGCTAACATTTGTAGGTGAATACAGAAGTTAAATTTTTCTAAATATTTGCTAATGCTTATTTCTTGTAATTATTTTGGTATCCGCAAAGTGTCTCAAAATGTGTATCACACATAGAGCATATAATTCTCTTCATGACACAATCTACATATTTAATACACACTTTGTTTTCTGATATATTGTCTTCATTAATACATTATCTCCATTACTGAAGATAACTGGAGCGTTACTTTATATTCAAGATTCTCTTAGATATGAGCTAATTTTGTATTAATGTATTTGAAGACATCTACAACTGCAACATTTGCATACTACCACATCTGAATTTAGATACAAACAAATATCAGGGCTACTCTGTTTTAAACGTTAGCATAAAACTTACAAATAAAAGTAAATTAAGTCTTACTATACAAGCCACATTCTGCAGTCACTGTATTAACACAGTGTTAAAGACTTTCATAAAAAATTTAGAAGAGAAGACCAAATTTAGAAAACCTATTTATAATATTCTTTTTCGTTTTTAAAGTCTTAGTATTAACAGAAAAGTAATCAAAATTTAAATCTATTTAATAATGAAAATTTTAGGGACAAGGGATTGATTCAGAGCAAGGATAAGCTTAAGCAATCATTATGCAATACAACTTCATAAGAAGACTTTTCCCCAAAAAGTAATAAGCTTTGCAAACATATTTCAATAACTAATTTAGGTAACTTGATGGCAGAAATGAAATAAAACACATTTCACCAAATATGCTGTTTTTAAAAGTAAAACAGAGTAGGGATTATTTAATGCTATGTAAAGGAAAAGGATAAAGAAAATTTTTACTGAAAAATAAACTAAACTATAAGCCATATGGGTGCTGGTTCTAATCCCGGCAGCTCCACTTCCCATCCAGCTCCCTGCTTGTGGCCTGGGAAAGCAGTCGAGGACGGCCCAATGCATTGGGACCCTGCACCCGCGTGGGAGACCTGGAAGAGGCTCCTGGCTCCTGGCTCCTGGCTCCAGATGGGCACAGCACCAGCCATTGCGGTCACTTGGGGAGTGAATCATAGGACGGAAGCTCTTTCTCTGTCTCTCCTCCTCTCTATATATCTGACTTTCCAATAAAAATAAAATTAATCTTAAAAAAAAAAGCAACAGCAACATTTTCACTGAAATGCTTTATAAGACATCAAAATTATCCCAGAAGATAAAACTTTACTTTTAGAATAGCAAGAACAGTAAGAATAGTTGACACCAAAATCAACTATCAGAAAACATCAATTTTCTTTTAATAAAAATGACAACTTTCAGTGTGTAATAACAATGATTTTTTTTTTTCTTTTAAGCAAAAAAGGAGGAAACATCTCAAATGAATGTATGGAACATGAAATTCCTTTTATGTTTCCTTAATTTTATTTTTAAATTATTTTTGGTTAATTAAAGTTTTAATTTTTAAAGTTTCAATTTTTTAAAATAACAGCAACTAAATTGGAAAAATATTTTTCCATAAGAACATAAATAATGAACAATAAGAACTATGGTGCAATATTGATTTTAAGCACTTAATTTCCTGTTAGCAAAATGTGCTTTTTACTATCTTGTTAGATATGCAAGCTAATTCTAAATAGATGCAGCAATGTGCCTATTTTCCCATTTAAAGGATACAACACACTAGAGTAATGCTTTGTTTTCCTGAATCTTGAGTCTCCTATGTGCATCAAAACATCTTCTGAAACATTTCATTGAGAAAATTATAACATTTACTTAAATGCATAAGAACCACTGCTAGATTTCCAAAACTTATAACACAGAATATAAAAAAATGGCACATATTTTATTCAGAAATACTGAAACTATTAACCTGCTATAGTTAGGACTATCATTTCAAAAGCTAAATTCAAGTTTTGCAACTAATTAAATTCAACTATTTTAACATTAAGATATTCTTCTGTTAACTTAAAAAACTTGATTTATTTCATTGTTTTATGATACAGTTTAATAGGCTTTGTGATTTCCCTTCCCCCTTCCCCAACACCTCCCACAGAGATTTCCCCTATGTTACTACAATCATATAGTCCTTCATAAGCAGTCAGTCACAAGTCCATCACTCTGCCATTTAAGTGTATCCTGACATTGTAGACGCGGACAAGGCCAAAGAGTCCAGCATCCTATTGTCAAGATACATTGAACAGTTTCATTGGGAGTCCATCTTTGATTTGAAAGTAGAGATGCATACTGCATTGTATCCTCACATCTGGATATAACAGTCTCTAATACACAGCTACTATACATTTCTTTAAATGAAAAGCTATAAAACAAAGTCAACAGGAAGACGAATGGAAAATTAACAAAAATGAGTTAAATAACATGTTATTGAATGACCAATGAGTCACTGAAGAAATGAAAAAGAAAATCAAAAACCTTTTTGAAGCAAATGATGCTACTGTGTGACCTATGAGTCAGTGAGAAAATAAGAACTTTTTTGAATGAAAATAAAAACAAATATCAAAACCCCTGAGATGTAGCAAGCTGAATTGTTTTTTTTTAAAGATTTATTCATTTTATTACAGCCAGATATACACAGAGGAGGAGAGACAGAGAGGAAGATCTTCCGTCCGATGACTCACTCCCCAAGTGAGCCGCAACGGGCCCGTGCTGCGCCAATCCGAAGCCGGGAACCTGGAACCTCTTCAGGTCTCCCACACAGGTGCATGCATTGGGCAGTCCTCAACTGCTTTCCCAGGCCACAAGC